>NC_137455.1:104410700-105010700 GCF_964235325.1 Thermobia domestica
GAAAAGAGCCCGCGTCAAAAAGACCTGGGTCAAAATGTCTCCGCGACAAAAGTGCCCGAGTCAAAATGACCCCGCGTGAAAAGAGCCCGGGTCAAAACAGCCCAGAGTGAAATGTCCAGGTCAAAAGTCTCTGCGAAAAAAGAGTCCAAGTCAAAATGACCACGCGTCAAAATGGCCCGGGTCAAAAATAACCGAGTTAATAGGGCCCTTCGTCAAACGAGCCCGAGTATAAACAGCCCTGCGTCAAGAGAGCCCTGGTCAAAAGGAATCGAGTTAAGAGAGTCCTGCGTCAGAGCAGAATGAGTCGAAAGAACCCTGACTCAGAAGGGCCCGAGTCGAACGGCCCAGCATGAAAAAGGTCTGGGCGTAAGTGCTCCGCGACAAAAATGCACGAGTCAAAATGGCCCCGCGTCAGAGTTACCCGGTAAATACGGTTTCACGTGTAAAACGCCTCAGATCAAAGCAAGAGTGAATATCAGGCATGCATAAGTGTATATTGTCCCTTTGGTAAGTTTGATGGTTTCGTGCAAAAGAAGGAGAAACATCTGTAGTTATTATTAACAAATAATAAATTTGAATGGTGATATTAATTTTGCTTTTTTGTTAATTGTTCTGCAACAGTCTCTATTGCTTAAGTCGTTCTCCATCAAAGTTCGCTTGCACTTCCGACTTTCTGAATCAAACCTTATCTATTATTGACTTTCCCCTTAGTTCTAAAATTCCATTTCCACCCCTGGATCAAAGTATAGAATGAAAAATATTCTGTGGAAAAGATTAGTTTAATGTTGCTCTGTGAAGACATATGTGGATCTGTATACAGGGCATTTCGACAGAACAATAATATAGAGTTTTTCGATTTATTGCCTAATATATTGAGTCATTGTTTATCATTGATAGCGTATATCATCTTACTTTTTAAAATTGCCACAGTAGCCTATTAGTCAGGACATACATCTCCAGATATAATGTAAAGAAAAGAGAAGGAAGGAGATATGCCCAGTGGCCTAACTGGATCGATTCATTCCATTGATGATCGATTTGCTCATACCCTCCTGCCCCACGCATTTCAGCTGCTGCGTTATATATATATATATATATATATATATATATATATATATATATACTAACAGTATACAAAGTTATTTTTATTAAAAATCTAAGTTTTTACTTATCTTTTTCCTAAGTTATAACTACATACTTAACTCGTAACTGCTATCGTGGGGGATCAAATTTGCCCTCAGCAAACACATTTCTAGCTGTGGACAATATATATATATATATATATATATATATATATATATATATATATATATTGTTTCACTGAGGCTTCTGTCGTCTATTCTCCGTTGACCTTGCTAGGGGGCCGCGGTGGCTCAGTGGTAGAGTATTCACCTCTGGTGCATGGGGTCCTGGGTTTGATCCCAGCCCGCGCAAAGTGAACCTTGTGCTGGATAAACACTGTGTGCTTATCAAAACTTATTAAATCCATTAAAGTATAGCAGTAGTAAACGGTCCACAATCAACTGCCAATGGTAACACGTATTAACATATTTTAATTTCAAAACAAATAACGGGGTTAAATCTGACCCAACGATAGTACTTATGCAGTATAAAAATAACGATATCAGTAAAGAGTTAATATGAATTATGTTAATAGGAAATTAAATTAAAAATAGTTTACATAATCTAATTTAAGAAAAATAATGATAATAATAAAATAAAATAATGCAATAATAAAAAAAGGTAATAAAAAGTTTTTTTATGGTAATCCTGGATTCTCTCGTGTTGAACAACATGGCTTTCCTCAATGCTGCCTCCAGAAGGGCGATAACTACGTATTATGAAGCACTGTAGTTCACATTTTTGGATAGCCAACCACATATCAAGAAATGTGTCAAATTTATTTTTCCGACCTGCCCCCCCACAAAACTTCCTGGATCTGTCCGCGATATCGGTTGTTGCTAATTAACTGATAATAGTCATAGCGTACCTTTTGAAATGTTTTCAAATACTCTTTGCATAAGCAACAGTTTTCCGTATTCTTTATTTTTTCCTTTCTTTTCTTTTTTTCGCCCTTTTGCTGTGCTGGAAAGGGACTACATGAGCAGTGTTTGGCACACGGCCCACTCGGGAGAGTAATGCTCCCAGAAGTACGTTTTTTTTCGCGCGCTACTCTAGCCAGCTGTTTTAAACGCTATCCTGGCCAGTTGTTTTAAGTTGGTCACAAAATTTATATCATGGAGTACAAGGGGAACAAAACGAGCCCTACTTTGTGGTGGACAAACACCGTGTGCGTGGGTTTTCTCGGGGTTCTCCCGTTTCCTCCCACTTTCTTCATTCCACCATTTCATTCATTTCTCATAATCACCGTCTCCTTTAGCCTAACCGGCATAACTGTGGGACGTAGAACTTAAAGATTTCATTTCACTTCATTTCAAAACGAGCCCTGCGAGGCTTCTAACCCGTTCCTACAACTACTACTATTTATCTGCACAAAAGTAAGTAAATCACTTTTTTGAATATTATTTTCATATTATTTTAATTTAAAAAGTGTTATAAAATATAAAAAAATATAAATGTAAAAAAGAATCCTCGAGCCGGGTTTGAACTCACACCAAAATAGATTTTCATTAGTAGCATATAGCGCTAGCTCATTCGGCCACGAAGATCGATAACAACAATCATTTGATTTCTGCTATTTAAATGCAACGTGGCAAGAAATGGATAACGCCAACCAATCAGAAGTGTGTTTCTCGTTCCTACTTCTGAGAGCATTACTCTCCTGAGCTAGTCCTTTTGGCACAAGCTATGTGCGAACAGCGAGTGTTTTCCTATGAACAGCAAGCTGAATGTTTTCAAGGCCAAGGCCACCGACACATTTTGATAAGTACACTGTCGCGTGACTCACCCTTAGGGAGTGAGTATGCCACAGCAGTTGCATTGTGTGTTTCCGTATTATACTGAGATATTTCTTTGGCAGGAAAATAGTATTGTAATTAACCAAAGACGACTGAATATAAAAAATATTTAAAAGGTATATTCGGCCTGCAAGACTTACATGCCGAGCTTTACTTTTATGAATGACAACCACTACCACAGTACATGTTGTGGCACGAAAGTTGTAATCTACGTGTCTGCCATGAGTTGGTCAGCTGTGTTTATACACATCAGGCTTGACTTTCGTTTGTTGAGTACAGCACCTAAAATCCATTCATAAATCGATATGAAGGTTTCAGCATGTGACAGTTCTTGTGGATTGTTAATATGTTTTAGCTACTAAAGTAGTGTCTTCATTATTTCATTTAAAAAGAACAAATAAAGCTTTTCACTTTGGGTTTTCTGTTTTTCCAAGCCTAAAGGCATTGTAGAACACGTTATGTATCGTTTCACGCCTTTCTGCGTCGAGACATAGGAGGTGATGACGTCAAAACTATAAAAAAATATTTTGTTATTAGGCCGATATTTTTTTAAATTTTTTTTGGCGGATTTACTTTTCAACTAGAAGATTGAAATTTTGCACAAACATGAAGACCACCGAACAAAATGTATCAGATTTTTTCAGATGATCTCTGCGTTAATACTGGGGGTCCATAGGGGCAAAAAGGTAAAAAAAATTACCAAAAAAACCTTTTTCGCGATTTTCACGCCTTAGATACACGATGGAGACATTTGAATGGTATCGTTTGAAAGGCAGTTCTCAAGAGAATTATGTAGGACCCTCGATTCTAGGATAAACAGGGGTGTCTCAAGAAAATTTCTACACAAAATCCTGTTTTAATCGGGAATATATATATATATATATATATATATATATATATATATATATATATATATATATATATATATATATATATATAGATATTTGCCAGGCTTAGTTTTGCACCTAGAAGATTTAAATTTGGACAAATATTCACTCCACCGAATAGTATTTATCAAATTTCTTTCAGATCTCTGCGTTAAAACAGAGGGGTCCAGAGGGGCAAAATTTTAAAAGTCTATTTTGACGAAAAATCTTCGCGATTTTCCCGCCTTAGATACATCACAGAGACATGTGAATAATACCGTTTGAATGATAGTTCTATTCTCAACAGAATGATGGCAAATCATGATCCTAGAATAAACACGGATTTCTCGGGAAATTTTTTACCTGCCATCAGGGTCTTTTGCGGTAGTCTGGGGAACTGTGGGGATTATGGATAAATGAAATACTTTTCCTGCTCTTGCTATTCAAGATAGAAACTTGAAATTTTGTACACACATATAGTATTTTTCAGTTGATTTTAAGATGTCTGCGTTTACACGGGGGTCCAAAGGGACTAAAAAAATTTAAAAATCAGAAAAAATTCTGATTTCTCTCAAAATTTTTCACTTCAGGGACACAATAGGGAAATGTAAATGGTACACTCCGATGCAAAAGCATTGCGACAGCTAACGTCGTGCAGTTAGGCCACCAATATACATCTTCTTATCACATAGTCGTGCCAGGTAAAGAGACCCCTCTCCCACCTCCTTTCTTCTCTTCCATACTAAAATTAGCTAAAACATGAACGCAATTCTTATTTCAAACTATACATGTATTAGTATAGATAAAAAAAATAACAAAACCGAGACGAAACAAGATTCATAGGTTGATGTAGGGAGAGACTGAAACACCCACAATGAAAAATTGAAACCAATGAATGTCTATTACACAGAGATTCAGAAATGAGCAGAGAGAGAGAGAGAGAGAAGAGGAAAGGAGAGGAGAAGAAGAAAAAGTAACGGGTTAATAGATAAAACTGTGGAATTCAAACGTAGTAAGAAAATAACCTAACATTATAAAGTTCCGTTTCCAGAAATCCAACAGTAATATAGAAATAACGTTGGTTTTTACATAGTTTTTCAGAACTATTCGAATATATAGATAATCCTTTAAATATTTATTATGTTACTTTCAAAATGGATAGCATACTCAATTTCAAGTAAAACTGTTGATCTCCGAGACACATCTAGGATAATGTCAAAGGTTTAACACACATGCTTTGTTTCCGCGTGGTTCGATTGCAAATTCGGTAGTGTTCGTTGGACGTAATGATCCAAAATACATTCAAATATACCCAGTAGATAGCGTTGGTTATATCTTCCATTTCAGACTACTAATGCAAACTGAACGAAAAAAACGAAACGAAAACAAAAGAGAAAGAAAGAAAAAAGAGAAAATTGAAGAGTGCTATTTTATTGCTAAATATCTATCAGATATAACCTATATTAAAAGTCCAAACTGTATCGTAATGCAAAGCTACAAATATTGGAAAGGAAAAGTTCATGTTTCTCATAGATGTAGCATCTTTCAAATTTCAACGTGAATAAAACACATTGAATTATAGGACGGGAACAAATATTGTGTCGAACTAGTAAAATAAAATTTTGGTTTCAAATAACCAGAGAGGTACCATTTTCTAGTCTTTTCCGAAGAGTTATCTGTTCCGAAAATCCAGCATTGATTTCAGCTTTTCCGAATATAACGTAATTTGCACAGAGAGAAAGAACACGCTAAGAGCTCATTCGCATCATCGTGTCAGTTGTATGATGTTGGTTAGGTTATACACCACCACTGGATCGAGGAATTTAAATCCGTAGTGAACCGGTAATTCGACTGAGATTCGATAACCCAGAGGATAAAAAAGAGATTTTACTTAATTCCTTGCGTTTAAACAGTATTTTTGTCAGAGATGACTAGGACCGTTGATGTTATCCCCAGAGCACGAAAAACACGACGCCGAAGTTAACAATTAATTAGATTCCCCGGACCAGGTATATTGGGCTTCTGCTCCGTTTTAACTTTGGAATATGAACTGCATGTATATGTGAAAGGGAGAGAGGGAGAGAAGTGAAAGATGCAAAGACAGATAGGGAAACGTCAAGAGAGAGAGGGAGGGGACGAATATAAATATGAAGCATACTTACTATTGCAGTGTATGATATAGAAATCACACACTATTTACTCGAACTATCGCTAGTGATGCCTTGTAAGTTCTCCATCAGAAGATGAATCTCTGTTTGCAGCCATTATTTTATGTAAAAAAATCATACTACCTGTCTAATAGATACATAATAAATATTTAAAGGATCGTCTATATATTCGAATAGTTCTATATATTCGAATACGAATGTAAAAACCAACGTTATTTCTATATTACTGTTGGATTTCTGGAAACGGAACTTTATAATGTTAGGTTATTTTCTTACTACGTTTGAATTCCACAGTTTTATCTGTTCTCCCGTTACTTTTTCATCTCCTCTCCTTTCCTCTTTTCTCTCTCTCTTTCTGCTCATTTCTGAATCTCTGTGTAATAGACATTCATTGGTTTCAATTTTTCAATGTGGGTGTTTCCGTTTCTCCCTACATCAACCTATGAATCTTGTTTCGTCTCGGTTTTGTTATTTTTTAATATATACTAATACATGTATAGTTTGAAATAAGAATTGCGCTCATGTTGTTAGCTAATTTTAGTATGGAAGAGAAGAAAGGAGGAGAGAGAGGGCTCTCTTTACCTGACACGACTATGTGATAAGAAGATGTATATTTGGTGGCCTAACTGCACGGCGTTAGCTGTCGCAATTTTTTTGATGCGGAGTTTGCCATTTAAAAGGATGCTGTATTGTGATAAAACGAAACCTGAAGCATGATCATACAATAAATAGGGATGATGCTGATGTCACTTTACTGAATGTCTGTAATTTACTTTTAAACATCAGACACCCTGTAAAACAGAGCATACTCTGTCTCAAACAGATGATGTGTCACAAACGAGTTCACATTCTCATTTGTAGGAATATTAAGGTATAAGTTAGTCTAAAATCATAACCTTTTATATTTAATAATATTGTGTGATATGCAATATGACGGAATTCAAGATCGTTTCGAAGGTGACCCCACTCCAAATCAATGCGATAATCCCAATTGTAACATTTTTTGCCTCCATCCACGCACGTCATTATTATTGTTCTGTCCCAATACTTTTGACTAATCCTGTATACAGCTTCACGTGTGTCTTCTCACTGCAAAATTAAACTAATCGTTTTCACAGAATATTTTTCATACTATACTTGGTCCAGGGCAAGAAATCGAATTTTAGAACTAGGGGGAAAATGTATAATATATAAAGTTTGAATAGGCTATGTTACGAGAATACAAACTCCGAAAGACGGGAGTGCAACCTTACTTTAATGGAAAATTACTTAAGCAATAAATAGCATTTGTTGCAGAACAATCAACAACCAAACAAAACTTAAATCACCATTCAAATTTCCTATTGGTTACTAATAACTACATATATTTTTCCTTCTTTTGCAAAAAACCATCAACTTACCAAAGGGACAATATACACTTGTGCATGCCTGATTTCCACTCGTGCTTTTTATCTCAGGCTTTTTGACGCGGGGCCTTTTTCACTTGGGACTATTTTACGCGTGGCACTTTCGACACGAACCGTATTGGCAGAGTGCCGTTTTGACTCCGGATCTTTTGACCAGGGCACGTTTGAAACAGCGCCCTTTTGACGCGGGCTCATTTGTCGTAGACTCCTTACCCGAGCTCTTTCTACCCGGGTCCGTTTTTACTTCGACCCTTTCGACTCGGCCTTTTTGGTCGCCGAGCCCTTTTGGGCAAGAGCCCTTCAAACGCGGGACCGTTTTTCACTAGGGCAGTTTTATCGTGGGGCCCTTTTGACTTGGGCATTTCGGTCCTCGCCCTTCTGGCATAGAATATATATTCACCAGCTGAAATGCGTTGGGCAGGAGGAAGTTATGAGTAAATAGATGATCAACGATCCAGGGCACAGTAGAATTACTTACGCAAGTGGTCATATATCTTTCTTTCTCCTGATTTCCACTCTTGATCTCAGGTTTTTAGCCGTGGAATTGTATTTACCGGGCCTTTTATCGCGGGGCCTTTTTGACGCGGGAATTCTTTGACACGGCCTCTTTTAACGCAGCGCCTCTTTTGACTCGGGGCATTTTGTAGCGGGGCCCTTTCGACTTGGACCCTTTTGTCGCCGGTCCCTTTTGAGCGGGGTCCACTTTACTTGGGCATTTCTCTCTTCGATTTTTTGTCCGTGTCCTTCTGACGAACTATATCTATCTATCTATCTATCTATCTATATCTATATCTATCTATCTATATATATATATATATATATATATATATATATATATATATATATATATATATATACACATCAAATCTGCGTGGGGCAGGTATGATTAAATAGATGATCAATGATCAGGGCCCAGTAAAATTATTTACACCACTGGTCTTATCTCTTTCTTTCTCCTGATTTCAACTCCTGATCTCAGGCTTTCTCACCGTGAAATTATATTTGCCGGGTCCTTTTTACGCGGAGCCATTTGAGTCGGTCATTTTGACTCGGGCTTCCTTTCGCGGTGCCCTTTCGCCTTTAACCCTTTTGACACGGGTCCTTTTTGAGGTGAGGTCCCTTTTGACTCGGACATTTTTGATAGGGCATTTTTTGTCGCGACGTCCTTTTGATTCCGGCCCTTTTGACAGCGGGGCTGTTTTGATTCGGATCCTTTTGTCGCAGGGCCACTTCGACACTTGGTTTGGGCATTTCTATTCTTGTCGTTTGTCCGTGCCCTTCTGACATAGAAATATATATATATATCAGCTGAAATGCGGGCGGCAGGGGGAAGGTATGAGTAAATAGATGATGAACGATCAGGGCACAATAAAATTAGTTACGCCATTGGTCATATGTATCTTTCTCCTGATTTTCACTCCTGATCTCAGGTTTTTTAGCCGTGGAATTCTATTTGCCGACCCCTTTGACGCGGGGCTCTTTTGACTTCGCTCCTTGTGACGCGGGACCTTTTGTCGCGAGGTCATTTTGACTCGGGTCATTTTGATGCGGGACCGTCTTGACCTGTGCCCTTTTGAAGCGGGGTCCTTTTTGACCCGGCTTTTTTGACATAAGGCCCTTTTGACTCGGGTCTTTATTCGCAACAATCTTTTGACCCGTGTCCTTTTGAGTCGGTGTCCACTTGTCCGGTTTCTTGTACATAGGGCCCTTTTGTCTCGGACTCTCTTCCCGCAATGATCTTTTGACCCGGGCCCTCTTGACGAGAGGAACATTTTCACGCTGTGCATTTTCGGCTCGGGCATTTTTGTCGCGGGGCCAATTTTGACCTTGCTCTTTTTATGCGTGGCCTTTTAAAACCGAGCCCCGTTTTGACTCGGGCCTTTCTATCCTCGCCCTTTTTCGGGGCCTTCTAACATGGAACCATATATATATAACGCAACAGTTGAAATCCGTGGGACAGGGGGTGTGTATGAGTAATGGATTATCCAGGGCGCAGTAAAATTAGTTACGCCACTTTTCATATCTCTTTCCTTCTTTTCCCTCTACATTATATCTGGAGATGTGTGTTCTGACTAATAGGTTACACAGGCGATTTTATAAAGTAAGAGGATATACGCTATCAATGATAAATAATGACTTTTAATACATATAGGGCAATAAATCGAAAAACTCTATATCTGTCTTTTGCCCCCCCCCCGTTCGAAAAAATCCTGTGGGCGTTACTGATTATTATGTTGGTTAATTACTGTATTATATTGTGTTATACATGTAATATATACTTCTGTGTTTAATTTAATAATAAGAACCTTATTTACATTTATTACAACCCTTGCTTGACGACAGCGAAACACGTTCAGCATATTCAGTTTCCATTCTGAAATAAGGACAGTGAGACGAATGAAATAATTCACGCATACATTTAGGACTTAGAAAAGTGTCCTCCGAACATGTCGTGTTAAATTCCTGAAGAGTGAAAAGCGCTAGTAGCAGTTGTCAGCAGTTATTAACTTAACATAGAAGAATGTAGAAGATAATAAAATGAAAAACTGAGAATACGAATCTTTTCAGAGATGATAGTGTACTGATGCTTCAAATCTATGCCTTTACTCCCTATATCTCCGTTATTTCCCTAGTCAAAATAAAAACTGTTCAAAATTAATCAAAATTTCTTATGCAACCATCCCTTCCTTGGAGTACTGCGCGGTCACATACCCGTCACGGCGATGTAAAGGCACTTTTGGCGACGAGGATACAATTTTCCACCACCAAGAAAAATTTAGTACCTATAAATATACGAGGAGGTCCATTCAAAATTTTAGCCAAATCGATCATCTGTAATGCGACATATTCAAATTGGAATTTTATCAAGCTTAGTTTTTGCCTACTTTTAAAATATTTTTCTACCACCAAGCTAGTTACAATTCGAATTCGAAGATGTGTCACTAAAGGTGATCGAATTCGCCAAATTTTATAATGACCATCCCTGGTTTAATTGAATGGTACAAAATTCTTACTTGGTGGTACAAAAATGCACAAGAATTGGACAAAGTTTTGAGCTAATTGAAATTCGAATTTGAAGATGCCCCGCTACAGATGATTGAAGTGCCCAAATTTTGAAATGACCAATTGTTGTTTATTTGAATGGTACAAAACGTTTAATTGTTGGTACAAGAATGTACAATAATTGGACAAACTTCTACGCTTGTTAAAATTCAAATTTGGAGATAGCGCACCAAAAATGATGGATGTGGCTCATTTCAAATGGCTCTCCCTAGTGGTGGGTAAATTCCCGGCGGGAAGATTCCCCAAAATGGGAATTTTCCGGGAATTTATGTATAATCACAAAGAAAATTGCATTCTGTTACTATATTATAATTTCAAAGTTAAATTCGTTTCTATATCACAGTATATTTTTACTGTTGTCCCTAGAGGAGTCTTTAAAATGTATATTCTGAACGATGTTATGTTATTTTATTAATATTTCATTATATTTAGAGAGTACGCATAAATGGATATTTATTTACAATATGTTCTATGAAAGTAAATGTTTCAAAAATGGTATAGTAAGTCCACATACTTTTAAACCGCTAAACAGTTTAAATTTACATGTAAGTGGATTTTCTAAACTTGACTCTACTACTGATATTATAAACATATTAAATTTTTAAATGTTATAAACAAATTAGGTTGAGTAACTGTCAGAAGACACATGTCCCACCATTTTGTCAACATTTGCGCATAAATATATATGTTGACAATATTTGCAAGATACTTTCCTAACGCCACCTTTCTTCTTGCCCATTTCTCGTAAGATAATGCGTTAATTCACATGTAAGACAAGTCCGAGTACCTCTTCAGAAATTCGAGTCAGAGAGAGGAGACAGAAAGACGTCTATTACTAACGGTGGTTCACGGTTTATTAATAGTAGTTCATCTCTATTTCTACATAATTCTACATTACTTTACCAAATGGATTCTTTTCATCATTTGTAAATTAGTACTTTGCTAATTTTGGCTATTGCTTATCTTTGGGGGGGGGGGGGCATATTTAGCACATACTTTTTACGATATTCTATTGCGATGAGGTTGTTTTATGGTTTCATACGTTAAATTACGTTACCAACATTAAATTGAGACAGCATTCCCGAGCGAGCGTAAGCGAGTGAAGGCGGATTTGAGCCCCGCAGGCACGTTGTTTTCAATCTTGGTTACCAACAATTCACTTTCTTTTCTCACATAAATCACTTCCACTTACCTTTACGGTTTGTACAAATTCCCTACTGCCCTAAAAAATTTGTACTTTCTTGACTACTTGAACACCACTATCAACTGATTTCTTCCGTAAATCATCCTACTTTTTGCTAGTTTTTGCCCCCCAATACTAACCAATTACCCTACTTTTTAGTGCAAATGGAAATGGAACTTAAAAACTTATATTATTAGTTATATAAAGTACAGTCAAAGAATTTAAAATTTTTTAACCTCCAAATTCTTTAAAACCTAGAAGAAAATCATAATATATTAAAATAAAGTAATTAGTCATATGGTTCTTATAATTTGGAAAATAAAGTAAAGAAATGGAAATAAATTCCTTCCCGGAAATTTATAGGCCAGGGAAAAAAACCGGGAATATTCCCATTTTTAAAATTCCTTCCCACCAGAAATATTCGCACTGCCCATCACTAGCTCTCCCTCGTGTATTTATATGATACAATTTTTTCTTGGCGGTATAAAAATGGACAAAAGATTAATAATATCCGAATCTAGTTAAAATTCGAATTTCAAGATGTAGCACTATAGGTGATGCAAGTGACCAAATTTTGAAATGACCGTCCCTGATTTAATTGAATGGTACAAAATTATTTCTTAGCAAAAAATGTTGAAAGTTCTGAAATAGTTTAAATTCGAATATGAAAATGTCGCACTACACGTGATCGAAGTGCTGAAAATTTTCAATTGTTCTCTTTTTAAAATTGAATTGTAAAAATATTTTCTTGGTGGTACAAAAATATACAAAATCTGAAATAAATTCAGAATAATTATAGTTCGATTTTGAAGATTAGCACTACAGGTGATAGAAGTGGCCAAATTTTGAAATAGCCATACCTCGTTAATTTGAATCGTAGAAAGAAAATCATTGGGTTGACAAAGATGGCACAAAATTCTGAGCTAGTTAGAACTCAAATGTCAAGATGTCGTACTATAGGTGATCGAAGTCGCAAAATTTTGAATTCGCCCTCCCTCGTTTATTTGAATGGTACAATTGTTATCTTCGGCGGACAAAAATGAACGAAGAATGGACAAAATTCTGGTACTTAAAATTCGAATTTGATGATGTCGCACTACACGTGATCGAAGTGGCGAAATTTTAAAATGGCCCCAACTCATTAACTTGAATGCTACAAATGACACAAAACACGCACAAAACAATGTCGAGAGAACGACCTCAAAAATGGATGGTGACAGAACAGCATTAACTAAATCCGTCATATTAGTAGGCCCATTTTTGACCCAATTATGGTGACGTACAAAACAATGTGAAGGAAACGAACTCGAAATTCGTTGGTGGCGGAACAGCATTAACTTGTTCCGCAAAATTTGTAGACCCATTTAACTCACTTCCAGCGACGCACAAAATGTGGAAATAATCGCACAAACGGCACAAAACAGGCACTAAACGATGCCTAAGAACGACCTCGAAATTCGATAATGGCGGAAATGTGGGTCATTTTTGTCCTAAATAGTGGGCCCATTTTGACCCACTTCCGGTGATGCACTAAACGATGCGAAACAAACGACTTTGAAATTCGATAGTAGCTTATACCTAGGTCACTTTCGTCCCACCATTGAGGCCCATTTTGGAAAACTTCCAGTGACCCAAACGACCACACAAAACACACATAAAACGATGTAAAGGAAACGATCTCGAAATTTGTTGGTGGCGAAACACTTTTCCGCCATATCTATAGGCCCATTTTGACCTACTTCCGGTAACGTACAAACAAGCCACGAAACGATGGAAAAGAAACAAATTCGAAATTCGATAGTGGCTTAAAGTGGGTCATTTTCCTCCCACATTGGAGGCCCATTTCGACCCACTTCTAGTCACGTACAAAATATACAAACAGGCGAAGAAAACACACATAAAACGATGGGAAGGCAACGATCTCAAAATTCGTTGGTGGCCTAACAATGTTCTGCCATATTTATAGTCACATTTTGACTCTCTTACGGTTACGAACAAAACGTGCACAAAATAGGTGCACAAAACAACACAAAAGACGCACAAAAAATGTGAAGGAAGTAGCGTTCAAATTCAATAGTGGCGCAACATTGCGTCAATTTCCTCTTATCTTCGAGGCTCATTTTGACAGACTTCCGGTGACGTACGAAACATGGAAATAGGCCCAATAAACTTCACAAAACACACACAAAACGATGTGAAGGAAACGATCTCGAAATTCGTTGGTTGCGGGACAAGATTTGCTCTTCAGCCATATTTGGAAGCCCATAGTGACTCGCTTCCGTTGACGCACAAAATGTCGAAATAGGCGGACATAACGGCACAACGCAGGGACTAAACGATGTGCAACTAACGACCTCCAAAATCAATAGTAGCGGAATGTCCCCCATTGGAGGCCCATTTTCTCGCACTTATCTTGACGCACAAAAAGTAAAAATAGGCGCACAAAACGGCACAAACACGAACTAATGATGTAAGGTTGACATAAAATTCGATAGCGGCGGAATATTCGGTCATTTTCTTCCCACATTGGGTCCATATTTACCCACTTCCGATGACGCACAAAACGTGGAAACAAACGCGCAAAATTGTACAAAATAGGCATTCTACGATGCGAAATTAGAGACCTCGAAATTCAATAGTGACGGAACTCTGGGCCATTTTCATCCCATCTTGGAAACCCATTTTGACCCACTCGCAATGATGCACAAAACATTGAAATAGGTGCACAAAACGGCACAAAACACGGACAAAATGATGAGAAGGAAACGACCTCAAAAATCGATTGTGGCTGAACGTTGCTCAATTTTCCTCTCACCTTGCAGGCTCATTTTGACACACTTTCGGTGACGTACGAAACATGGAAATAGACGCACAAAACACGCACATAACGTGAAGGAAACGATCTCGAAATTCGTTGGTGCCGGAACACAATTACTTGTTCGCCATATTTGGAGGCCCGTTTTGAGACACTTCTGGTGACGCACAAAACGTGAAAAAGGCGCACAAAACGTCACAACACACGCAGAAAACGATGTGATATAAATGATCTTGAAATTCGTTGGTAGCGGAACAAGTTAGTGCTGTTCCACCATATTTGGAGCCCCATTTTGACCCACGTCCAGTGACGCACAAAACGAGGAAGTAGACGCTTAATATGGCACCACAAAAACGCCCAAAAAGATGTGAAGGAAAAGACTTCGAATTCGGTAGTGTTGAAACAGTGGGCCATTTTCCTCCCCCTCGGAGGTCAATTTTGAACAACTTCCAGAGACGCACATAACATGGAAACAGGCGAACAAAACGGTACAAAACAGGCATTCTATGATGAGAAATTAACGTCCTCGAAATTCGATAGTGGCGGAATTCTGGGTCATTTTCGTCCCATCTTGGAAACCCATTTTGACCTTGTTCCGCTTACGCACAAAACATCAAAATACACTCACAAAACAGGCAATAAACAATGTGAAAGAAACGACCTCGAAACTTAATATTGGCCTAATAATATGTCGTTTCGTCCCACACTGGAGGCCCATTTTGACCCACTTCCGGTGACGCACAAAACGGTACCAAACACGCACAAACCGATGTGAAGGAAACGATATCGAAATTCATTGGTCGCGAAACAGCATCAACTTGTTTCGTTATATTTGTAGTCCATTTTGACCCACTTCCGGTGACGCACAAAACAGTACAAAACAGGCACTAAACGAAGTGAAAGAAACGACCTCGAAATTCGATAGTGGCGGGTCGTCCGACTTTGGTGGCTCATTTTGACCTATTTTCTTTGACACGCAAAACGTCGAAATAAACGCGCAGAAAAGTAAAGAACAGTTATTACACGATGTGGAACTAGCGTTTCGGTCCAAGGTCGCGCCAAGCAGATTTCTTGTAGTAGAAAAACAAAGTGACTTCTTCCGTTGGAGTTCTCCCGTTTGCCCCCCACTTTAAAATTCCTCCATTTCGTTCATTATCATAATCATCGTCTCCTTTAACCTCCGATCTCAAGTGAAGTATTAAAAAAAATACGCCTTTCGTTTCACAGTGTGAAACTACCGTAGATTTCTAACTTATGCAAATTCAATAAACTCGAATTAGTACATCCATAAGTACTGATTGCGATAAATTAATAAGATCAAAGTTTGAATCTGTTCCTCGGATATCAAAAACTAATTACTCGATATCTCTTACTATTTTTGTTGTATGGTGATAAGGGTTGAAAGCTCAAATTGTTAATTTGAACCACTTTTGGCTTCAATAAAGGGCTAAATGTAGAAGTAGAATCTTCTCCTGGGACTTTGAGTCGATTGAAAAAAAGTGTTCTCAATGTATCTTACAAATTTTGCTCTATAGATATCTGTATTGAAACCGGAAATACTAGTAAATTCAACCACTTCTTGTTTCGATACAGTGTTTTGGGTAATGATGTTATATATACTGTTCAGACGATATATCAGTTGGAAGAAACAGTTGTCGCTATCTATTGTCTTACCGTCTCTGTTCTGTGGCGATTATGTTGAATTGTTAATTTGAACCAGTTACCGTTAGAATAGAGAGTTAACGGACGAAGTGTAACTTATTCATGGAATGATTAATTTGAAGACTTCCGGTTAGAGTAAAAGTTAAATTTGAATACCAAAAGCAATTATTGGGAAGCTGAATCGATTGCTAAAACAACAACTGAATATCTCTTTTCATTTTCAATCAATGGAAATCACTATTGAAACCGGAAATAATAGTAAATTTGAACCATTTTCGGTTTTAATAGAGTATTGCGGATAGTTATGTTATGTTGTCTTCAAAAGCTGAAGTTTGCCAAAAACCACTCTTCGCTAAATCATAACGATTTTCATTCTGTGTTGATAACCGTTGAAACAAGAAAACGCTAATTTGAATCATTTCCGGTTTGAATAAAGCTTAAACAGAGAAGGGGAAATTCTTGAGATGCTGAATTTATTGCACAATCTTCTTCTTCATATCGTTTACAGATTTTTCGCTAACGAAATTAGTATTGAAACCTAAAATAATAGTAAATTGGAATCGTTCCCGATTCTTGTAGAATGCTGTGAATAGTCATGTTTGTTTTCTTGCAATTAAACGCTTCTTTAAGCGATATCTTTTAACGTTTTGTTTGTGATACGTGTCGACAGAAGGACGAACGGACTAAAGGAAAAAGTTGTTCTATAAGACACCTATGCATAGTATAGTTTGAAAATCTAAAATATGTATAAATTTGCCTCCTCGCCTATTATTCTCTGTTTCACATAAAAGGATAGGAAAAAGAAGAAGTTTTTTCTCCCACCACGCTGAAGTACAGGTGAATGTTGGTGTTCCGTCTTCCATCATCAGCCCCCGCATACGGAGGTATAGAGTGTATCTAAATATGTCTAGGCCTAAATAATAAATTACAACTTTCATAATAAGATTGAGTATTTTAAAACACTTAATTACATTTACCTGCATTAGTGAGTGAATAGCACATGTGTCATTTTAATGGAAATTTTATTGAACAGTTGTATTTTTATTTTCCCTCTTTTTTGGCAGTCGGGGTTATGACATAATGTTGGAATGGCAAGGGATGTCAGGGTTGGTAATTGAATATGGTATTTACTGCTTTGATACATGAATTTCATAATATAAAATCGGAAACCAAGTACAATATGTTTGGGTAAATTATAAGTGCGTTAAGATAATAACAATAGAACCTGAAATAATAATAATAATAATAATAATAATAATAATAATAATAATAATAATAATAATAATAATAATACACTTCTTGTTACCTTTCTTATATACATGTGTTCTTACATTAAAAAGAACCAGAAGAAAAATAACGATATGTATACAAACTGATAATAGTGAATAAATGCGTCTCGCCCCGGGCGCCCTAACTCAGGCAAATGCCCTGGTTTCTATTGATTATTTTTCAATGAAATCATTTTCCTACGTTTTTCTCTTCGTACGTACACCTGATGTGATGGTGGCAAAGTATCTTTTTTTGTTTGTTGTTTATTAATACGCGGCGATAAATTTACGGTAAAGCATCATACATACAAGATTCATCAACATTGAAGTCTTCTGAGTTTAATAAGGGGGAAAGTTTGTTATGGTGGACTCAGAAAAACAATCCCAGATTGATTGAAGCCTGACACGAAATAGTAACTACAGATGCTACGTAATTTGAACAGGCCCATGTCTGAGTCTGCCGTTTCAAGCAAAATTATAATAGTGGAGCTTAACCATCATAGTGAATTTGACGTCCCTAAAATCCCCTAAAATTTGGCGCCTTGTGCGGTTGCAATCGTTGGCCTTGAGTTTAGCCAATTGATAATAGAGGAAATTGACTTTTGAATTGTTACTTGACTATTTTAGTAAAAACGGAGTTGTCAACAGTCCTGACGACCGTTGAGGGGGAGGGAGAGTAACAGATGTTTGGAAATGAAATTAAATCTTTGAGTTTTACGTATCGCAGTTATGTCGGGTAGGCTAAAGGAGACTGTGATGACGAGAATGAATGAAACAGTGCAAAGAAAAAAAAGTAGGAGGAAACAGGAGAACTCCGAGAAAATCTGCAAAAACAGTGCTTGTCCACCACAAAGCCCACTAAGCACGAGCTGGGATCGAACCAGGGCCTTATGCCCCAGAGGTGAACGCTCTACCACGGAGCCACCACGGCCCCAACAAAAGTTTTTAGTTCTCACAGAACTCTTGTCTGGAGGTGAATGCAATTAATGGGTGCTATACATACTTGAATTTCATTATTTTCACCAGTCTATGGAGAGTTGAGTGAGAAAAGCAGGGCAGTTCATCATCGGTATTTATAGCTATCAGAATTTTATTTAACGTTGGCAATTCATTACGGGAAAAGACCTCATGTACCTTTGATCGAATTGCCGATTTCGTGAAGTCGTCATAGTTTTCCGAGAGGGGAAATACTTGTACGCGTATTTTTGGGACTTCTTAATTTATTTTCATTAAATTTAGCCTCCCGCCTACTTCTATAAACAGTTGCCTTTCCTACACTTGTCTGTTCCCAGTCATGTCGGCGAATTCTTCAACAGTTAAATTAGGGTGTTGTTCTCTTAAAGCTTGGAAGATATTAAAAATGCAACGCTTCTCACCACTTCGTAACGCTGTCCCGGGCTCATGTTTTATCGCAGAACTACTGCAAGCATCATGAATTGTCGCTTCACAAAGCACTAAATACGCAATTTTTTACAATTTAATATGCACTAAAATTTGTTTCAGATAATATAAACTATACAAAACATAATAGATACAGAATACAATTTAATATGCACTAATTTCACACGACACTATATATAATATAGTTACCACACACGCTAAATTCATACAATATTTGCACAGGTCGATAGTCTAAGCACTCGCTACTCAGACAGCCAGAAGATTACCTTCCTTGAAATTGTACATAAAGACAGAATGTCGACAGGATTGGTTTGCTTTCTCTTCCGATTCTTAAGTGAAATAATGATGGAAATTAACTTTATAACGAATTAGTTCTTATTTCTAGAAATGCAATTTAATAAATAGGACTACAGCCAAAACTTTAATACATAAATAGTAAAAAATACTTTTCTTAAAGACAAAAATTAAAAACAGTAATTGTTTGTTATTCGGGGTTGACAGGTAAACACAGCAGTGCTTTCTCACCATCAGGTGCGAGCGAATTGACGTACGAATTTAGTGTGTACACGATTCTGTTTATTAAAAAAGCTTCCCTCCCTGTGAAGGTCAACGGCTTGATTTCCCCTCCGTACTGCACTAAACTCCGGGAGGAAGGGGAGTTTCCTATCCAGAGCCCTGCAAACCCAGGCCCGAAGACGGCCCGGCCCGGCCCGGATGGATCTGAATTCTGTGCCCGGCTCGACCCGGCCCGGCCCGAATCTCGAGCCGGGCTGTAACCGGGCCGGGCACATATCAGGCCGAACCGGGCCGGCCCGGCTCGGCCCGAACACTGTGAAAGACGGATCGGAAACTAATGTTAGCAGCCTGTGTTAATCGTAATGTGTTTGGGAAATTAACTCTTTATCCAAGACTGTAAAGTACTGTATTTCTACTACTCTTATTATTACTACTACTGCTACTGCTATTATTATTATTATTATTATTATTATTATTATTATTATTATTATTCATACTATTACTACTACTACTACTACTACTTCTGCTACTACAACTGCTACGGCTTCGCGTCAGAGTTGATATGTCTGGTGGTACATACTTTACAATCTAAGTACAGAAAAAATCAAAGAAATAGAATACTAGTTATTATGGTCAGTCTGCGTAGAATGCGAACAGATGCTTGACTAGGGGCAACGGTGGCTCAGCAGGTAAAGCATTCACATCTGGTGCTAGAGGTCGTCGGATCGATCCCTCCTCGTGTTATGTAAGCTTTGTGGTGGACAAACGCCGTGAGCGTGGAGTTTTCGGATTAGCCTGCTTTCGTCCACTGTCTTCACTCCACCAATTAATCCATCATCATCCATACGTCTTGAGCTGTAATTGCCTAAAGAACATATGAGAAAGTCAAGTCCTTGACCTACTAATTAGAATTTGTTCCCTACCATTAGACCACGGAAGCCGAAACCATCGCAATTTGTAGTAATGTTCAATTAGCACGGCAGATTCCAAATCATGTTACATGTTCCTGTATTTATAATTCGATGCTACAATAATAATAACAAAAAACAATGATCAAATAAATCACCCAGACCCCAGGGTCGATGAAGTGTTCCTGGAACGGTTCGTAACAAGAAAATAACAGAGCTATATGACGGAATGCGAGGCAGTAAATCAAAACAAAATCCACACATATCATTGTTGAACGAAAAATACCTCAAAAGTCCCCTGAATGAAAAAGGTATAGATATCAGCTATCATAAATGCCTCTTAAGATCACATATAATAGAAGGGATAGTTGATATTAAGAAAATGAAAATATAAGGTTTCTTAAGAAACCAATAGTGCAAAATGAACATCGCTTTACTGTATGTCCTTGTACGCATGGAATAGCACGGAAACAGAGTCAACAGTTTCAGGCTTTAGGGGAAAAACTGAAAAAGCTTGATTTTATAAGCGATTTGGGAGTTATTTTTGATTCAAAATTATCCTTTATTCAACATATTGAAACTATTTGCAAAGAAGCCTACAAAAATCTTGGATATATTTATTGACTCAGTAAAGATTTCCAAAATGACCAAACTTTAATTGTACTGTATTATGCATACGTCAGGTCGAAATTAGAATATTGTAGTAATATATGGAACCCTAATATATAGAAATACTCATTCTTGATTAAGCGTAGGGGAAGATCGTCTGGTATCGGACACCTTAGCTTTTTTAGTCTGTCAGGCTGAAAAATACCTATATCCAATTACTTAATGCACAAAACGATACCTTAGTATCTTATACAGAACATGCTAAAGGTGATTTGACAGGTAGAAAATAATAATATTTATTTTTGTAAAAAATCAAAGATAATAGAAATTAGCATCCTTAAAAAGTGGAGGGTGGTATCGGACAAACATAAAACTATAGATAATCGCTCTTTTGAGGTAATTTAATAAACCAATTACTTATAGAACCACTTACAATTGCTAGCTGTTTACTTACAGGAGTTCTTATACACAAAATACAGTTTTATTAGGCTTTGAAACAGCCTAAAATAAAAGTAAAACACAAATTTCAAACTTCTTAGTCTCATCTCCACTTATTTTTTTATTGTAACACAAATCACAATGATGAAAGAGTTTGTCATCAACATTGGTATATTGTTCATGGACCCAGTCTTTATATACGTTACACTACATCCAATCTTCATCAAAAGACTTCCCACAGATTATGCGGTTTAGTTTTTCAGCAAGTTTGTAAGTTAGTTTTAATAATTCTGGTTTGCTTAGTGGCATTAGTTGACTATCCAAAGCCTTTACATGATTGTATAGTGTTTCCTCTTGGTCGCGATCAAACGTTCTACTAAACGTGCCTTTGTTATCCGAGAAGCAAGGCTTCTTTTCCTTTCAACAGTTTTTTTTCTTTTTTTGACACAATCTCCTAATGTACTCTTAGGAACACTAAATCTAAAACCGGCTACACGTAGTGCCATTTATTTGGAAATAACTTTATCCATGGCCAACCTTATATTTTCTTCATCCCAATTGCCATGTACGTTCCCAATGGTTTCCTGAAAAAGCCAGAAACGTCATGTTTATTTACCAATGTAATGTCCGATACCACCCGATTCCACTTTGTCCGATACCAGCCGAATGACTTGCAACGTATGAATGGCTATCTACCGGATTGTAACAACACGAATGCAACTATACTCCTAAATTATAATATATACATCCTAATAAATGTTGTGATAACAATAATATATCAAAACACTTATTTTGTAATAAGTTATAGCCACATAAATCCATCTCCATGCACCTGATCACTCGCAAAAATACAAAAAACCCTGAAGCACGAGACACACCGTTCATGGGACAAATCCACTATGGTGTGGGCTTGGTTAATTAATTCCGATCAACTCACTGTAAGCTTATTAGGTGCTGTCCTAAGCGGGAAATAACGAAAACTGCTTTTGTCCGATACCACTCGCTGTCCGATACCAGACGACCTTCCCCTACTCAAAATAAGTTTTTAAGGCTTCTTACACTTAAGAAAACAAAATTATACCCGAAATTTGAAAGCTACATTAACCTTGTTGAAAATTTTAAATTTGAAACATTAGAACTCAGGAGAAGAAATATTGATTTATTATTTTTACACAAACTCTTTCATGGCAAAATAGACTGTCCTGATCTTAACGACCAAATATGTATCCACGTACCATCCACTAAATTGCGCACTGCTTCGAAAAATACATTAAGCAGATCTCCTATATGGAGAACTAGTGCAACCTACAACAAATTAGTTAAAGAAAATTCCAACCTTGATGTACTGGCAATGGATATAAGTAGTTTTAAGAATTCTATTAATTATGTAAGCCGAATGTAATTATTACCAATAATTTTATTAACCTATATAATCTGTATAACGTATATACTATGTAACACTGTAATTAGGCCTGTGCCTGATATATCAATAGATCAATTTCTCCGTTCCTGAGCTATATAGCCTGTAGTACTTAAAGCTCTTTCAGTAGACGCACTAGAAGCAGGGATGACGAGATACTGACGCGCTAATTTACACAATTTTGGTAATGTTTGTTATTGTTGCTTCCACCACTGCAGTATATCTAGTTCTCTTACACATGGTGACATATTGAGGTATATGTCTACTTCATCATCAAATTCATCAGAGACTGAATGTCTATCTTCCCAATCCATTAGTTTATTCTTCTTGGTAGGTGGTTCCAAGTTATGCCAACTAGGCTAAAGGAGGGGATGATGATGAGAAATAAATGAAATAGTGGAATGAATAAAGTGGGAGGAAACAGGAGAACGCCGCGAACCCCCCACACGGGGTTTGTCCACCACAAAGTTCACTTGGCGAGAGCTCGGATCAAACCAGGGACTCCATACAATAGAGGTGAACGCTCAACCACTGAGTCACCGTTCCAGGAACACCTAATCGACAATGGCGACTTAGTGATTAATTTGATCATTATATTTTGTTATATTTGTAGCCGATGCGGATAGCCTATTAAATAGATGGAAAGATTTCTTTGACGATTTGCTGAACACGCAACCAAAAACTAATGTGCGTGGAGAAAAGGAGATACACACCGCAGAACCGTATATTCCAGAACCCAATCGAATAGAAGTGGAAGCCGCTATAAAGAAATTGAAGAAACACAAATCTCCGGGTGTAGATGAAATTCCGGCTGAGTTAATTTTAGCTGGAGACGAAAAATTGTGGAACAAGATACACAAACTCATTCTCCTTATCTGGAACAAGGAAGAATTGCCACAAGAGTGGAAAGAATCAATCATTGTTCCAATTCACAAGAAAGGCGACAAAACTGACTGTAATAATTATCGAGGCATTTCTCTTCTGTCAACATCCTATAAAATCCTTTCAAATATTCTATTAGCAAAATTGACCCCATACGCAGATGAAATTATTGGAGATTATCAGTGCGGATTTAGACGAAATCGATCAACTATCGACCAAATATTTACCATTCGCCAAATAATCTAAAAAAATTGGGAATACAATACCCCGGTACATCAACTATTTATTGATTTTAGAAAGGCTTACGACTCGGTTAGGAGAGAAACATTATACAACGTTCTTACAGAACTTGGAATACCGAGAAAGCTAATTAGATTAATTAAGATATGTTTAAGTGAATCCCAAAGTAAGGTCCGGGTAGGAAAATTTTTGTCCACGAGCTTCCACGTCAAAAATGGCCTGAAACAAGGAGATGCGTTGTCGCCATTATTATTTAACTTTGTGCTGGAATACGCCATAAGGAAAATCAAAGATAGCAACCAGGGCCTAGAGTTGAACTGCATTCACCAGGTTATGGCATATGCTGATGATGTAAATTTAATAGGGGATGATAGGAGAACAGTAGAAATAAATGCAGAGATCTTATTAAACGCTTGCAGGGCATGGGTTTAGAAGTAAATGAAGAGAAAACTAAATACATGGAAGTGCGTCGGGACCGTAATACGGCAAATTGTAGAGGCGTTAAAATATTAAATAATGCTTTTGATAAAGTGTATACTTTCAAATATTTAGGATCAATATTAACAGACGAAAATCATATTCACGAAGAAATTAAATGTCGACTAAAAGCAGGAAATTCGTGTTACTATTCGGTTCAAAATCTCTTGTCGTCGCGAATTCTGTCGAGGAATTTGAAGCTTAAAATATATAAAACGATAATCATGCCTGTTGTTCTGTATGGTTGTGAAACATGGTCGCTTACTCTGAGGGAACATAGACTGATTTGATAGACGTATTTGAGAACAGGATCCTGAGAAGATTATTTGGACCCAAGAGGAACGAGAATGGGGAATGGCGGAAGCTTCATAACGAGGAACTACATAGTTTATACGGTTTACCCAACATTGTTAGGGTCGTCAAGTCTAGGAGGCTTAGGTGGGCAGGTCATGTAGCTAGAATGGAAGAAAGTAGAAACGCTTTCAAAGTCTTGACTGGTAGACCCATAGGAAAACAACCATTAGGAAGACCTAGGCGCAGATGGGAGGACAATATTAAGATGGATCTCGCAGAGATAGGAATACAAAGTAGAGACTGGATGCAATTAGCTAAGGATAGGAGTCAGTGGAGAGCTTTTGTGAACGCGGCACTGAACCTCCGGGTTCCATAGGCCATAGAGTTAGTTAGTTAGTTAGTTATATTTGTAGCATCATACTATAAACAATACATGAACATGTAACACCATTCGATATTTGCCTTGCTAATTGAACATTACTACAAATTGCACTGATCTTATGAGCACGCCAGTTCATGGTTTTGGCCTCCATGGTCCAATGGTAGCGTACAAAATTCTACTTACTAGGTTAAGTGCTTGACTTTATCATACGTTCTTTAGGTAACTACGGCTTAGGCTGTATGGATGATGATGGGATGAATTGGTGGAAAGAAAACAGTGGGAGGAAGCGGGACCACCCCAGAAACTCCCACGCACACAGTGTTTGTCCACCACAAAGCTCACATAGCATGAGCAGGGATTGATTCGACGACCTCTAGCACCAGATGTGAGTGTTTTTTCTACTGAGCCACTGTTCTCCCTCGTAGATCAAGCATCGGTTCACATTCTACGCAGACCGGCCATAATAACTAGCATTTCTCCATTTTATTCTGTATTTAGAAGGTAAATTCGGTACCACCAGACATGTCAACTCTGACGCGAAGTCGTAGTAGTTGTAGTAGTATTAGCAGTGGTCGTAGTAGTAATAGTAGAAGTAGTAATAGTAGTAGTAGAAGTAGTAATAGTAATAGTATTACCAGTACATCGCAGTCTTGAATAAAGAGTCAATTTCCCTAACACATTACGAATAACATTGGCTGACAGGAAGAACGTACGAACACGGCAAAAATAGAGGTAGTGGAGGACATTAAAAAAAAATACAAATAGGCTGACAATATTAGTTTCCGAACCGCCTTTCAGAGTATCAGGGCCGAGCCGGGCCGAGCCGGGCCGGCCCGATTCGGCCCGAAATGTGCCCGGCCCGGTTAGGGCCCGGTCCAGTTTGATATTACTTGAAACGGGTCGGGTCGGGCCGGGCGCGCCCGACCCGTGCAGGGCTCTGTTCCTATCAGGTTGCCTGGAATTGATAATAGTAATGTTAACCAAACTCAATACGTTCCAATCGCCACAAAAGGCTTGGATAACATCTTTCATAAGATTAGTGAGTTCATCCGTGTCTCTCTGACTACTAGGCTACGTTTCATAAAAGTCGAAATGTTTTTACTAAGTTTTCTTTTCAGATATATAAATATCACTTAAGTCGAATAATGTTGAATGTAGTACATGCATATAATAAGTTTTATTGTTTTTTTTTTTTTTTTTTTTTTTAAGTTTCCCCATTCGCTAAATATCCTTCAGGTATTACACATTTTCAGCTTGGTATTACTTCTTGCTTTCCTGTACATTAACATTTAAGAGAATTTATAGTAACGCATAATATATTTTTCGTGAGTGTTCTAAGAATAATGGAAGTACGTGCATGTGCTAATGTTCGCAAAAGCTCTTTGACCCTGAATGACAATGAGATATTTGTACTGGTGTTCACAAATTTGCTTTAGCGTTATGATGTACATGAGAACAAAGCACACACTTCTACTTCGAGTTAAGAGCTATACCAAATAATATAATAGTGCTAATCATTTGCTACACCATTAGCTCTGATTTGGTTATTTTAAAACGCATCTCTCTCCAGAATATTGACTATTTTTAATCTTCGATTATTCCCGTAATCACTTAACTCTTTAGTAAAATACCCTCACTTATTAGTATTTCTCTTTTAAATAAGTAACCCTGCATAGAATGTTTGTAATACGTCATGACCACCATGGTAAATGGTATACCTTCTTCTTGTGCACAACTTTGGATCAGTCCTAGAGACAGATTTAAAAATTCGATCTGAACAGTGTAATTTACACGAAACTGCTGCCCCAACCAAAATTTCTAGTTCATATACTGGAGTTTGTGTCAATGACACAAGTTAACAGGAATTTAGGTGTTATAAGGATTACATATTTTGTTCTGAATTGAGTGAACGAAAACTACAAATGAGTAACACTAATCATTAATTAGGAAAATCCTGTGGTGGGAGGAACAGTTGAAGACTAAAATAAAATTTATGTTTTAAAAGCATAAATCTTAAGTGTATTACAAAGAGAAAGTTGCATATACTTAAATAGCGGCTATAAATCAAAGAAAAACAATGTTATAATAATAATAATAATAATAATAATAATAATAATAATAATAAAGTCGTCCTCTAATAGACTATTTTTTTTGGTTGGTTGAAAATGTTTTTCCTTTATACATGACGTATAGGTAAATGTAATACATAATAATGACTTTTTTATTTTACTAGTTGAAGTTAGAGGAATACAGGAAGCAGAATGAAGTTTCAGGATTAGCATCATGGTGTTTGTGAAAACAAAGTTTGGTGTCTTTTACAGCAGAAATTGTGAAGCAATTCCTTCTTGAAGAAAAAAATATTTGTGACCTATTTTACAGATGACAAATATGCATGTCTTGTTCCTCTCCATGTGCTCAATGCTATTCACTGTTAGACCTCAGCTATTAGATGGAAACACTGTGTAAGAAGCTTCTACCTTGATATTGCATGGCATCATCATGCACCATTCATTATGTAGGTCCCTACACACGTTGCTTGTTCACTTCAGGGCACACCAAGGGGAGTAAATGCATCAGAATTTTCTCCCAAAAAAGACTTTTGAACCATTTTAAATAGTATACATGTGTTTTATATTCACCAGGAATGCACTCACGGGATCTATTTATTCCGGATACGTTCCAGTTCTTCAACTTCGGACTTATCCCACTTACCCACTTACCGAACAAAAATTCTGGATGCGTGCCTGATTAACCGTAAAGCCAGTTTGTATCAAAATGCAATTTAGAGTTAAACGAATACAATTTAAACTCAATTCTTTCGAAAATACTGAATTTGCCAAATATTTGAAAGAAAAGTGTAAGTTAAATGACAGTAACATAGTGATTTATGAACAGTTTTTGCTCAAATCATCATAGTACCAAAATAGTCTGCGAGATTTTTTGAGTTGGACCTGCATAAGATAAACTTTTAAAACTCACCTGGATTTTTGTGTATTTTGTTAGCAGGGACGTACGCAGGAATTTATTTCGGGAGGGGTCCAAAGATTTTCGGTGGTGTCCAAACACAATTTAAGGCTAAATTATATTAAAAATTGTAAAATTGCCCCTAAAATTAGACTAAATTTTAAAAATTCTGGATTTCGGGGGGGGGACGACCCCACCCCCTGCATACGTCCTTGTTTGTTAGTATAGTATTGGTGCAAACAAGCGGTATCGTATTGCTTTATTTTTACAAGATGTTGGACGTTCATTGGGACAATTAGACACTTTCACATATTATTAAAGTATACTACCTACGAAGTCTTAGTGATTAATAAATAATAAGATCATTCTGAGATCGCAATGAAATTTTCAATGTACGGAGCGAATGAATATTCACCTTGGTTTCAGACGATTAACGAGCAAATTAATGTATGAATTATATTTATATTTGTAATAACAAACCCAATTATACATTTTAAAAGATCTGTAAAGCAAAATATAATAATAAAACCTCAAGAAGATAGCGGTCTAGAATTAGGACTTACCGATTTGAACCATTTTTTACACAATGCTAGGCCTGGAAATGTTTCTCTATATGTATTTATTATGTCTCGGTAAAGAAAAGCGAATGTGTGATAGAGATGCCTCAAATTTGATTTAGCACCACGTAAAATAATCTGATTAATTTGGGGCATTCTTGTCACAAGGTTAGTCCTTAAACCTTAACAAATTTACCGGTATTTATTTTCGTGTGGGGGATGGGTGACAAAGAAGAGGATGTGTAGCCACATTTAAATAATACGATATATACAAGTATTCATTTCGACTTAAGAATCAAAGAAGATACATGAGTGAGGTGCATAAAATTCAAATTCAGCACTATCATGCAAAACCTAAATGCATGATATTCAATATTCTTGGTATATACATGAGTAAACCTTTAACCTGTGAAATTTCATAAACGCATATATTCGTGAAATATATATGAATATTTTTTTCATTCGTATATATATTTCACCAATTCAGGTACCACTGTTCAACAACAAAAATGTAAATTGAACAAAATCAGCTAATTCTTATTGATTTTGTGGTGCTGATCACGAATTTGAAAGTTATTTTCAAATATTAGCTCTACTTTTCGTTTTACAGGCATGTCTAATAATAACGCTTTAAAAATAAATATATTCGCTTCGTTTGGGGTAAAATGTTACACTGATCCGGCAACACTGGAGAAACTATATGAACGCTTGGTTTCATTGTGTTCCTTATTTCAGTAGTGTTCTGCTATTGTTAGAAAAGACATTGTTAGTGCAGTTATCAGCGTTTTGGGTGTGACGTTTGTGTAGTGTAGAACATAAAAATACACCTACAAGTACGCAAAAATACTGGTATTTCGAATGTATATTTTTAAATAGTTATCGGAACTATTTCAAGTGACATTTTGAGGATTTCAATAAACAAAAATGCCGCGAAATTGTGTAAACAGTGCGGATAGCTTCTGCTACGTGTGTGGGGAAGTGACATTTTCCTCTCAAAAGCAGACTATAACACCACTAATAAGAAAAGCCTATCAATATTACTTTGGTTGTAAAATTGGAGACCAAGATAAATCTTGGGCACCCCACATTGTGTGTAACACTTGTGCTAGCAATCTAAGAAATTGGATTAATGGGAAGGGGGGCTCAATGCCTTTTGCAGTGCCCATGATTTGGAAGGAGCCAAGCGACCACATCAGAGACTGTTATTTGTGTATGGTTCCTTCCGTCAAGAAGGGAATTTCCACGAGGAAGAAGCGGGCCTTGATCTATCCTAACATTCCTTCTGCAATGCGCCCTGTTTCACATGGAGAAGAACTACCTGTTCCTGACCCACCTAAAGAATACGATCTTTTTACTGATGAAGATCAAGAAGTTGAAGCTCCTGAATCAAGTACTTCGAAGGACCCTACGTTTGTTGTAGGAGAACCTACATGTGAACCACAGACTTACTCAAGAGGAACTAAGAGATCTAATCAGAGACTTGGACCTCTTGAAAAGCAAAGCCGAAATTTTAGCGTCACGCTTAAAGCAATGGAATTTATTGCAGGAAAAAGTAAATATTTCAGTGTATCGGAATAGGGAGAAGATGTTCACTTCATTTTTTATTTGGAAGACACACTTGTGGCATGTACAGATGTAAATGGTCTCATGAGGGCACTTAAAATTAATTACGAACCTACGGAGTGGAGGTTCTTTATAGATTCGTCCAAGGTGAGTTTAAAGGCAGTGCTTTTACATATTAGAAATGAACTTCCTTCAATTCCTGTAGGTTACGCAGTTCATATGAAGGAATCTTATGAAAAATTGAAACGTTTACTTCAAGCCATTAAATATTACGATTTTCAGTGGCTCATTTGTGGTGACCTTAAAGTAATAGTACTGTTGCTAGGTATGCAGTTAGGGTATACAAAGTATTGTTGCTTTATATGTGAATGGGACAGTAGAGATCGTGGATCTCATTACCGCAAAAGTGATTGGAGTACCAGATAAACTCTTCAGCCGGGAGTGAAAAATGTGCAGCATGAACCACTGGTAGATCGTAACCGAATTTTGCTTCCCCCTCTACATATTAAATTAGGTCTTATGAAAAGTTTTGTTAAGCGCATGAACCAAGAGGATGAGGCCTATAAGTATCTAAGAGGACAATTCCCTCGATTAAGTGATGCCAAAGTTAAAGAGGGTGTTTTCATAGGGCCATAGATTAGGCAACTATTCAAAGATCACAAGTTCAACGAAATTCTCCAAGGTGAGGAGAAAGCTGTGTGGGAAAGCTTGAAGAGTGTTTGTTCACAGTTCTTGGAAAGACACCGAGCAACAAATTACAAACAACTGGTAGCGAAGTTGTTATTGTGCTACGAAAATCTTGGTTGCAATATGTCTCTGAAACTCCACTTTCTTCATTCACATCTAGACTTCTTTCCCGAAGATTGTGGAGCAGTAAGTGACGAACATGGTGAGCGTTTCCATCAAGATATTGCAGCCATGGAGAAGAGATATGAGGGAAAGTGGAGTTCTAACATATTGGCCGACTACTGTTGGACTATTGCAAGGGATGCTCCAGATGTAACCTACAAAAGGCAAGCCAAGCGAAGACGCTCAAATAAAATAAACATAATCCTGTATAAGGGATCACTTGAAACTTTTGTCTACATTGCAGTGTAGTTCTTGCACAAAAAGTATTTGTACATATTTTTCATGTTTTGATGTTAATACTGATTTTTATTACTGAATTGTTAATGTTTAACTTGACCACGGTTACTTTATTTTCTGTATCGCTGTGAAACTGGTATTTGCGCAATTTTGAAAAAGGAAGAACAAGGGTATAGAAAGCTATAGGTTAGGGTACTTCTTAACTTCCCAGCTTATCACATCACAGTGAAATAGATAAAAAAAAGTGAAATGTAGGTTTTTACAAGGATTTTGCTTAAATGTTCTATAAATATTAATACCTTTGTATATATACAGCTACTGTTGTACAAGGGCGATTTGTTTTCACAACCTGAGCTAAGAAAATTCTTCTTTTATCATTTCCTTTCATATTATGCTTAAATGAATGTAAAAATAGCAATTTCAAAGAATTTACATACTTTCGATCAAAATTTGTTGAACAGTGTAATTAATGATTATTAACGAAGAGATAAGAATGTGTGAGACAGCGGAAAGAACTGAAAAAAAAGAACTATGAACACAATCTTGTCCATCACTTCGAGCTACCAACGCCTGTCATAGAACCAAGGATTCCTCACACCACAGGTGAGCACTAACATTAAACCATCATACCCCCTGATAGATTAAATATGAAGCTGTTTTGGTTTTGATATAGATTGCATCGTCTTTTGGGAACACGATGTCTATTGTACGTTGAGTCGTAAAATGCCATTATATTGTTATTTATATTGAGAGATATAACGTCAAGTTTGTATTACAGGGTATAGTATTTTAGCGGGGAAGAGCAACTCTTCTATAATGTGGTGTATTTTTCAGTGTTATTACATGTACAACAAATAAACAATCTATAGCCCTTCAGCAATTCAGTTGTTATTAAAATGTAATCATCATTTATCATTACCTAAACTTTGTCAACATCGTTAAAGAAGATTCTAGCGTATTTGTGAAATATCGACTTGATTTAGGACTCCAGCCTTTTAAGTATTTTTCCCACAAAGCTACACTCATACGCATATTTTCATATTTTGAAAATACCTTTTAAGTGCAATTAACGAAATAACAATATTATTTTAGAAATTATTTACTATTCTTAGTTGTTAATTACTGGATTCTCATTCCACAGGAGCCCACTCGCAATGAACAGTATATTTCAAAATTAGAATTTACTTTCTTCTAATGATAAACAATGGATGTCGAGAAAATCAGGTTTATTCAAACTGGCAGAACTATAAACTGCACTTTTCATTCATTGCCAGAAACTGTTTTCGTCTTTATTTTACATTTTTCATAACAGTAGCAGTAATCAGAGTACAGTATACAATAGAAACCTACTTTTTCATGGTCTCCTTTTGTGCACGTCACAGTACATTCAGACTATGCAGTATATAATAGTGTGGTGAAGCTAATTGTATATTAGCCATTTGGTAATTAAACACAGTTTCAATTATGATTAATGTTTGCAATTAATCAATACCAATATTGTTCTTTTTCACGAGCGTCTTGCTTATAATATGCTGTATCACAAAAGGGTTACTGTTCCTAAAGTACTGTACTCTATCAACTAGTTTGTTGTGTGGTATTTATGAGTATATGTAGCATTTGTTGTATGGTATTTGATTATCTGTAATAGTTTGTTTTATGGTATTTATGAAAATTTGTAAAGATAATTAGCACACAATGTTCAGAGCTAAATAAAACCGTAAAATATTTTTGACACTTCCCTGTAATGTAAATATTATCGTCGAAAGATTTTGATAGTTTATTGTTTTAGAAATATTTTTGAAGTGATGGTTGTATTTACTGAAACAAAAAAATCGAACTTTGAATTCAATACTTTATTTTATCTAGTTATAGACCACTTTACCTACAAAGTACAACTAACCTTGGATTGAAGATCAGTGACATTGACATTGGCAACTTCTGTGTCTTCATATTTTATCATATTCATCATGGTGCTGTCACTAAGACTTGCAACGTCTTCAAAGAAAACTTTGTAAAATGTGTGCTTTTTCTTATCAACATTTCCATAAAGCCTATAAAGAGATATACATAGACATCTTTAATGAGTCAGATTGATTTTAGTTGATAAACATTATTAGGAATATCTTTAAAATAAAGAGTAACTACACTGGCTGAGTCATCAAGAGATCTCGGAAACTATTACGCGTAGAGCCATGAAATTTTGTACAAATGTCTTGAAAGCGTGTATTGGTAAATACAAGCTCTTCCTTCATATCTATTCCGTCTATCAATGCAAAACTTGGTACAGTCATTTCTTGTTCCTTACAATATTTATTGAGATACATTTGGATTGTGTGCTTTTACTCGGGGCCATTCCAAAAGGGTCCAAAGTTGATGGGAGGGATTTCTGGAGGGAATTTTCCCGACAATCTCCCAATTTTCCCGGTTCAAGTACGTTACGGGGCCAAATACAGCCCCGTATTGGCTATCTGTTTATAACACTGACAAGGAACGGACATGAACGTGTCATCCGAACATCCGAACCAAACCTAGTCCATTCCATAAACATAACAAGATATGTCCTTGCACAACAAATTAGTTGTCATGGACAACGGAGTAAGTCCCTGGGGCCCATTAACCTTGTTAGTATAAAGAAAATCGTAGACTCGCAGTGAAATAGCTATTACATCAACACGGTTCATTGGAAAGTCATGGTTTATAGTTAATTCTCTTCAGCATGAAACAAGTTTCCAGAGTAATACTAACGACGTAGAGAAGATACAACGACAACATATTTTTGTATCTTTCGTTCGTAATTGAATTGAGATGTAAAATAAATATTTTTTCATCAAATATAGTGTTTTAGAAGTTGAGATTTGTGTAAGTTTCAGTGTAACTATTGCTAATATACATAATAATTAGAATACACGAACACAAATACAAACTGTAGCAATATATATCAGGGTAGAGCGAAAAAAAATCAAATTTTCAAGTATCGAATGCTAATGGGGCTCAAAAATTGTCTATTTGCATACTAATCAATGGAAAAATAACAGAAAAAATCACACTTTGAATCTTCAGTTAGCAGAAACGGCCCAAAAATTTGAAAAAAATTGACAAAAACACCAAAATTTACCTTTACGCAAGAAATATACAGATAACGTTTTTATTATATGTATAGCATCTAAATACTTTATTTTAGTTATGTGGAGTCATGTTTTTTAATAATTCGTTAATGTGCGTAAATTTATTTTCATAATGATTTTGTAGCTCTCCGCCCATTTCTTAACGTTTTTCCTTGTAATGGCCCAGAACTCACCAAGAGGAGATGGATGCAATTTGAATTTCAATCACACACTATGAGTACAACATGGAAAATTTAAGAAGTCAAGCTCATTACCAGATTTGTCATGCATAAGTGATAATATAGTTTATGTCGTCAAGCCTTCGAGCACTGGAGGGAGTAACGGCTTGCAGTTTGTCCAGTCTATCAGCTCACTGTATTCCGTGGCATTAAAATTTATTTAAGGTGTCATAAACGTTCTAAGTTTTCCCCTTGATCTTTATTTCTTGCCTCTAGCAATCTCCTGTAACCCACCTCCCGTACGTGTTGTCTCTCATCCACTGTCATAGCTAACAATATGTTCTCTGGACGACAGAAGAACGTGTTTCTCTCAATCACAAGATGGATGATTTTTTAATGTTGTTTGGCAAATATCTAATTGTTTGAACTACCTTCAAAATATGTTTAGGTCCATATTTCAATGACTGATATCTTTTTGTCGAACCAGACAGGAGCATATGTCCTTATAATGTAGTTTACAAACACTTTGAGTTCGTTTGTTGGTATTTGTTTGAGAAACGCGTAACCGTAAGACTCGGTTTGCACATGTCATTCGTCGGAAGTAACCGAGAGGTTCAGGATATCTTATAGCCACAACTGCAATACACTGCCCTGAATTTTTATGGCACTTTCAATAAAGTTTGATGCCATGGAGTACAGATAGCTGATTGATTGGTGAAAATGTAAGCTGTCACTCCCTCCAGTGCTCGAAAGCTTGACGACATAAACTATATTATCACTTATGCATGACAAATCTGGTCATGAACTTGACTTCTTAAATTTTCCATGCCATACTCAGGAAGTTTAAATATGTGTCGAACTTGTTACAGAGTCCGCATTAAAAGAGTGCGGACAAGAAAACAGAGATGGCTACATTAGAACGACTTTGCTCTCAGAACTCTCAATGCCAAATTTTGATTTTTAAAAAAATCAAATTTAAGACAATGTCCTTGACAAGATCAACATAATTTAGCCCATCCTAATTGATAGGATGGTTGGATAGGGTGTGGGTGGAACTCGAATTGCAGCCACTTCCTTGTGGTGAGTTCTGTGCCATTACAAGGAAGGGAAAAAAAGTTGAGAAATGGGCGAAGAGCTGTGAAATCATTATGGAAATAAAATCACGCACAAATACGCAACTTTTAAGCCTATTAGATTTCGATACTCGAAAATCTTATTTTTTCATTTTACACTAATATATAAGGTTATAAAATAAAAATCAAATTGGACGATTTTATACGACTATACGCAAGTTCTATTAACTGTACTTTCAAATTAAGGGCTATGAAAATGAAACGCAGCAAGAAAGAAAAATGTAACATTTAAGGTTTTTCAAGGCTTTATGAAGCTATGAAGTTCTCTATGTTTGGTTTGAATTATATAGTATACAATGCTACTAATTAAATGGTTCTCTAATTATTAATGAAAAATTCGATAGTATTACGTACGTATGTATAATTTGTTCACTGCATGTGTAATAGTAACATAATTTCTTTTTCCAAAACAACTATTCTCCTATTATGATATACTCATTGTAAAACAACTGTAACCTACTTTTTAATGACTTTTTTGTAGCTGCGTCCTAAAACCTTCGGTGGACAGATAGTAATAGCAGGCAAGGGAACTTTCCATTGATTGTAGGTCCTTTCTATCGTCACAACAACAGGATTATCTTGAAACTTTCTCCATGATTGGTTAATTAACAATGATGTTGCTAGAATGCCGGCCAAGAAAAGTAAGATCCACATACATCTGCAAACGAAAAATATAACAGTATATTTAAATTATTGAAAACAGTTCATTTCGAAATATAATGGTTTACTTCTTTCTAACAATTGATGAATTAGGTACAAAATGGAATATAATTGATATTTAATAGAGTTACAATGAATCCGGGATTACGAACTTAAAATCCACTCTGTAACTCTGTGAATTAAAACCATTTTACCATTATATACAGTTAATGCGATCAAGCCACAGATTCTTCTTTTTCTTTTCATTATTTTTATATTTTTTAAAGTGCTTTCTTTCATGAAAAATATAGAATAAAAATTGCATCCTTTTTAAAGGCAAATAAAGAACCCTATCTTATACCAAACAGAATGAGGATTTAGAGTTGCCTTATTTTTCAGAGAAGAAAAGGGGAATTTTATAATTTCTAGGGAGAGAGGAAGACATGTGACTTTCTGAATTTACATGTAACAAAGACATGTACGATTTCAAACAGTAACAGAATAATTTTTATTGGAAACAATGGTAGTTTCATTAAAAATAGTTGTAACACAAAAGAATAATACAATTTCAATTAAAATTTCAATTGATGTATCAACTGTTCATATTAGCGAAGTTTGTTTGTGACATTGTTAGAATAAAGTTGTCACATGACTCTAAGATGGAAAGTAATGTCTTCGTGTCACGTGACTACAAATTTAAAAATATTGTACTTTTATGTTATGTAACTCAGGTGTAAAAGAAGATCTGGAAACGTAGAGGAACGGATGACGTCAGCCCGTCCGCCGTGCCTATCTTTGCTCATTGTAATCTTTTAGGAAGTGGGGGACGCCATAGATATTTCTTTGGAAGTGGGGTAACGGCGTTCTCCCGCTTTTCCCCTCACTTTTACCCCTAATGTGATCACAAGATGGGAATTAGTGTACATTTGTCACATGACTACAAGATAAAAAATAGTGTACTTTTCTGTCACGTGATAACGATATCAAAAATAGTATTCATGTACGTTATATGTACTAAGAATATCTTATTATGTTACAAAAATTGGCATAGACAGAAAAACAATAATTAAAGTTTTAAAACATCAAAAATGGTGAAAATAGAGAAAATTATTATTATCCTACAAGTCTATTAAGTATACCTTTCTCCAATTGATCTGTTCTTTTTTGCAATCTCTCCAAGTCCATGGAAGGAGGTTTCCAAAAACACATCCCTCGCACAACTTAACATTGTCTACAAATGCTCCTGTACATTCAAAATATTAAACACGTAATCTGTAAAGAGAAATTGAAGATTGTTTTTGAGAGGATCTGAGAATTACTTCATTCGTTGATTTATACTGGTTATTTGCTCGCCTGATCATAGTAAAAGAACATAAAGCCATTCATGTTACTCAGAAGATGTCACTGTTAGTTTTTTTTATATAGGTAATTAATTTCTGAAAACTTGTTTATACTAAAAAAAGTGTCTAAAAAGAAACAATAACTTTTAATGCAAAATGAAGCTACAAATAAAAATTATAATTATCATTTCATTCTGTAATATGAGAATGAAGATTTCGTCTGAAGACAACTTTATAATCTAGTCATATGTAAAAGGAAAAAGGGTAACACAGAAAAAATAGTGGCTGGTTTCCTTCTTTATTCAAAGTTGTTTTTTTTGTCATATAAAGAATAGCGTTGTACCTAGTATTACTATAATGCTGCAGCCACTTTTACCTCTTGTTCGAATATTAAAACATGGTAGGTATTAAAACATATATTAAAACATGGTAGGTAACATCGTAGGATAGATTCCAATAATATTATAAACTCTTATGCGATAACTGCTGGAAAAGTTTCTGCAAACCACTGCCGGTACTGAATATTTACAGTGGCACTAGTATTTCGGTAGACAAAATTCAAAAGAATAGGCCTAACTTTGTTTAAATTGTCTTTGATTGTTTGTTGAATCCTATTTGTTTATTTTCTATAGTTGTTTGAATAAGTAACTCACTAAGCCATATTGTGAATGGGTCACCCGTCAACAACTGCTACAACGAAACAAATCGCTCACCACACATCTTATTTTGAATGTTCTGAAACAAAAAGAAGTCCTTAGGGTTAAATCAGTTGATTACTGACAGAAAATTATTAGTTCGACATTTTCACTGAAAAAAAATAAAGATCAAGAGTTTGGTGTGTTGAGTAGTAACTGGCAAGATGATGATAAAGAATGATGCGACGATTGTGGGTTTGTTTTATGCAATTCATTGATGACTTCTGTCAAACACATTGCTGTCTATTACTCAGTATTTAACAGTCCGTCGATCTTTAAAAGCTCTGGTTGCCACATGTCTGGTTCTTAACCATTTCACGAACAGCATCAAGATTACTACAGATGTGGATGGACTGCCCTTCATCAAATTCATATCTGATAAATGCGCAACCATGCATCAATTCAGAAAACCAATTATGCACAGTCCTATTGGATGGTACTTCATCCACAAAGCCATATGAAGTAATTTGATGCATTGTTTCGGTTTTAAACCTTTTTCACTTAAAATTATATATATAAAGTTCCACTTCTCAAACCAATTATATAAAGTTCCACTTCTCATACCACACAAAACTACTTTTTTAAAAAAAAAAACTGCTGAGAAAAATAAATGAATCGACTTATACTAAGGTAATTTAAACATTGAAATCTATATGAAACTACTGAAAGTACAAAATAGGGTGATATTACAACGATATTGCATATCTGACGTATATCTGACATCTGTGAATTACTTTCATTTCTATTTGTAGCTATTTTGGACAACGGTGCTTAAAAGTGCACAATATGTTAGGAAGAAGAAGAAATATGTAGAATATATGTTGTTGAGATAGATTGATATTCCATGTAATGGTAGTCACTATAACTAGAGATAATTGTATGTTTCGTGTTGCTATGATAACAGAAAGATTATTATTATTCATAGAGTTTTGAGAATAAAAGTTAGTTGTTCTATATATTTGACAAGCCTAATTTCCAAGGTATGCAATTGTTAGATTCCTTTTGTAAGCAGTTTTTCAAGACAACCAAAGGATATGATCAACAGAATCAAGTTTAATGGAAGGAGTCATGTACATACTTTAAATCGTTGTGCGCTAAATATGTAAACTATTTAATATAGGATCAAGCAATAAACCATGTAGATAGCTGAAAATTTAATTTTTACATATGAAAATAGAACTTGAAGAATGTTAAATAGCATTTTAAACAGCTTTAAGTTATTAGCAGTGGCGGAACTAGAAGAACACATATATAAGGCAATGTACTAACCATTAGTCATCGACATGGCTGACATGTTCGCCGCATGGCTGTAGAGTTCGCGCCATAGAAATTGTTACAAAAATTCTGAGTCCAAATTCATAACAAACTCTTAGCCCGTTTTCTTATGCATCCAGAAATACATGTCTCAATCGATCTCAATCTTGCTTCTAGTACGATCCAACTTCAACTCCTCCCCTCCACCACGTCTCCTTGTCTAAAGCAGTATGTGTGACGTAGTACATTCTTTTCATTCAGACAAAAAAAAAAGAATCAAGTCTACAATGTTATAGCTCTAAAACAGTCTTTTTCATTCGCTTGTTTTGAAATATCTTTTAAGAGCCCTTTTAAAAAAAATCTCACAATCTTCCCATAGCTTCATTAATGCCTTTGGTTTCATTCTTTCCCTTCTTTAAAGACTGCCAGCTAGTAAGATGTTCCCTAAGAAATCTTTGGAAATTGCCAATAACGGCAGTAAGTTTTGTGCTTCCTAAAGTCTGTAATGCACGCACAGAGCTCGAGAATATCTACTGAAGAAATGAATGTTATTCAATGATTCATTTCATTTCTTTTCAGTAATTCCAAGCAAATGTTCCAAGAGCGTCATTTGGGCAGGACAGGAGGGTGTAATTTCTCCTCCTTTGAGCGTCATAAATACATATTGTTTTAGCAAATGTATAGTAATATACTAATGAAAAAAGTGAAAAATTTTTGTCAGCGAAGACTCTCCCCCCTCCCAAATAAAATGTAAAATGACACTGCTTTTTTAGCAACAAAGCTATAGAGTTACGATAGCACATTGCCAGAGAGAAAACATTTGGTTTCAAGAGTCGAAGGTTTGATCTCAAGCCATATGAGTTCCTGGGCGACATTGAGAAAGACAGACAGAGAGAGATATTGAAATATGGAGACAGAAAGGAATGATTTATATACACAGATTTAGAACTGGGAAAAAGGATCGGACAGCATTCGTATTATAACGAAAATTGTGATTTAGTGAAAGGGAATAAGGGAAGGTTTCGAACTGCGAGCATCACATTAGGCAGTTGTTGAATTAAGGTGGAGAACACTTTTGAGAGCATCAGATGATTACGATTGGAGAGAAAGATCTTGAGAACTGAGGAATTAAGAATTTAAAAAATCTGAAGCTTCCGAGACGGGTTTCGCACTGCGAACCTTGTAGCTATCGAACCATGACTTTATCCATTCTGTTACGGAGAACTCTGTACTCATGCACATACGTTTCCTTTAGCTATGTTGAAAGCTAACTTAATGGAATATTCCAAAAGTTGACTTGGTGGATGCGCCGTTCTGATAGGATATAAAACTCTTGTAACTTAGATACAATGTGCATAATTAACTTTTCCCTGTTCAGAACACTTTCTAGGGCAGTAAAATTAGTTACTATTGTGTTAATTAGGTTACATTTGATATATCCATCTGATAAAGTAGTGCCAAACCCTGTGCGTCATTGTCTGTTAGGCAAATGGTTAATGTAAAAAAAAAATGAAATGAAATCTTTAAGTTTTACGTCCCATGTTTATGCCTGTTAGGCTAAAGGAGACGGTGATAGTGAGTAATGAATGAAATGGTGGAATGAAGGAAGTGGGAGGAAACGGGTGAACCCCGAGGAAATCCACGCACACGGTGTTTGTCCACTACAAAGTTCGCTTGACGGGGGCTGGGATCGAACCTGGAACCCCAAGCACCAGAGTTGAACGCTCTACCAGTGAGCCATCGCGGCCCCAGGTTAATGTAAGTTACTCCTATGTGTATGGTCTGAGCTTCGAATCAAGACCATTCTTATTGATTATTTCCTTTGAGCTACGCTCACACTGTGCATTACACAAATTAAATTTTGAAGTAATGTAGTCACAGCTACTTTAATTCGAAATATTTTCAAATATGGTATTTGTTATTACATGCGTTTCTTTAACTTGCGATGTTTCAAACTTGATATTAAATCTTATAACCTTAATGTAACTCATTTCCCTACAGCATATCATCATGAATGTTTGCACAACGACGAAAGTCAGGCGTTAATACAAAATTCAGTTCTTACTATAACGTTTGGATATATATTTATAAAGTTTGACTCAGAAAAAAACGTACAGTGCAACATTGACTCTTGGAGGAATTTCAAACGAATTTACTATACGTATAAGTTACCATCTCAACAATATACTGTGGGTGCTAAGGCACTGAAACCATTCCAGGGAGGGAAAGGGGTTATAAGTAAAAGAAAAGTAATAAAATACAAAAAGTATTGGTGTCAAATTCATAGAATAGTGGCTACCAGATGGCACTCCTCACTTGTTTGTAGCCTTGCATAAATGGAAAATTGTTTTAAAAGTATATTTAACATTCAAGTATGATTGTTTAAAAAAGAAAGCTTGTCCTTCATTATGTTTTATAATTATTTTCTACTGTATTTCTTATTTATAATAACATATTTTCTATATATATTGTATTCTATGTTAAACGTTTCTTAATTACGTTTTACGTCTTATATTTGAAGAGGAGCTTGTGACAATTTAGAGCAGCAGGCACATACACAGAATGCAGGCCTTGGCAATCCAGAGCTCCTGACCCACGAAATCACTTCTTTTCTGTAAATTATATTTAATTTTAAAGATGATGGTAGACACTTTAGCAGGGTTGATATGTTAAAAACAAAATGTTTAAAAGAAGTGTTTAAAACATGTTTTAAACGAGGGCTGTTGTTTTATTCAGTTTGTTTTAAACGTTTTAAACAAATTGTTTTAAACGTGTTTTTTTTTCAATGGTGGTTGGACATGTTTAAAACAACTAAAATATCAGATTGAAGAAGCTAAATTAATTTTCTAGCAAATAATCCATCCTCCGCAGGATTTGTGCATGAAGTAAATTACTAGCAGAGTTATATTCTTATTATAACAGCAATTACTGAACGAAATTTTGTATATCAATGTACGTAGAACTAAACCAACAGAAATTCAAGTGAAGTATTTGATCATTTCTTAATTTCCAAGAATAATTGAGGTTAAACACACTATACACTATCCTAAGATCCAAATTCACAAATTCAGAACTTGAGTATCTTTTGATCACTATCATTTCCATAATAATGAACAGTTCTTACATCATAAGCTAGAAGAAATACTCTGACAAATACAATACAACTCATAGAAATACTCTGACTAGCCTACAAGTAGCAAATGACATCTTTTAACTAAACAGTTTTAAAGATACATCTCTATCTGCAACATGGATAGCAAACTATGATTAGTGTCTAGGGCATAACAACACAATTAACCTTTAGGCGCACGCCAGGGATTTTAGCAAAATGGTAGACTATCACGTTCGAGGCTCTGGTGACCCTCCTAATTATCACAGAGTCATGCTTTATACACAGTTGGAAAGCTTATAGACCACAGACTCCAACGAGGCAACATTCGTGAAATTCCCGTCGTATTTGTAGAAACGAACAGACACAAAATCATTTAAAAATATGAAAATATTGACTTTGCGGGGTCCTGGCAACTCTTGCAGTCACCGCAAAATGCTGCTAAAAATGTGCAAAATGTGTGCTTTTGCGCTGACAAAATGATGCTAATGTGTAGGCCACATACATGTGACAATAATATAAGAAATGGTAGCCAGTGCTGCCATTGCGTAACGAATTCGCTTTATGTAGGAAATATAAAAATGCGCAGAAAAACATTCATTGAATTAGACATTCTCTCCCCTCCCCCACGAGAGTACCACGTCCATATGCAAATAATTTTTGCTGCATACATCATGTATACGAACAAATATTATGCTTCTAGTCCACTTCAGTAAAGTATATCTTGACTTATATGGAACCGTTCTGAAACTAAATGGAAATTAGCCAAATTTGAGCCCCTCTTCCTCTATAAACAGAAGTACATATACAAGTTACTATCATGTAGGGGACTACTTTCATTGCTTCACATACTAATTTTTTGTGGATGTACCATAAAGGGGGAGGAATGACCTCCAAAATCTGATGAAAAATTGATGACAAATTTCAAAAACGACCTTCATCCTCCCTCTCTCGGCCGTACATAAATACCCACTACATACATAAAATGTAGGGATGTGCACGAGCGAGTTCGAGCGAGTTTTCATTGAAACTCGACTCGACTCGAAACCGACATCATTGAGCTCGACTCGAAACCGACATCATTGAGCTCGACTCGAGAACTCGGGCGTTCACCTCTGGTGCTGGGGTCTCGGGTTCGATCCCAGCCCCCGGCAAGTGAACTTTGTGGTGGACAAACACCGCGTGCGTGGGTTTTCTCGGGGTTCTCCCGTTTCCTCCCACTTTATTCATTCCACCATTTGATTCATTACTCATCATCACCGTCTCCTTTAGCCTAATCGTGGGACGTAAAACTCAAAGATTTCATTTCATGTAATTTTCGAGAACTCGGCTCGAAAAATTTCCTCCAACTCAACTCGAGTTTCGAGTCGAGTCGAGCCAAATCGAGCCAAATGCTGTGTGTAGTTTCAAGTACTTTCTTCAAGTATCCTACATAGACAATATAATTATTATCAATGATACTTACTATTACTACAACTTATTATTATTATTATTATTATTATTATTATTATTATTATTATTATTATTATTATTATTATTATTATTATTATTATTATTATTATTATTATAACACCAGCGTGTATAAACATGAATGATAGGCGTCGTTGTATCTGAATTCTAAAAACTAGTTGGCAGCTGACCTCGGAAAAGGTGAAGTCAAGGAGGCAAGTTCTGGGTTTCAGTTCCGGAGGAGCAAGTATGCAGGCTCGAACCAAAAATCGTTAAAGGTTAGACTGCGTCGGCAAAACATGTTCAAAATGCTCGGATCGGGTTCTCAACGTCTCGGCTCACAGGTTATTCACTATCGAACCGAGCCAACAGCTCACCCAACCGAGCCGGCTCGAGCCGATGGCTCACCTGATCCGAGTCGGTGTCTCATCTCAACCGAGCCGTCTTGAGCTGCTCCTCAGTTGAATCGAACTGAGCCAGTTAACATCACTACCTGGGTTGGGCTTCTCCTTCGGCTCAAAAGTTACATCGTGTAGGTCTCAGCCTTGGTGGTAAGGACTACAGTATATACCGGTGTTTACATTGGTGCTTATATTTGAGGTTGTCTCGTTTAAAAATCCATAGTCGTCTTGTTAATCGAGACGAGACAAGATGCGAGCAGTGTCCCATCTTCTGAGCAACACTAAAAACGTTCCATATTACTGCTTACATTTCTTATGACTTTCGTTTTCCAGTCTAATCAGGCCATGATTTCAAAACGAGTTAAAACGAGCTAAACGAGCGAGCTGTTTATGAAACTCGACTCGAAACTCGACCTTAAAACAGTGCCTTGGCTCGAAACCCGACTTGAGAAAATTACCTTTGACTTGACTCGAAACTCGACTCGAATTTGCTTCGAGTTTCGAGTCGAGTCGAGTTTTAGCTGTTTGTTTTGTTTGTTTTAGAAACAAGATGAGAAATTTCTCTTCTCGTAGGCAACATTAAACAAAACAGAAATATTCTTGGCAAAGGTCACGTTTCTGCTTGTAAAGGTATGACCTAAGCGATATTAGCTCCTATCTTTTAATCTTCTACGAGATAATATTAAGTATTTTTATTACTATTATTATCTCTGAAGATTTGATAGTTCAAGTATTGAAACATCCGAGTATTCAAATATCTGAATATAATAAAACGTGTGTCATCGTCGATCAATCGCCATCAAAAATCCTAAAGCAAAAAAGGGCCCGACGCGGATTCGAACCATGAACCTCCAGATTACTGATCCAGTGCCTTGACCACTTTAGTATTTATTATACTGTCACTAATATTACACAGGAAAATTACATGGATACAATATAGGTGTAATCTAGGACCGACCATTGGGAAGCTTTTCCAAGATGTGGCTCTGAGCGAACCTACTCGTCTGTACGATGATGATGGTTATGGATCATAACAAGGAAAATGTTCACAAGCACAACTCATTGCCTCTCGGTCCTTCCCGATAGGTGGGACAGAGCCGCTTGAAAAAAGACACTGAAAGACTATCTCTCTAGATCGACTGAAAAATATTTGCGGCGTTCCCGTTGTTAAAAGTCAAAATATAAGCATTTATCATTCCAGGGCATGGAACGATGAACATATAATAATGTGGTACCAACTAACCAGAGGACCATATTATGTTTGGATTTTGGGTAATACTGAAATGCAGGAAAGAATAGGAGATCTACGGTAAATAAAGGAACAGGTTGTTAAGTAAATGTTTAATCTGCCTATCGCTTATTTAACCAACAATCTAAATTCCTGAACTACAGAACGCATCAATAAGATTAGTATTACTGAGTATGTCAGCAGTTTGATTAATCTTCTCTGGTATATTTGTATTTCCAGTGTAACCACTTCAGCAAATCTAGGTTCTTATATATCCTCCACTTATTTATTATCTGAGGTTTCCACTTCCGATGTTTGCAATCACATCTTTTTCTTTCTTTCGTTTTGGTTTTTCTTCTCAGATGCTTCCATTCTATCTTCTCTTTTGGTTTCATTGACTTTCTTCTACTCCTTTTCCAGTTCGTTTCATTCTCTTTCTTTTTCTGGAAATCGATTCTTCCCTTCATAATCACAGTTACATCTTGTTGGTTGTCATTTGATGCATTGTATTCTCCATTTATATTCCTCTTTTTCGGACGTATCAAATTCGTCCTTTCTTGTTTTGTATTCTCTTTCCTTCTCCATAACCTCTGTTTCCATCTGATGTTATATATCACTCGGTATCTACGATCCACTCGGTATTCACATATGGTCTTGTTATAACTTCTAATTATTTTCTTCTCCTTTGCTTTTAGGCGAGTTTTCCCAACTCTCAGTCTCTCCTATTCCTCTGTCTTTCAGAATCTTCCCACTGCCATCAAATATTTTATTGTCATCGATTCGATATATCATTTTCTTCATTTTCAAAACTTTTCTTCCTCTTGGGCGTTCAATTTCTTCAGAATTTGACTCTTTACACCTCCTTCGATTATCATATTCTTTAACTTCAAATCTTTGATTCCTTATCTTTTCGCCATATCTAGTGTGTTTGTCTTCATAATGCTTTCGATGATCGTTTTCTTTTAACGGAAATCCATCTTCTCGAAAAATACATTCATCTTCAATTACTATCAGCTTATCCGTCGGTTTAGATTTTACATCGGACTCAATCTTCTCATGATTGCCCATTTTCTCCACATTCTGAGTAACTTCAATTTTTAGTTCTGTAATTTTTTCTACACTTTCTTCATATAACATTCCTATTTTAACTTTCATTTTCGAATTTTGTACTCTCACATACACATTATTTTCTGTCCTTTCGTCATTATAACTGGGTGTAGATTGGTCGTTTGTGTCTGTTGGTGCCAATCCACAACTATCAATGCTTCCGTCTTTCAGATTATTTTCTCTTTGTACATCAACTAGCTTTTCGGTTTCCTCATATTCCTTGTGTCCGCTTTCTGTATTATCAGAATTTGTTTCTTCTTTGGATTGATTAGGTTTGCTGTTTTTCTCTACTCTGAAGCTCGCTCTTGCTTCATCCATTCGGTTACACAAGGTCATACACTGTAATTTTCTGTCCATTCGAATGGTTTGCAAATATTCCAGAAGAAGATTCTCAAATCGATCCAACCGCTTCATAATATCTTGCACCGGTTGTCCTATCTCCTCTCTTTACTATAATGTTTGGACATATATTTATAAAGTTTGACTCGGAAAAAAACGTACAGTGCAACATTGACTCTTGGAGCAATTTCAGACGAATTTACTATACGTATAAGTTACCATCTCAACAATATACTGTGGGTGCTAAGACACTGAAACCATTCCAGGGAGGGAAAGGGGTTATAAGTAAAAAAAAGTAATAAAATACAAAAAATATTGGTGTCAAATTCATAGAATAGTGGCTACCAGATGGCACACCTCACTTGTTTGTAGCCTTGCATAAATGGAAAATTGTTTAAAAGTATATTTAACATTCAAGTATGATTGTTTAAAAAAGAAAGCTTGTCCTTCAACATTATGTTTTATAATTATTTTCTACTGTATTTCTTATTTATAATAACATATTTTCTATATATATTGTATTCTATGTCAAACGTTTCTTAATTACATTTTAGTTGTTACATTTGAGAGGAGATTATGACAATTCAGAGCAGCAGGCACATACCCAGAATGCAGGTCTTGGCAATCCAGAGCTCCTGACCCACGAAATCACTTCTTTTCTGAATTATATCTAATTTAGAGACGATGATAGACATTTTAGTAAAACATGCCCTCAAAAAGCCTTGTCTACGCTCCTTCAAGCAGTGAAAATTTTTAAGAGTGCGAGCAATTAGTAATGTTTCCCCAGAAGTTATATCTCCGATAGTTCCGGGTGTGATATCAGTATTTGTGCATTATCACTTTTCACCCGCAGTGTATTGAAACGCACTAAAAAGAAACTGTTCTGAAGTATTCACTGGTTCCCCCTATGACCTCATGCCAATAGGGTCAACCTTGGACATATACACATCTGAAATATTACCTTTTATCTCAGTGATTCCGAAAACTATCTATTCGACACAAATATAGGATATTTTCGATTCTTTTTGCCTGTCACTCTCCCATTGTCAAGTCTATGCCAACCAAGGCTTGATTTGGACTTACGCAGTATCCACATTGTCACTATTTATCTTTGCACATGAATTCGACACTAATATCGTTCGTATTTGACGTCTTATACATTTGATCTGCTCCTCTTGATAGGGTGGGTGTCTCGCCCCATAACTATGGAGAAATTTAAACCAACGTAAGTATAAGCATAAATTACCATTTGAAAAATAAGTGTACAGGTGATCTTTTTCGGATATTAATTCGTTAACTACCTTTTCGATATCAATGTAATGCCTTTTTTGCTTTCCATGGTAAAAATTGCTAAGGAGCTCAACTTCATCTGCACAATTGTGCTATGAATATAGGTTTTAGTGATTTAATTCGCTGAATGCTCGTTTAGATGTTGCTCTCGTCACAGGAAAAGTGAGATACAGTTATAAAAGTAAAATGAAATGAAATTTTTAAGTTTTACGTCCCACGATTATACCGATGACGCTAATGGTGACATTGATGCTGAGAAATGAATGAAATCGTGGAATGAAGAAGTGGGAAGAAACGGGAGAAACCCGAGAAAACTCATGCACACTGTGTTTGTCCATAATAAAGTTCATTCGGCGTGAGCGGGGATCGAACCAAGGACCCCATGCACCATAGGTAAAGTTATAAAAGAATGGGCATCTAAATAAATACGAAACGTTACTATCAATGAGAGTTATATAAGATTAGATCTTTAGCTATTTCATTCTAAGGTAAACTTTCAATCAATCTTGTTCTTCATTACTGTTCGAAAACTTAAAGTTGTTGCTGCAAGGACGTGATAAATCTTTTCAGCAGACTTCACAGTCTATAGCTCCTTCACATCTTCTTTTTCATCTAAGGCTAAAGTAGTTGCATTTTAGACATTGAGGAAAAAGTGTGGAATTATATAAAAACCTCCAAAGTGGAATTACGAAACTTCAGTGGGACCCTTTTCGCTGTAGGACTCCCTCAGCACACTCCCGTTAGTTACGCCGGGTGCATGATACAGTTTCGTCCTTTTAGGAATATTTTCTAAGGCAGTACGAGTTTTTTTACTGCTGTGTGAATTGAGTTGTATTTGTTAGAACTGTTTTTTAAAGGAGATGAAAGATCCTATACTCAAACCCAAATCATGTCTTTCAAGGCTCTAATGGAAAACGAAACGAATCGTCGTATACGTGTTACGTTTTTGAAGAGAAAAAGAGCAAAACAATGATTGCACAAACGTATAATGGTATCATTTGCATGCAAATTTATAACTTCTAAAACGTGTTGGCTTGTTAGATGAGGGGTTAGTAAACGGGATTCTTCTGCTGGTGGTCCTACCTTCGAGTCTCGTCCATTCTTGTTGCGTTTTTCTTTTAGCTACACTGAGTTTGTGCATTCCAGATCTTCAAGCTTGAACCAAATCTAATACCAGTTAGTGAATTAAAAATAGCTAACATTATTTTCATACACGAGACGTTATTACATGCTTTTCATTAGCTTACAGTACTCAACTTTGACATCAACTCTTCCATCCTTCATTTAACTCGTTTCTTGACGTGTTTTGTTACAAAATTCATGAATCCTGACGGAAAAATTGCTTTACCACTTAATGGTGACTGCTTTGAAAGCAAGTGCAAAATATGAGAATTAAATGTCATATCTGTAGTTTCGTGTGTAGAAGAAAATAAATTGTGAACCAAAGGTTTAAGAACAACTCAAGTTATTAATATAAACTTTGCCGAAGATTATTCACTTATATCATCATAAAAGAAATACGAAAGACGTTCTGAAATGAAGAAATATAACATACAACTTTGCAAGCGATGGCAAAGAAACCTAACGTAACGAAACTAAAGACGGATCGTTTACAGCGTAGTGATCGTGGTTGAGTGGTGGCCGTTTGTAGCCGAGTGTTCTCGCAGTTCGCAACAAGCCGCCGTCGAGAAAACACGGGTGCTCTGGTGCTCACGCAGTGTACTATAGCCTATAGTATAGTGGACCATATATATGTTAGGTGTATTTCGTTGCTTTCATTTCTATACCGAAGCAATTCTACTGAATTACTAGTTGTACTCCGTACTCTAAATTATTGCCGTGTCGGCGTAGTGTCGGTGTATCAGTGCAAAAGTGAATATGGAATATAGAAAAGATCTTCAATTTAAACTGGAATTTGACAAGAAGTTTCGTGCAGTTCGACCAGTCCCCCTGGAAATCCACCATTGGATGAACTCCACTTTCCCAGGTATTTTTAATCACATCAGTGCCAAGCAGTTAAATAGTGAAAATTTTTGTATCCTTCTAAAATTCAAAACGCAACAAGAATACGATGACTTTGAGCTCAGACCCCTAGTGAGGTCCTATTTACTCATTCAAATAAGGAAGTGAGTTTAGTTCGAATCATTTCCGCCGCAGATCCGACTACCCTCCTTCGTGTGTTTGAGTTCTCTATCGAGGCACCGAATAACTTATTGAGTGAGGCTCTTAGTGCATATGGTTCAGTGATTAAAATAGAAGATCAGGAATGGGTCCCTCCTTATCCACCTGGTATTAAAACTGGAACTCGCCATGTACATATTAAACTGACATCTCATGTGCCATCCCGAATTCTAGTCCATGGTTTTAAAGTAGGAGTATCATACAGTGGACAACCGATTACATGTTCTCACTGCCAGGACTCTACCCACACAGTAGCGAACTGTGTACTGAAACGGGGGGCTCAACACCCGGGGGGAGCGAGTGTAATCCCGACCACTTCCCCGTCAATTCCTCGCATGACAGAACTCGGAAAAGTGACTCCTATGACATTCTACAAATTAGCCCCACCGGTCATTTCGAAGAAATCTGGTGACCAAGAAGATGATCTTGAGCATCGACCCTCGGTACCAGACCCAAAGGAGTTCCCTCCACTTACAATAAAGTCGACTGAGAAAGCGAAGGAAAATACCCAACTTCCCAGTAAATGAGTGCCTTTATCGACTATATCGGGGGCCTCCGGCATACGAGTTGAGCAGTATATCACCTCACACCATGGAGGTTGAACCCAACCCATCACCAGTTGAGGATAGAGAGGTCCCGCAAGAGACACAGGGAGAGAATCTTGAATCCCTTCAAAACGATTTTCTCCAGCATGAGACACGTACTCGCCCAAAACAGGTGTTCGACACAGATACATAAAGTATTGGTCTTCAAGGTCAATGGATACGAAACCACCCCAAGTAGTTTTGTTTTGTTTTAGTACTTTCTCTACGTCACGTGTGTACAATACAAGTGCCCTCCGATTCTAATAGTGCAAGTGTGCATCGTGGATTAGCGTTAGCTATCACTTCTACAACCGGGAAATCCTTGAGTGTTAGTTGTGTTTAAATCTACCATCGACGTATTTGTTTTATTTTAACTGCAGCGCTTAGCCTATTCATAAACATTTATCATGGATTTTGTAAGTTATTTTTTGCTTCCATTTTAGTTTTAAGACTCATAATAAATTTTAGTAGAACAAACTTACGTAGATCTCGACATTACACAGAAGTGCTATACTACGAAATTTTCCTCTATAAGACTGTGATAAACTCTTTATCTTTTCTCACGATAAAATTAAATCGCGCAAGTAGTGACGATAAAAAAGCATATTTAAAACAATTTCTCACATAAACCGGATATAATTTGTGTGCAGGAACTTATACATGATTCATTTCACATTATGCTGGACTATGATCTGTTTGCTAATTTAGGACCCACAACTGGAGTAGGGATGTTTATCAGAAAAGGATTGGGTCATACCAATCTTACTCTCTCCCCTGACGGACGTATTATTCATTGTGTCATACAGGGACACCTGGTCGTCGGACTATATTTTCCTTCTGGCTATACAGCTAAGAAGGAACGGGCTGAATTTAATGGCCAAAGTTTGTCACAATTCCTGCCTCCTCATATTTCTCGTATGGTAATCATGGCCGATTGGAATACCACTGAAACCAGCGCAGATTCAATTCCGCCCACCCCGTGTCCCGCATTTTTGGAATTTTTGCGGGCTTATCACTTAAGGGATGTAGTCATTGTTTCCAATTCACCGAGGATCTATACCCATTGTACTTCACATTCGAAAAGTAGGATTGACAAAATATATGTCACTCCTGACTTGTTTCACACTAATATTGGCGTACAGACTATTATACCATCTTTCACTCATCAAGCTCTACATAAAAACAGATCAACCCTTGCCTGCCCTTAGCAGGAGAGGATACTAGAAGTTAAATACATCCTTACTTCAACACGACGGTTATCGGAAGGAACTGTCAAAACAATATTCCTATTGGGAACGGATGCAACAATATTTTCCAGATATCGCCTCTTGGTGGGTGACATTTCTTAAACCTAAGATTGCTCGGTTCTTCCAAGGCAAAGGATGCGAATCACGACAAGATCGGCAGTTGATGTTTGAATTCCTCTATGAGCCATTTCGTCAGGCATGGTGCGCGGCCCCCTCACTACAGAATAAACGCACCGTGCAACAGCTCAAACTACGACTACAAAATTTTCAGGCTCCCACACTCATGCCTTCTTTTATTAATGAGACCACATATTATAGGCTTGCCCAGGAAACTGTCACTATTTACGAAGTTGCACGTCTGTTGCACCGACGGAAACAGTATACAATAGTATCTTTCCGTCTCCCGAATGGTGATATCACTAGTGATTCGATTCAGATCCTAAACGTTTTCCGAGAGTATTACTATAAATTTGTTCAACCCCTACCTTCTGACACCAATGTTACAACTCAGCTTCTGTGGCTTATTCTGAAAATGATTACGCAGGAAGAGGGTCGTCATCTCATGCGCCCCATAACTTCTCAGGAAATATGGATGACCCTCCAGGCAACAAAACGAAAGGGCGCGCCAAGATATGAAGGTCTGCCGTACGCGTTCTATAAACAATACTGAACCTTTCTTTCAGATACCCTAGTCAAGTTGTTTAATACATATTTAACGGGAGGCCCCATCCGCAGTAACGTTGGAATCACAATATTCATCCTGAAATCCGCCAATTTCCAGACTGTACAGCAGTACAGACCCATCACTTTACTGCCTACCGATTTGAAACTGTTCACCAAAATTCTGACGGTACGTTTAAAACCCATATTGGAAAAGTATATTAGTCCATACTCAAGCCACCCAACCCAAATTGCCAAGACCTGCATTCTGTGTATGTGCCTGCTGCTCTGAATTGTCATAATCTCCTATCAAATGTAACAAGTAAAATGTAATTAAGAAACGTTTGACATAGAATACAATATATATAGAAAATATGTTATTATAAATAAGAAATACAGTAGAAAATAATTATAAAACATAATGTTGAAGGACAAACTTTCTTTTTTAAACAATCATACTTGAATGTTAAATATACTTTTAAAACAATTTTCCATTTATGCAAGGCTACAAACAAGTGAGGAGTGCCATCTGGTAGCCACTATTCTATGAATTTGACACCAATATTTTTTGTATTTTATTACTTTTTTTTTTTTACTTATAACCCCTTTCCCTCCCTGGAATGGTTTCAGTGTTTTAGCACCCACAGTATATTGTTGAGATGGTAACTTATACGTATAGTAAATTCGTTTGAAATTCCTCCAAGAGTCAATGTTGCACTGTACGTTTTTTTCTGAGTCAAACTTTATAAATATATATCCAAACATTATAGTAAGAACTGAATTTTGTATTAACGCCTGACTTTCGTCGTTGTGCAAACATTCATGATGATATGCCGTAGGGAATGAGTTGCATTAATGTTGTAACATTTAATATCAAGTATGAAACATCGCAAGTTAAAGAAACGTATGTAATTACAAATATCATATTTGAAAATAATTTCGAACTAAACTAGCTGTGACTACATTACTTCAAAATTGAACTTGTGTAATGCACAATATGAGCGTATCTCAAAGAAAATAATCAATAAGAATGGTCTTGATTCGAAGTTCGGAATATACACGTAGGAGTAACTTACATTAACCATTCACCTAACAGACAATGACGCACAGGGTTTGGCATTACTTTATCAGATGGTTCTATCAAATGTAACCTAATTAACACAATAGTAACTAATTTTACTGCCATAAAAAGTGTTCTGAACAAGAAAAACTTCATTATGCACATTGTAACTAAGTTACAAGAGGTTTATAACGTTTTCGATCTCGTTTTCGTTTCGAGTATGATTTGTCTTGTTTTTCGAGTCAGATATACGAAGATTTTATAAAAATATTTTTCATCACAAGAAATGGAATACCTTACTTTTCTTGTTTTATAATACTGCATAATAAGACATATTAATTTGGAAAACCACACTAATTTAATGCTCCCTAAATCAATTTGGCTTCAATAGAGCGATATTATTATTATTATTATTATTATTATTATTATTATTATTATTATTATTTTATTATTATTATTAACGGAATAATACAGTTTCCTGGGTGTGATGTTTCTACCAATTATCCACATGCAACATATATATCAACCACGCGTGTTAACGAAAGAAAGTAATCCGTACCAGGATTCATCACTTTCTGTGAATCACTTCCGGTACACGGTACCTAATACAGTTTTCCGTTGTGGTTAATTTCCTACGACTGAACATATCTAACATATATATCAATCAACTCGGCATGGCAAAAGAAAGCAATCGGTAATAAAATTACTTACTTCCGGTCAACCACTTCAGGTACACGGTTTATAACACAGTCTCAGGAAGTGAAGTCTTTTCTACGGTTGCAAACATGCACTGTATGCATAATTTAACTGTTCTTGATGATAAAATCGGGTCACTTCGGTATAATTGCTTCTAGTATTCAGTATTTAATACAGTTTTTAGAGTTTCCGACGGTTGTATGTTGACAGAGATAGCACACATGCAAAATAAATATCAATTAACTCGTCTTAACACCCAAACTCGGAAACTGTGATATATATATACAGTATCGAAGTGGTTAACCGGAAATGACTTGAATTGTGTTAGCGATCACTGTCTTTCGTGAAGACAAGTTGAATGATATATACGTCGCATGTATGCAAACCGAGATGGTTCTCCGAAAGTGAATAATTCCGTTACCGAACATTTTCTTTTGCCAAGAAGAGTTGATAACATATATGTTGCGTGTGTGCAATCGCGCGAAACAGTTCTCTCCCGTAAATTGTATTTACGATATCGTATAACGAAGGTGGTAACGGGAAGTGAGTAATGTTGGCATTAATCGTTATGTTTCAAAAAAGACGAGTTGGTTGATATATATATGTTGCATGTATGCAATTGTTGAAAACACCTCACCTCCGGAAACTGTATTAAATACCGTGTACAAAAAGTTGTTGATCGTGACTATTCCGGTACCTATCGCTTTCTTCAGGGCAAATTTAGCAGAGATTTGAATCCAAAATAGCAATTTAGTAGACAGCTTTAATATTCCCTCATATATGATAAAAGTGTTAATTATTTCATCATATCTTCATTTTAAAGAAAAACATCTGAGACCGAGTTTCGTACTCTCGATCTTCAAGTTTCACAAGTTATTTTCGACGACTGAGCGGTTCAAAACGTTTGGCTACTGGCGGCACATATAAGGCTTGCAGCTGGTGTCTATATAAAGAACGGAGGGAAAATGCAATTCCCTGTGTATAGATCTGCCGGAATTGTGATGGATGTTTGCTCACCTTTTTGGACTTAGTCTCTGAGTTAGTTTTCAAGTTTGTGCGAACAGGAGTATACCACTGAAACAGTCCAGAAATCCAGTCAATCCTATTGGAATATGACGTATATTGAGGTCTGAAATCTTCAGTAATAATAATAATAATAATAATAATAATAATAATAATAATAATAATAATAATAATAATAATAATAATAATAATAAAAATATAGAAAAAATCCATGTGAGAACAGATTGTATTAAAATCTGTAAAATCACCCCAAAGATTAGGCAAAAGTTACAAAATTGTCAGTGTTAGGCAGAAGTGTCCGGACCACAAGGACATATCTCCTGCGTACGTCCTTACAACTAGCAAAATGTTAAACGAAAGGTTTCCATTCAAATTTCATATAGAAAGTAGGTCTACTGAAATCACAAGAGCCCTAAAATATGCTTTTAAATTTTATGTTCCATGGTTATTCCACCTGAGCTAAAAGAGACGTTGATGACGAGAATGAAAGAAATAGAAAGTGGGAAGAAACAGAACCCGGAGAAAACCTACACACAGGGCGTTTGTCAAGCACAATGTTGACAGAGCTAGAGCTGGGATAGTTGTAGGGACACAAGCTCCAGAGCTGAGTGGGCTACAACTGAAACAAATCACAAAGAGAGCGTTTAACCTTTTTGGAACAGGGTGAACCATTAAATTCACAAAACTACATTAATAATAATAATAATAATAATAATAATAATAATAATAATAATAATAATAATAATAATAATAATAATGATAATAATAATAATAATAATAATAATAATGGAATTAAAATATTTAAACTTGCACTAAAATTAGGTAAAACTTACAGATAAGTCGGGATTTCGGGAACGGGGTCCGGATCTCCAGGACACACCTCTTCAACTACCCAAGTTTTAATCGAAAGTGTTCCACTAAAGTTTCATGTAGAAAGTTTTCTACTGTTCATTTTAAGGAAAATAACTGATAAAAATAACTGAATATTACTGGAAAGTATCGTATATAATAAACTAACTTCTAGAATATGCAGAAGTAATTAGAAAGGCTTTGATACAAAAATACCTACACATACTATAATTCGATAAGCTCAGAAATAAAGTAACAAAATAGCGTTTTAGATTCAGTCTACAGAGTAATTGTTATTTAAAGACTGGGCATACATTATTACGAGATAAGACGAGAAATGTATAAGATACTTTCGCCTCGTCTCGATTCTCATCTCCAAAACGAGACGATGATTTGAGTTAGCTTTGACCCGTCTCGAATGTAAAATCTCGATTTTGTTTGTTTTGTTTTAAAAACGAGATAAGAAATTTCTCTTCTCGTAGGCAACACTGAACAAAACCGAAATATTCTTGCCAGATATCACATTTCTGCTTGTAATGGTATGACCTGAGCAACAATATGCCCTTCGCGTTTAATCTTCAACTAGATAATAATAATCATTATTAGTTTATTATTATTACTATTATTATTTCTGAAGATCTGATAGTTCAACTATTGAAACATCCGGGTATTCAAATATCTGAAGATATTAAAAGGTGTGTCATCGCCGATCAATCGCCACCAAAAATTCTAAAGAAGAAATGCTTGTCCTCCATGGATCTGATACGAGAACGTTCAGACTACGAGCCGAACGCCTTATCCATCGAACCACGATCGTTCCACATTGAAAGATTCGTCCTTAGTGTGTTCACTTTAGGATTCTTTGCCTCCGCTAACAAACTTCTACGTTATTTTCTTTGTTTCGAAACGTCTTTAGTATTTCTTTAAAGATGACACAAGTCAATAATTTTGGCATAATTTATGTTAATAAAGTAAGTTGTTGTTAAACCTTTGATTCTCAATTTAGTTTCTTCTACACACAACTACAGAAATGACAGATTTAATTCTCATTTTCTGCATTTGGTTTCAAAGCAGTCACCATCATCTGGTCCAGGACTTATGTCCGCCACTAAACCAATGTTTTTTCGACGTATTATTGAAGCACAAGGATCACGTGGTCAGTTCCAAATGTAAATGATTGTAGTGTTCCTTCTATTTGTGGTTCTTTTTTTTAAACAAGCATTAGAAAAGAAGAAATCAGGAAAGAGCTGTGGCGGAGATTCGAAGCCAGCACACATAATGGCTAAGTGAGTAGTCAAGTACAATATCCACTTACCCAACGATACACTGGAGAAGTTTCTGTAACAAACATATTACCTTGGACTAGTTCTAATAATTTTGTTGTATTAACGTTAAGTGTTAAACTATGAAAATTTGTTTTGATTTTTATCTTTTTATAGCTTGTTGTCTCAACTGCAAAAGTAAAATAAATGTAAACAACTATTTTACTCATATTTGCTACTTGAATAGCTTTGTTAAACATAATTAAATTATGAAGTGGATGTGTATTGTATGGATTGATTTTTCATAACATAGATTCCACGAAAGGTTATAGAATACAGACCCACGACAAAGAAACTTTTTGACAGATAATAATGTATTATTTTACCACACAAGACGTTTCTGTTAGAATTCATCGTAATTAATTGAATAATTATAGAGACACAAGATTTCTATGCTAGAAAAGAAATAGTGCTTCACACTCAAGATTTCTTCAAAAGGGTAGTCCTAACTGAGACTTTGCTACTTAAGCCTTCATTCGGCAAACCGAAAGTTTCTGTGTTTATTTCTGTTTTACTTTTATAAATCAAAGTTTTGTCTCCGCTCTTTCACCCTTCGATAATCATTTCATGATAACTCTCAAGTTAGGAGACTTCAGCAGTAGTGAAAGAATAGCCGAGGTGATGTAGGCACTATGTTAAAAATCTGGAGTCTTGGGTTCAAATCCACTGCAAGCCAATTTAAAGCTTTTACATTTGTTCTTGCAAAGTGTATGATGACTTTTCTTTGCTCAAAATTCTCCATCTAGAGATGAGATGCAAGAGGCATGCATATGTTAACCGAAAGAAAGAGAGAGTGTAGATATCTCCAATTGAAATTTTATTCTAAACATTCCTCGATATTCATATTTGATTATGTTTTGGTTCATTTTTGATTATTGATGTTCACGAATTACAATTCTCGATTACTTAGAATATAGCAATCCATACCTGATTTTTAATTCGTCGAGGGGTATAGATATTTTTTCTATTTTTTTAAAGTTTGCTACATTGACATGTTTCGAACAAACTAGTGTACTTGCAGAACGCCTTGTGTAGTTCTCAACCAACCAACCTTAACAGTATTGTTGTTTGTTCAATGTTGCAAGATATGAAAATTGGAAGTGTGAATGCACTTTTGCTCGTGGGTATACATTTTTGTCAAAATCAGTGAAGAGCAACTGCCACTACCGTTACCAAATAACGCCACTTGTATAAAAGCAAATCATGTTGATAGGATATAAGGTATATCTACAGTAACCTTTTTTCTTATTCTCGGAAAGATTCTTGAAAATTAAATAATTAAACATTTTATAACAACTATAAATGTAATTCTTGTTATGCTATAAGTCGAGACTTTTTGATTACAAGAACTGCATTAACGGGGCTATTCATTAAATCTGAGTACAAACATTTATTGATTTTGTAAATTATACACAAAGAATGTCAGAACTTGTATTGCAATCTTCTTAGTGACACCATGGCATGGTCAACTACACCTCCAATCACTTACACGTAAATTCAATATCAGTTCGACCTGTCAATACTTATCGTGTAAATTAGACCCTTCCAAAATGTCCTCTCGGAATTTCATTTGATGCGATCTCCTTATTTGTTTCGTTTGAGACTGAAAAAGGAATATTTTTTTAAAAAAACGATATTAACTTATCAGTGAATATTTTGTTTTGTAATTGCTGACTATTATTGTCATTGGACACAACATAAAATAGAGGGAGAAGGAGTAGTGGATTAGTAGTAAACCATTCGCCTCTCGTGCATAAGTCCCCCTCGGTTCGGTCCCAACTTGCGCCAAATGTTCTTTGCAAGGACAAACACCATGTTTGTGGTTTTCCTACAGTTCTCCCGTTCCTCATTATTATCATCGATGTTTCCATTAGTTTCCAAGCATAATTACGTGATATTAAATTAAAAATAGGAGCTGTTAGAATCTGTGTGTTCAGTAATAGAAGTGGCAGGCGATTGTTTCTGTTTCGCATGATTTTTGAAAATAATTTTATACAAGATCTGTTCAAAAAGTATCCAACTTTTGTTTGACAAAAGTACATTTACTGATTTGGAAATCCGAAACACTAATCCCCTTCAAAGTAGTGTCTTTGGTAATGCACACACTTCTCTCAGCGCTCTTGCCATTGTAGGAAAAACTTCTGGAACGCAGTTTTTGGAATGGTGAGCAACCGTGTCGCATGACGTCTTCTCTTGACTCAATTCGGATCCCTTTTAGTGGCATTTGCGCTTGGAAAACAACCAAAAGTCACATGGAGTCATACGGGTGAGTAAAGAGCTTAATAACACACAAGAATATCGTGTTTGGAAATGAAATCCTGAATCAAATCAGTTCACGTATACTCTCCTCATACCCAAATTCTCGTTCAAAATTTAATGTACGGATCCGATTGATTTTTTTCCCGCCTGAGTATCGCCAAGTTTTTGACAAGATTTGATGCTATATTGCTGTTCAATTTTCTTGTCATTTTACGAAAACCTGAAATCCGATGACCGTACACTACACGTCTTCACTCATTGGCGAACTCTAGCGACTGACGTTTTCTCCGGACGGAAAAGTCACAACTGAGCGTAAGTGTCCCCTCTACATCTACACTAAAGGAAGTCTTCCGCGCTTCATTGGTTTACGCGGGAAAAAATAAAGTTCGATGCTTTTTGGAACATATCTTATATATTTTGATCCTTTCTAATGAAGAATTCGAAATTGTGCTTTCATATCGTAAGCGAGTCATTTCCAATTGAGAGCATTGTAATGTCACAGATTGCTGCCTTCGTCTGAATAAGAGGAGAAGTTATTTGCAGGTAGTCTAAAACTGAGAAAAGGTTGTAGTTCCCAGAGAATAAGAATATCCATAATATAGTCGATGTATTTTTTAAGGAATACTACGAGTCCATTCTGTAAACAATGACTTCTATTTGTTTTCTAGGCTTAAAAACAAATATTTCATTATAGTTCAAAGAGAGAGGTGAATGATATTTGATTATAGTTCAAAGAGAGAGGTGAATGAATTCCTGTGCGTTTACTATTGTAGGTGAGTGTTTGATTTTTTTTGTATTAGTAATATCTCACCATATGATATTCTTTATACAAAGAGAAATATTGAATTTACATATTATGAGAATTCACAAGGAAGGTTAAATCAATTGAGACGTCAATGCAACTAGAATTAATAATCGTAAAACTATACTTTAAGAGGCTGCCTTACTAAAAATAATACAAAATTTACCATCTTTCTTTTGCTTGATTATTCATCAGTGAAAGGAGATAATGAAATGCAACTTACCACAATCGTAGATAATGTTATTCTACAACAGAAAATATAAAACTGAAAAATGTTCAGTGTTACCATCCACAGAAATTACAGTGTTGCCGGAAAAACAATTTCCCTAAAATCTAAGTTAATGCAGCGAGTAGAGGAACGAACTCAACTGCATTTGAGTACGTATCATGTTGTTTTGGTTTCTTGTGAACTACATTTTAATTAACATTATTATTTAGTTTTAATAACCGTATGTTAAAACTATTTTGTTTATTACAAACTAAATACAACCATTATTTAAAAAGTAGTTCACAGGAAACCAAAACAATATGATGCGTAAGCAAATGCAGTTGAGTTTGTTCCTCTACTCGTTGCATTAACTTAGATTTTAGGGAAATTGTTTTTCTGGCAACACTGTAATTTCTGTGGATGGCAACACTGAACATTCTTCAGTTTCATATTTTCTGTTGTAAAATAACATTAACTATGATTGTGGTGACTTGCATTTCATTATCTCCTTTCACTGATGAAGAAACAAGCAAAAGAAAACTGGTAAATTTTGTATTATTTTTAGTAAGGCTGCTGTCTGTTAAATTGCTGTCTCTCTTTAAATTTGTCGATTTAACTCTTTTCGATAAAGACTCACAATCTCTGAATTTGTTAATTAACGCTATAAAAGATATAATCTGTTATTATTGTTCGGTTGAATTTCACATATTTCGTTATTTGCATATTTATTATTATTATTATAAAGTTTTGCATTTTTATCTACAAGCTTTCATTTCTAGAGTCCAAGAATATCTAGTTGAACATAAAACCCAAGATATTTCTCTTTTTAGCTCCTACATGAGTATCATTGAGCAAAGACAATTTTTAATTAAGTATTCGCCATTTATATATTATTGCTTATTTCCCCCTCATTTTTCAAAAAAAAAAAAAAATAAAATAAATAAATAAATAAATAAAATAAAATAAAATAAAAATAACGTTTTATGTCTAGTCTCATTATACACATCCTTGTCCTGGTCTAAGCAACCAGCGTCACGTAACGGATGTATCAAAGAACACATTACAACTTCATTTTTAATAAATTTTAAAATTGGATGCTTATAAAAAACGTGAAAATCTTATATGGATAATCTAATGGCGAAACCTGAAATGGTGCTACTCGGTTACCTTTTATCTTTTGTGAATTTTATGGATTACACAATGCACATTTCAATACGCCATATAGGGCCAATTGCAATGTGAAACATTATATGTAAATGTAATTAATTTTTAGTTATATATCATACATTATATTTCTATATTTCCAGATTTGATATTTTAAAATGTAACAAAAAAAAGGCCAGCATCCTTGGAAAGGCATGTGGTTCAGACAGTGACAATACCAGGTATAATTTCTTAAGGGGGCAAGCGCTGAGGCAAAGACATTTTTGGGAGGCAGCCACAGTTTTATATAGCGAAAATGAGAACTCTAGATTATTTGACCTATATTGCAATACAACCTGTAGCGGGGCAGTCGAGGGCTGACGATGCTACTTGGGGCACTTGCTACCTTGGCCTCCTCTAGCGTCTTCACTGGTCCCATATGTCAGGACTCAAAATCTTAGCAATAGTTAATATGTGGATTCATTGCTTCTCCGGGGACATACTCATTCTGCGTTAATATCAGAAAGAAAAACGACATACCTGACGTGTTGAAAGTGTGGAAATTGTCATTATAACATACTGGTTTGATTGATTTTTAGTTTAGCATCCCTTTCAGCGATGAGGCTACATGAGACTTGGACCTATAGCTTAACGTGGAATTCGAACCACATGAACTCACTCCTTGTCCTGGTCTAATCGAACTCGGGTCTTCCAGGCCAAAGGCACGTACGCTAACAGCTTATCCACTCGAAAGTTCACAATAACATATCCATGGTGAGTATTCGCACCTTTTCTGCCAAAAATTCACTGAATATATCAATATACGTATTATCGAATTTTAAGAAGAAATTTGATCGTCTCATAATATAGAATCTATCAGAAATTAAATCCTAATTGTAATATATATATATATATATATATATATATATATATATATATATATATATATATATCCTTAATTTCAGTTTCGACATTCATTGTGGCCTACTGTTTAACCACCAAATAATCCTTATTCTTAAATAAAATAAAGAACGATTATATTCCCTTACCTTTCACACTGTCTTAGTCAACGAGTAGGAATATCATATATATTAGCGAGTTATATAAGTATGTGTTAAACATGTAGATTACAGCTACATTAATTCATTTACGGTAATGCATTACACAGTACTAACCACAACTAAATATAATCACAATACAGTTTGATCTGTCAATAACAACGAACTAAATATATAATATGAGGCAAGTACTACAAAAATCAGTCCACTTATGCGGAAGTTGTAGAGGAAAAATATTGTATATTGATTTTTGTCTGGCGACTAAATAGTATAACAAACATTTGCCATTAGTGCAGGAATGCTAAGTTAATGGAATTGAACTTTTCTCTTTCGTCATACGTAGTTACATCAAAGAAACCATTTGTAAATGTAACTATGAAACCTTTGTTTTGTCAGAAGTAAAGTGCTGTATTCTGGACTGGATATTAGACTGCAGATTACATGAAACTATATACATTCGTGTTGTGAATAAGGCAAGCCTCTGGTCATGTAAGCGTGGCACAAAGGCTTTCAAAAGGTGCATATACTATTCCGAGAGTTGAGGAAATCAATAGCATGTGGAAACAAACATATCGATTTGATCAGAAAAGATTCACAGAAGTGATCAGGTGTTTTGTACTAAGATTAATATTGTGATATAAGTACATGTTAGTTTATTGGTGGAACACTGTTGATTTAATTGAACTGAAATGAAACCTTCCAACTTAACGTCCCAAATTATACCGGGTAGGTTACGGAGACAGTGATGATTAGAAATAAAATAGTGGAACGAAGAAAGTGGGAGAAAACAAGAGAACCCGAGAAAACCCACGCACACGGTTTTTGTCCACCATAAAGTTCATTTGACATGAGCAGGGATCAAAGCAGAGACCAAACGCATCAGAGGCGAAGGCTCTACCACTGAGTCACCGCGAGCCCCTTAATCGAACTGAGTTTATAGTAAGAGTACAAGTAAAGAATAAATGGATCAATTAATGTAAATGTGCTTTTTGTTCGATATCAATAATATTAAAAAGTGCTCTAAGATTTCTGCCTTTGCACAGAAAGAGTAAATTTAGAGGAATGAAATTGTACATTTACTTAACACATTCTTCACTCAGACTGTACAATAATGTTGCTACTTTTGTAACTCTTGCAAATAAAATATATTTCGTTGGTCCTGAAACCAGGTATCCGCAGCATATTAGACGCCACGCATGTTCATAAAATAATCTCTTGAGCTTTACTTTCTTCTTTTTTTAACGTTTCAGAAAGGATGAGCAGAAGGAGCCATATAATGCGAGTATGGGGGACAATTAGCCAATTCAAATCCATGAATGCTCAATTTGTAAGCCACAACGAGGAACGTGTAGGTTGCGCAGATGTGCAAAATGAAAATCCCTTTGCACCACATGCCGCGATTTTCGTCTTAATAGATCCCTGGAATTGAATCAATAGGTTAGCATTATACTTATTGGTGAGACTAGAGTTCAGAGACAGGTAGTCCATAAACAGAACCCAACAAATTGAAGCCATTACCTTTTTCACTGATTTCTAGGTGCCAAACTTCTTTGGCCGCAGAGTCCCACTTCATTGACTCATGGACTGGTATATGGATCACAGATATGGAGCCAGATTTTATTCCAGGTCACCAATTTAAAAAAATCGAACACTAACCTCAAAATAAACTAAAACTGCATTGAATGCTTCAAATAAATCATTTTGCCGATCATTGTTCAGACATTCAGTACTCACATTGCTGAAACCTTGCACTGTCCTATATACGTTGATAATGAATCTTACACCTCACGTGAAATGTTCAGTATCTGGAATATTTTAGTGGCTGATATCCGCCTATCCTTAATATTGTAGATGTATCACAGGTTAAAGTTAGAAAAGTTAAAAGACGCTCTTGCAGAGCTCATTTTCAGTGATGAAATCACCTCTCTTGAAGTTATTTAGGTTTCGATGGTGCTGTAGGAAGGACACTGCTCCCCCAATGATTATCCCCAGTGTGAGTGTCTATTGCAGACGTTCCATAGAAGAACAAGAAGACCATGTCGATCTGACAGTATAAAGCTGTAAAGTTTGCCTGTGTCTCCACTATCACTGCTATAAATCTAATAGAATAATTGCGTTAATCACAACAAAACTATGTTTGCATCAATACATATTAAGATATTAAGCTTTCATATGAACAAATGTTCAGGTGGGTAGGACAGGGGTAAAGCAGAAAACATTTCTTCACTCCGTGTACACTGGACTTATGTACACAACCACGTTCACGAAGTGTTGCACTTACCCACTGCAGATAAAATAATGTTTAGTGATTAAGCTTGGGTGGAAAAATGATGCAGACAGAAAAGACATGTGATTGAATTTGTGCAATTCAATACAGAGCCAGCCTACACAGTGTAAACTGTGGCAAATATTTTCATCATATTTGTTTTAATGATGGATTTCTGCTATATATTTCTAGATATGCCACGATGGGCGTCCCCAGAACCTTTTGCAGGGGGGGTCAAGAACAAACGCTAATAACACACACACACATACACACACACACACACACACACACACACACACACATATATATATATATATATATATATATATATATATATATATATATATATATATATATATATATATGCAGAGTAGTGCAAGATATTTATTTGTTAGTGTGGTTAGGAATTGCGATTTAGAATAATATCTATAATGGAGAATACTATAGTCATTTCATTTGCGATAGATCGGTTAGTAGAACCCCCTAGATTTTCTGGTAAATTGAACGAAACAGTTCAGTTTATTTTTTAAATCATTTTGATGATTTTTCTATTCTTCACAACCTTCATGATGTACAGAGACGTCATTTGTTGCCATATTGTTTACAAAATGTAGCTCGTGCGTTTTTGTTGGCTTTACAATCGACCGCAGAATATGATAATCTTATGTATGTTCATGTTAAGAAGAAATTAATATAGGCATATCAGGATAACATAGTTTCACAAGTTTTAGACCAAGAAATGAGAAATAGGGAACAGTTAGATTTTGAACCTGTTTTAGAATACATATTTCATAAGTGGAAATTCATACTAGCGTACGATCAGAAGATGCCGTTTACCGAGCAAATGAAGTTGATAATCCATGGGCTATGGCCTTCGTTCTATTCTATAGTGCTAAGAAAATCCCTTAAGACTGTTATTGAGTTAGCAAAGTTCTTAGGTTTAGATAAAAAAATTAATTTTCTTGTCAGCATGCTTAGGCAGGATCGAAGGCCTTGGCAATAACAGACGAAGGTAATATACATCCTGTTGGTAATAATGCTATACAGCAAAAAGACAATATTTTAGATTTTAATACTCAGAACAAATGAAGCTGTAATTCAGCGTGAAGGAAAGAAATACCTTGATAGCTCAATTGGAGGATATTAAAGTTCAACTTGAAAATCTCGTGCAACGAACTGCGCTAGCAAAAGTTTCTCATGCACTCAAAGGAAAATCTGTGTGTATACAATCTTACGAACGTTCGCATTTGAAGCGTAAAAATCCATCCTTTACATCTTCCTCTCATTCACAGTCTATTGCTTCTGTTAACACAGTACATGTAAATCAGAATATTAAGTCGAATAATATGAAAAAAATAGGCAGTAATGTGTGTAATAATGTTAGAAATAGTAAGCGATATTATGTCCCTATTCAATATGGAGCTATTTTGCCTCATGTTAAAGTATACATTGATAATAATCCGCATTTATTTCTATTGGATACAGGCAGCACTATCAGCATAATTTTTGGCAACATTTTAAGTAATAAGCATAAAATACTCAAACGAACGACTTTTGTTCATGGCATCACTGGATATTCTCAAGAAAGTGATCAAATCGCTTTAGTGAAATTTAAATTAGGACAGTATTTTACGCATCCTTTCGGAGTGTATAAAGATTTTCCGTATAATAGTATATAATTGTCTAAGATTTCTTGAAAATCATCTTGCTATGGTTAATCAAAAAATAATTCTTTTTGTTTTGTTAAATTTGGTATTCCTCCAAGAGTAGAATTGCGCCATACGCATCTTTTGATGAAATTTCTAATCTTTTGATGAATGTATAGCGAAATTATATAAACCTCTAATTTTAGTGGCTCGTTCTGTAGTTTTGCCTCCGAATTCAAGTGTTTAGGCTACATTAAAGAAATTAAATGATCTCAAGTACTCGCAATTTACTTGCTCCCAATGAGTTAATAGATACACAGGCAGAAATCTTTGTGCGAAATCAATTGTAGACGAAATTCATCTAGTAATTTCTGTAGTTAATCCTACTAAAAGTAAACTCTATTTGAAAAAAGATGTTCTGAGTTCTGCAGAACATGTTATGAGTGATACCAACTTTAAGAAACAAAATTGCACTAACAATAAGGTCCATCAAGTCAATGCAGTAGATACAAATGTTTTCCTGAAGGTTACGATAAATATCGTGTAAAAATTAACCTTGAATTGCTGCCCCATCAGCAACAGCAATTATATAAATTAATAAGGAAAATTATTATAGTTTTTCTTGGAACGAATTTGATTTTGGTAATGCTAAAGAATATAAGCATAAAATTGAATTAGTAGGCAATATTCCAGTCAGTCGCCCGCAATTTGACTTCTCATATCATCTTTGCGATGATTAAAAAACAAGTAGATATTTTTTTGAAAAGTAAGATTATTGAGCCCAGTATTAGTCCATACAGTTATCCGGTAATGTTTGCTAAAAAGAAGAATGGGCAGTACAGATTTATTGAGGATGCGAGGTCCATAAATAAGAAAATGGTTCCTGACTAGTTTCCAGTTCCTCCTATCCAGGAAATTTTGACTAATTTAGCAGGACGCAAATATTTATGTTCTAGCGATGTTTTTGGAGCATTTTTTAAATTCCCCTTACTAAAGAGTCAACCTATTATAGCTTTTCCGATTGCTGGCGTTGGCTCATGCTATTTTAATTTTCTGCCCCACGGTTTTGTCATCTACTAGTATTATGAATAGATTACTGAAACTCACTTTAGAAGGTCTTCTACAAGATAAAATGTTTGCCTATGTTGACGATTATTTTTGGTATAGTGATAGTTTTAATGAAATTTTGTAGTTAACTCGTACGTTGCTTCAGAGAACAAAATAAATTGGTTTAAAGCTTTCCCCAGAAAAAACAAAATTGGGACATTTTTCATTAGATGTTTTAGGTCACACTGTTAGTAAAAATGGTTTGTCTATTTCGAAACGGATAATTAACTCAATTTCCAACTATCAACGTCCCAAAACAAAGAAATAAGTTAAAAGTTTTTTCGATTTGGCTTCTTTTTTCGTTCATATTTATCTAATTTCAGTCAGTTGGCAGAAGCGTTACTTTCTTTTTTGAAAAAAGACGCTCGTTTTCGCTGGAAACAGCCACAAGAGACAGCATTCAATAATATCAAACAAGCCATCATTTCAGCTCCTTGTTTAATGAGATATAAGCTTTATTATCCTGTTTACCTATATTTTGATGCCAGCAAAGCTGCGCTTTGTGGGCTAATCAAACAACCTCAAAATTCACCTGACAACACAAAATTAGAACATATTAATTATTGTAGTCGGGCAAAGTCTCTTAGTGAGAGAAAATTACAGAAATTTCAGCTTGAATTACTAGCATTGCTGTGTTCTTTGCGTTCATTTAGATATTTTCTCTTGGGACGTCATTTTTATTTGAAAACGGATTGTCACAGTTTACTTTATTTGAAGCAAACAAAGAATGTAAGTAAAATTTCCAGGTGGTTGAGTGAAATTGAATCGTACTATTTCACATATCAGTGGCTCCAGGAACATAGAGGCAGATGCCATTTCACGTTTTTCTAACCCCCCTAGACATTTGGAAGATGAGAAAAGGAATCAAGAAGATCGGAAAATTTTGTTTACTTAGAACACAAATTCATTTTCAATTTCAGATGAACCAAATTTGGCAACAGAACAGCGTAAAAATCCGTTTTTTAAAGATATTTTTCTTGGTTTGATCAGAAAGAAGGTGAAGCCCTAAATAGAACACCAAGCGTTATATTTTACTGTTAAGAATGGTATTTTCTATAGAAAACAAAACTTCTCAAGGTATAAAATTTTTACCTGGAGTTCCTACTTCTTTGCGTTATAAACTTTTTAATGCCTGCCATACTTAAGATCATCTCATTCTGGTTATTCTAAAATCTATAATATGTTAGTAGAAACAATGTATTTTCCCAACATGAAGAAATATATATATATATATATATATATATATATATATATATATGAGAAATGTCTCGAGTGCACAACCTGTCAGAGTTCAAATCGAAAATTGGCTCTCCGTATGGTACATTGCTTACTTATCCCTCAGTTCCGCCGTCTACCGCTTACACATTGATGTAAGTGGGAATTATTGTCCTAATAATATGTTAAATCATAAATATCTAGTGGTTGTAGTAGACAGGTTGTGCCGTGTCATCTTTGTGCGGAATGAGGCTGACGAATATTGACACGTCACAAGAGTAATCAAACTGTTCATAAAATATTTGAAATTAAGAGGAAATTAAATTTAATTGCTCAAGTAATATTTGCTAAAGAAATAGAATCTTCTTTTGAGGAATAAAATTGAAAATATCATTCTATTTAGAATTCAAGAAGATTAAAGAAAATTTATTGCATATTAGAATCATTTACATTTTTCATTAGTATTTTTATTTTATATTAATATTTTTTGTTTTGTTATTTCGTTAGTGTATCTACATTATTCTAACGCAATAGTGTAAATACACAACCCTACTTTTGTTTAATAAACTTGTTATATAAAATTGAATTTCTTTTGTGGTTATTTATTTGATATATAATATTTATTTCCTATATATGTTTGATTTTTCTGTGGTATTTGGAAATATTGAAAAAAAATTAAATCTACACTGACGAATTGTACGATGGAGAACTAAATCTTCCGGCCCAAGTCCCATCGACTAGGTGTTATCGGATTGCATTCGGACTGACGATTATTATTATTATTGTCATTATTATTATTATTATTATTATTATTATTATTATTATTATTATTATTATTATTATTATTATTATTACTTTGAATGGTAATAGTTGTCGGACTGAGAGCTTTCTGTGGATACTAGGTGGAAGGGACGTTAGAAGTTGTACTAGATACATAATTGCTGATTCTATTCCTGATGCTACAGCAAGCACTTGGCTTCATTTCTTTACCATAAAGTAATTTTAAAGTTTGGCATTTTCTATGAGATTGTTTTAGTCAAGGGCAGTGCATTCACTACTGGACTATTTAAAGAATTATGTTGTATGGTTGGTACTAACATGCGTTTTGTGAATGTACATGGGCATTATGTTAATGGTGTTTGTGAAATTAGTATTAGGAACATAGAACAATGATTGAAATCAGTTTTGTGTGACAAAGATTTAGGAGAATGGATTGACTTATTACAACCCATAGTCTTTTCGCTTAACGTCACCATGAATTTATCTTCTCAAATTTCACCATTCGGTTGTCTTTTTGGCTTTAAACCTAGGTTACTTCATCAGGCAATTTAAAATACCCAGTGTCAATACTAAGATAATGCCATTCGTTTACAGCAATTACAAGAGATTAGGGATAGAGCGCAAGAAAATCTTTACAAACGTCATAAAACGGGTACAAATTTTTTGATAAGAGGCATACGAAACCTGCTTTTAAAGAAGGAGAAAAAGTTTGAATTTTGGAAAGGAAGAAAGGTCACGCCAAAGCATTCAGAGGCAAGCTCATTGGTCCAGGCATAATTGAACGAGTGGAAAATCCAAATTCGTATTATGTTAAGGACAAAACCGCTCGATTATCTTACAAAATAGACAGCATAGCAGTCCAGAGATTGAAAAAGTTTTATGAGAAGGAACACCCGGAAGGGGAAGACCACCTTGAAGATTCTAACGAAGAGATGCCAATCAATGTCTGCACGGAAGACCTTACGATGAAAAAGAAGAAGACGAGAAGCGAAGACCATCAAGGAACACCAACTGAAGAGTTTTTTAACCCCAGGAGACAATGTATAGAAGAAGAATTTTTCATCCCTTCTCTTCATATCAAGTATGTTGTGATTGCCGAAAATCTACCAACGTGGGCAACTATAGGTAAGAATTCCACAGAAGAAAAACAAAACTTTGCTTGTAATATCGCCATCAAACAGAATATTAGTATTAGAAAGGTAATATGGTGGATATAAAAGCAGATGCCTTTGTAAATCCAACGAATAAAACCATAACTCCATTAGGTGGTGCAGACAAATCTATTCAAGACGCTGCTAGAACTGAATTTTTAGAAGAATGTTTGACCATATCATCGTTGAAGCCAGGAGAAGCGAAGATTGCCAATGATAATCGTTTACCAGCTAATTATGTAATTATGGCATGTGGACCACGGAATTCACAGAAGCAGATTTTACGAGAGACATACAAAAATTGTATTAACAATGTAATTATATGATATTGTTACATATTACAAATTTAAATTTTATATATATAAAAACAACAATTAAAAACTAATATGATAAATGAATATGCTAACTATCGGCTGAGGAAGATATAAGATTTGCTATCATCTGTCTTTTCTGAATGTCTGATGAAGAGGACGTTAGGTCCTTTAAACTGTATTAAAAATCGTATAGTTATTAAATAATTCATTTTGTTCTGATCAGAAAAAAATGTTTTAGAAAGGAAGATTATATATATATATATATGAGATTTTACAATATTTATGAGATTTATTCATTTGATTATGATTTCCTTATTTTTATTATAGCTTGTATCTGAATTTCTAATCATTTGTATTAACGATAATTAAATTTATTTTTATTCCTACCTTTCGTTTCCCATCCTAAAGAGCACTAATGGAACTCCACACTAACATTTGACAACATATGTCACTCACAATAAGATTATGCAAGTACTAATGTTTATTTTTCTTTTTGTTACTTTCCATCTTCGAAGAGACGTTGTCATACGCTCAGGTTACTGTGTGACATGAACTGTCTTTAAAATACACACTCAGCAGATTGCAATGGAAGCTCGATTCAAAACAATTTGTTATATAAAGAACTCTTTATCTTGCACAAATATTTTTTTGGAATATCTTCGACATTTTCTTTTATTTTCTTTTATTGTACATTATTTTCTTTTATTGTACTACGGAAAATTAAAATGTTCGTGTATTTCCGATTTCGAGGAGGGGGTGTGAAGTATCTGCGAAGAAACAGTAATGAGACTGTGAGATGACTCTTAACTTAATCCGCCAAATTTAGTTATTGTATTAAATCACATTTATCCACGACAGAATCATGAGCTCTTTAAAATTCAACGGAACTAAACCATTTATTAACGTACATTGCCAGACAGTTTGAATAAGCATTTGTATTTGTTAATTGTTACTTTTGAAATTGTCACTAATCGCGACTAGTTTCCTTTTTGCTTTTAGGCGTTCCTTTCCGCCTAGCTTGACATATCCTGGTTCACTGAACGTCAAACTCATCGTTTTTCGATTAAGCAAAACCCATGGAAGACACACCGACAGGGGTTATTCGCTACAAGGTTTAGGAAAGTGCAGGATCGTAGTGAGAGGCACATCCCTCCATTCGAGAACAACCTACTCCATGTCTTGGGAGTATCATACTGTCGGTTCATTGCTACAGATTTAATAGAGTCCAATATCTGACTAGTGGAATGAACATGTAGGAGAATATCATTGGAAACGCATCAAGATGAGAGAACTCGACGCCCCTGGCAGTCCAGCGGGATTAAGATCCAGTTGTTGGCTAACTTCAGTACATCCAGGCTCCTCCAGGGAAAACCATTCATCATCCAGATGACCAGGACGACACCAGTTTAATCTGATCTGTCAGAGTACTGCTCATCCTTTATGTTTTAATCGCAATCTTTCTCTTTCTCTCTCTCACCTACTTCCCCAACTAGTCATTTTCATAATTAAAACATAAGATTTACAGATTAAGTCTTTTTCTGTAAACGCTGAAAGTAAAGGAGACAAATGGTTTCGACTTATCGTAGATCGTAGTCTACTTTTAACAATTTTCAATTTAGAAAATGTTCTCTCTCGTATGAAAAGCTCAAGGTAAGTTACGGACTAGAGGGGGGACTTTGCGAAGTACGAAGTTTAACTGGCACATGTTACCATAATATGAGCAAGGGAGCCCCGAGAAAACTTCTTTCGGAAAGACAAACTTAGGCTTCCGCAATTTTTGGGTAGAAAAACTCAAGAAAGCATTTGAGATCGCGAACATTCGACTAAGGCCAACATGTTCTGCGCCACGTGATCCCTGCGTTCCCTTCGGGCCCTTGGCAATCGCCAAGTAACCAACGTTGCCAGTCCGGGACTGTTTGTAGCTTTATATTATTACCTCAGAAAAAATAAAAAAAACATCTAACAGAATGAAATCATATCTTAAACTCTAATACTACAGTACATTTAATACCTGTTCCTACAAAGAAAAGAAAAAAGTACTTCATGCAAATTCAAACATGGAAAAGCTGATTGGTAGGTAAAAACCTTAACCACTATACTCACCTGCCGTATTCCTGTTATAAGTTGTAAACATGGAAGTTATTTTTATGTTTCAGTTGTGTTGAACTTACCATATGACAGTTTCTGTCTTCCATGCTTGTTACACTGTTAGTGTTATATATTGTATTAATGCTTCAGCAAACGTAATATATTTTCCAATTTTTAGAAGGATCCACAGCTTTCAAAGTTTTAATAAGATAAATTTTATTAATAAGCTAACTGAGATTCAAATATCTTCCTTTGCTTCAAGTGGCAAGAGATACTACCCCACGAAGACATGTATTTTCTTTTGTGACAGATAATACACTTTCATATCATTGTAAACCACAACACTCTGCCTCCTGTTGATTGACATCTCATCCTACTTTCTGAACATGAACGGAGTTTGTGATATATTAAGCATGACATCAGAATATCTAATTACTGCGTTACAAAGAGTCATTTTCTACCAGACATAACATCGGATCACTCACTTTACTCCTGACCTCAACCTATACCCCCGTTAAAATGTCTAAGTCCGAAGTATTTTTTTTTTTGCTGTAATGAGATAAACAGTGACCGAATAAAAATGAAATCGTAGCTAGACATATGTTATAATGTTCGTTATCTTTTGACAGCCATGTTTCAATATGGAGGCTCCTATAACATTTTCTACATTATCTTGGGAACTACTGACACTTTTTTTAGTGATTTAAAAGTATAAACTCATGTTTTCGGGGTTATAGAATCTGACAAAACCGCTTCCAAATTAGTTTTAAATGGCTTTGAGTATTTTCGTACTAAGCCTGTGTACTTACACGCTACGAAAATTGTATAAAATTGAGTAATAGGTTTACTATTTCAGAAAAGAGGCAAGGACGACCAATACTTCTGCGACAATTACTCCTCAAGGAGTTCAATTTAGTCGCCTATAAACGAAAGAGTCCTTCGATAGCAGCAGATGCATAATTTGTCAACAAAATAAGTCAGAGCGATTGACCAGTACGGCTGCCAGAATTTAAAGGTTACAAGAAGTTGCTGAAATTCCAATGTCCGCGTAAGTAAATGTATAAAAGAAATGATAGATAAAAATAGAGTATCACGGTGACAACACTGTTACAGGGGTTATAGTCTTAAAAAGAAAACGTAGATGTACTTCGAAAATCGAAGGAAACTGAAGCAGCTGAAAGGGTTCTAGAGAAAGAGAAAGAATGTTCATTATTTCCACCAAGAACAGCAATGCTTCGGTCAGAAAAAACGGGAACGTTCTAAACCTAGTACCTTGGTTTTACTAGAGCTCTGGCCGTGCATTATATGTGCAAATGTAGCAATTAGAGGAAAGATGGGAGATATTGAAAATATAGAGTTTATGAGTCAATACGTGCAAACTGCTTTCTAGCTGCAACTTGCCATTTCACAGTCGAGATATTTTGTCGAGCTTCTGACCTGGATAGTGAGGGGAAAAAATTTCGCAGCTGATTTGTACGTATGTGAAACTTGTATACGAGGATGCGTTAAAAGTATGAGAGCATCTGCAGAAACAGAAACGTAGAAACGTATCATCAGAAAATAATACTATATTTCAAAAAATAAACGTGAAGTTAGAACCCTTATTAATTCTGGTTATACCCTGACCTTATCTGAAATGAGACATCTTATGAAGCCTATCAACTAAAATTCTCCGGACCTAGAAATTTTAACGGGGGTATAGTCTGGGGACTGGATTACTTCAATATAGTAGCTATGAATTCTAAAAATAACATTTAAAATTATTGACCATTTGTAGTTGACGCATATATTAATGTAGAACATTTAAGTCGTGCTGGCGAATCTTGTTAACGTCGTATTTTTTGATTTTCAACAACTTCCGTATGAATTGCATCTTCACAAGTATTAAATGAAAGTCAAATCTATTAAGTGTAATGACGTTTATCGCAGGCTATTATTTTATGAAAGAAAGCTATGACAACTTGGGTTTGCACCTAAGACTTTAGGTTTTACATATCAACGCTTTACAGCTGGACTAGTATCACTTACTGCTATTTTACTTACTCCTCTTAGACCAATGTTTCCCAACCGGTGTGCCGCGAATGGTCCGCTGGTGTGCCGCGAGGAAATCGAAATAAAATTGTTAATTCATTGGAATCAAATTGCAAAACATAGGGGAAAATGTATATTTGTATTTCCCATTACTATGAACATCTACTATGAATCTTCAATTTTAATTTTCATACTCGGTTACTTTTCTGTACATTTTTAATGTTGAAAAAAATATTTGTTATCATTGTTATGACTATTATTGCTTCTTCATTGTTGTAGACTGTTCCGTAATATCATTCAATCTTTTCGAAAAGCAAACATGCATACAAATATGTTTTAATATTAAAAAAGATTTGTTTGTTCGTTCGTTAGTTAGTGATCTTCCTTCTTAGTGAAAGGTTGGATACAGTTTTCGGAAAAGGAAGTGTATTTTTTAAAAACCTGAGCCTTATATCTCATTGCAATTGTTTTCTATTTTTAAATTAAAATGAAAAATAAGCATAATAATTTACCGAAAACCAGTCATCGAACTTTCTTCTCTGTGAGGAGATCAGTAATCACAGAAATAAATTACGACGGTATTTTATATTTACAAACAATAATAATGTTGTCTACATGAGAGTGCTGCGAGAATTCAAGTTACACCTGTAGTGTGCCGCAAGTTGTAAAAGGTTGGGAAACGTTGTTTTAGACAATCATTCATAAAGTAACAACACTTAAGCAGATATTTTCTAATAGTATTAAAACGTGTTGAATAGAATTATACATTTTTAGTCTTCTAAACTATGCTATACGTAATTTTCGAAAGTCTTGTAGAATGGTTACGTCCGTGCGTCTGTCTGTTTGTTGACTCCTATCAGAGCAAAGCGGTAAGAGACATTTGAAATGTTTGTTGCAATTGATTCGTAATCCCGAGAATAGAACTATGTTCCATCTAACTCCGTTAACCTCTATTCAAACATAAATTGGTAGTAATTAGGCATTTCCGGTTTCAGCGTTGAAGTAGTACGGGTCCGCGTATATTTCGCCGAGTCAGCAAAAATTTTCTCGATTCTGATTGGCTGATAGAGGTCACATGATTTTAGACCCGCCACACGGTAAACAGGTTACATTGTATAACGTGGGGGAAATCCCTCACTCATTTGTTTCCTTTTACGTGTAAGATAAATGTTTTGGTACCTCAATTTTGATTGGTTGATAGAAGTCACATGATCTTAGCCCCCTCCCAGCCCATGCGAGAAATTCAGAGTGATATGACGGCGATCCACCCTAGACCGGGATTTTAGAATTTTGTTCCCTTTTTATGGTTATCCTTTTTGATACCTTAAAGTTCCCATGGAGGGTTCAACCTCCTCCTTAAATAACCCTTTTTGGTATTATGATATTGTACTGAAGTTTACATTAAATATTATCGTTTTCTTAGACAGATAAGATGATTACCAGCTTTCTTACCTTGATGGAGAGGCAGCCCGCCTTATATGTTTACGTATGGAGATCATGTCCTTAAATTAGTAACCTATGTCTCTGAAAGGATACATTTATTTTAAAAATGGAGAAAGAGGAGTCCATCCTTGTTGCTTGTAGATTTCTTATAACACATTGTTGTGTGTTTAAGCGATTTTTTTAAACGCTCAGCGTTTTATTGCTCAGTAAGCGCTTCATTAATGGAAACAGTGTTGCCAGATTTTTCTTTCCTAAACTGCTCCGGTTCTTTTCGAAACGGTTCCGCAGAGTGCAAGAAATTTCGAACTCAACAAACTTCAAAACTAAAAATTTTTCGAAGTAATAAAAATTTAAAAAAATTTTCAAACTAAAAAAATTTCAAAACTAAAATTTTTTCGAAGTAAAAAAATTGAAACAAAATATTTTCGAACCAAAAACATTTCAAACAAAAATTTCAAACAAAAAATTTTCGAACTAAAAATTTTGATACTAAAACTTTTTAAAAATTTTCGAACTAGAAAATTAAAAGAAAATATTTTCGAACAAAAAAAAATCAAACAAAAAGTTTCAAAGAAAACATTTTCGAACTAAAAATTTTGAAACTGAAACTTTCTAAAAATTTTCGAACTAGAAAATTTTCAAATCAAAACTTTTTCGAACTAAAAAATTGAAAAAAAAATCAAAAAATTTCGAACTAACCAATTTTTAAAAAAAGTTCGAACTAAAGATGTAAACCACATCTAAAATTTTCAAATCAATTTTTTTTCGAACAACTAAAAATTTTCGAACTAAAATATTAAAAATCGAAGTTTGGACACAAAATCTTAAATTAATTTCTCGAACGAAATATTTTCAAACTAATCATTTAAACCAAATCTTTTTTTTCATCTTAAATCTCAATCCAAATTTTGAAGATTACTTTTATTTGAAAACGAATGTTCAGAGTTTCAACAAATAATAAAACATATTATTTTCAAATTGTTGTATTTTAACGAAAGGTATGTGCTTTTCTCATACAATTTTATTAACACAATAAATACAGAATCTAGTTTAATGAAAATTTGGACGTGTCATCATCTTTGAATCTTGTAGACGTATCCTGTAAAGAAAAAGAAGACGCAATGGATTACTTTATGAATTTCTTTTTTCCTGAAACAATAAAAACGAGTAAATATTGATAAGAGAGAAATAAAACTTACTCGTAAATGATGAATGTGTTTAGGCACACCTTCCTCCTCGACTACGAGATGACTGCATTTCTTTCACTGATGGTGTTGGTGGTTTATGAACTCTTCTGAGTACTTCATTTTTTATTGGTGTTACTGCTTTGTGATCAAGCAGGTAGAAAAGGAAAAGGAAAAAAATGTTGGCCTCATTGGGTATTTACAGTTTTTTCTTCATCTTTTTCCAGTTCCAACGTTTTTAACGTACCCGTACGGAACCGTATCATAGGTATTGAGTTCTTTAAATCGTCGTTTTGTGTAGTGGATGCTGTACATTTTTCTTCTTTGCAAGTGACGATGGTACGGTCTTTGGTCCTGCATATTTTATGGGGGATGGTAATGGTGACTTGTCCATGGCATTGTTTTGTAATCATTTTTTTAGTGTCTTGAAATTTAATTGCTGTCCTGCATTGTAATTTAAGGTAAATCCTCTAATTTTACATATGTAGCTGGTAACGTTGGTGTCTGGATTGTATATTTCTAAACTGTAATTTTTCGGCCCTCCACTAACAAATGTTTTGATGTACGCTCGTTGTCCATAGGACTCACTCTCATCGGATAAGCATCCCAAGTACGTGGAAGGTTCAATGGTTGGCTCCCCCAGGCTTTTCTGTAAAAATCACAGAATCCGTGTCGAAATATAAAACACGTTCCTGCAACATTTCCAGGTACTTGTACAGTTCCAGACGTACTTGACATGTTGTAAATGCACCTAAAACGACATTGGTGTTTCAGTTTTGAACAGGCACATGTTCATTGTACTCCCAGAACGCATACAACATGGTATCATTGATGGGTACAAATTGATGGAGTTCAATGTCGGGGGAAGTGAGTTTTTCATAAAATTCTTCCGGTCGATCAATAATTGTGGTCTGGCTAAAGCATGTGCGCTGTGAGAACTTGCCCCATAAAGAGTTAACACAAAGCTTAGATAAACTTCTTCGTGCAGGATTATTTTCAATTTGGTCGGATCCAATGCAATACCTTCACGCTCGAGGACGGTTTGTATAAATTTTGTTTTGTCTTCTTCGGTGACACATGAACGTGGCCATCCAGTAGCTTCCATTTTCGATTTCCAAAACGTGTTGGGTATTCCGTTAACAAGTCACCTGTTATCGTGATGGGGTCATATTGTTCAATGTCATAATCCCAAATTTCAAAGATTTCCACCGGTTGATATCCTAATTCTATTGCCTTTTGTTTTTCGTATGATACCCATGTTCCAGTGAGGCATCGCTCCTGATCGTTGTGCGTACACGTTGCTGTAGGGTCTGGGTTCATTTCTTCGGCACAAGCAGCACAGTGTGGAAACAGTACTTTCTTGTTGCATCGGTATGGTAGGAGACCATGATAAAGATGGCGAATTGGCAATATCGTCATTTTGATCAGGCCATTGACTTTATTTATTGGTGGCATATTTTCATCACCCTGTACATAAATTCTAGGATGTCCTACAGGCTATTTAGCACACTTATTTATGAACGGATAAAGCGAAACAATATCGAAATATTTTATTTTTCTCCTGGTTTTTCGTCGACTTGGTGGTACAATTTCAGACAATTTTTCCTGCCTCCGAAAAGTTCTCTTGGATTTAAGGGTCTGCGGTTCATGTACGGGTGGTTCTTGAGATACGTTGCTATCGTTGGATATTGTTTCAAGATCTGCTTAAATTCGCACTCCCACATTTCATGTACAATGTACCCCAATTCACACAGTCTTGCATTTTGTCGTTGCGTTCGTTCATAACGGAATTCCATGCTGTATTTTAGATTGCCGTAGATAGACTGATTACGACCTGTAGTAATACACACTTTACAACCGTGATAAAAACAGCCGGCATGCTCATAGACGTGCTCCTCTAACCTCAAAGGATCTTGGTAGTAGCTATCAACATGGAATCCCGCAATAAACACTTCCTTTTGTCGGGCCGCATGTAAGATTTGTTTTCCTTTGGTTTTTTCTATGTAGGCCAGCCATTGCATTGCAGCGATCGATTGGGTACTTCTCCATCGATAGCCATGTGCCGGTAGAATTCCAATGGTATTGGGCTTGAGGAAATTTGTCCGAATACTAAATTGGAAACACTTGCAATCGTTAGCGTCTTCAAGAAGGGATTCACTTTGGTTTCTGATTCAAATGACGTCATAAACGAAACGCATGCTTGTCGCAGTACATTAACATCTTGAATACAATAGTTGATAATTTCCTTCTGGAAATCAAACGTGTCATTACGATGGTAGTTGTACCACTGCATGAATTTGTTTCTGTATTCGACGGACATTTCATTTGCACTATAATACTTCGTTTCTGGAAGTGGTCCAATATACGATTGATTTTCTTTGGTGTTGAAGAAATGCGGGAAGTAGCCTTTGGTTGTGGGTAAATTGAACGCTTTCGACAATTTGCTTAATGCCATAGGCAGGAAGTTCAAAGTCAATGAACGTTAGATTATTCAAGGTTAAACTTAGTATCTTGGTCCCATTTAATATGATCTCAGGTCTCCGTTGACATTGTTCTACCATGGTTTTTAGAATAAAATGTCCATTGTAGCCCTTCGAGTTGTGAGCGAGACAGAAAATCCTATTTATATTGGACGACGTTTTCGCAAGTACTGAAGAAAATCATAAACTGGATCGTCTCCTTGGAAAATATGCTGGCACTGACCACACGTACTGCAAGACTGCTGGATATTATCGTTTTCAATAAAAAACATAACATACTTGTTGTGCAATAAATTCGGAACGTGTACAAACATGTTATCGTCAATATTCTTGTCCTGCATAGATTCTATATCGTAGAAAATCAATAAGGCTTTCCTTACGTGCATGAGTGAAGGAACATCAGGTTTCAAGCATTGTCGATCACTAAGCATGAAACATTTATGTGATCCCGGAACAATCTTCTTACAAACATTACAAAAGATCTCATTGCAGTCATGAATGCGTTGTCCACTTCGTACAAAAGAATATACCCTGTAACATTTAGTACATTGCTTCACCATTTTACATACAGGTTCCCCTTGATGATATACAATATTACGATGATATTTAAAACATTCTTCGCCGTAAAATCGACGATTGCAGTCGTTGCACAATATCGACGTTTAGTTCTTGTCGCATAGAGGTCTTTGTAAGCATTTTGAACATGTTACAGGACAAGTTTTTACATGTCTGTTACGTTCACTATACTTTTTATGGCACGCTCCACAGTAGAACTTGCTTGCAGAACAAGCCGTTAACGATTGGATGATATCAAAGTGTCCAGCCAAACAAATCAAATTTATGGGAGTGCGATTTTCATCGTTGAGCCCCTCATACATGATGTCATGGCCTGTGAAACTAGTATACACTGTAATTTTATATTCTGTGAGGTATGTCTGGAATTGCCGAATTTCATTTACACTGGCACTATGGTCCAAACTTACTCCTGCATTTGCACATAACGCATCGATTTCTTGGTCCACAATACATTTTCTCTGATGTTGATACTGTGTATGTCGTTTCATCTCTAAATTCTTGTATTTTTTCAGGCCAATAGCAATAACAAGGGCGTACGCCAGACACCTTAAATCTTGATTTTTTTACACCTACAACCCCTCGATTGCAATGTAACAATTCTCCATTTTGAAGTACTCCTTGTCACTACCCACGTAGCCACGTGGAATATCCACAGATGAAAATAAACGGTGAATGGTTCGTGAAGAAGAAATGAATTGTTACTTTGTAAAACTCGATCAAACGAGGCCCACATCGTCTCCATTGTCTGGTTTCGGGTTTGGCGGAAACTCACCCAAAATGGCTTATTGGTATTGCGTGGAGATATTACCGATACACCAACCATTGCCTCATCGTCGACATTGGCTAATAAATGGTCCAACATCTCTTGAAAACTATTATGCACGTATTGGATCGGTTCCTACGTGTAATGCGTTAAATTGTACTTCCATCATTCTACCTTCCATGTTAAATCATCTAAAATGACGAGTGATTTCGTTACGAACAGTAAAACCCAATTCGGCCATGGTTAAAAAGGAGAAAACAAACAACCAGGTACAATTACGATAAAATATGTAAGAGGAAAAAACGAATTGAGCAGTGTGAATTTACTACAAATAAAGAAAAAGGAAAAATCTTAATCAACTGATAAATAGGAAATCAGAACGTTTATGATAAATTCTTAACTAAGCAATTCATGTAAAGGTCCTGAGTTAGATTCCCGACGGGCGCTCAGAGTCCCATTATTAAAGCAGCCGTACTAGAAATTAAAGTTGTTTTTTTTCTAAATAATTATATTACTGAAATGTCTGTTTTATTGCTATCATACTGGAAATCAAACTCGAGATCATTAAGTCAACACCTACCATTCTACAGTGATAAAAAGAATGCATGAAATGAATGAATGTTTCAACAGTGCTGAGATGTGACAAAGTACGCGTAAGCATTTTTTTCCTTGACTTTAAAATTATGTGTTTGCAAGTTGAAGAGATTCATCAAACATTAACGTTACGCATATGTACTTGCCAAAACAAAATATGAATAGCGTAAAACTTTTAACCAAATATTCATGCATTTTTTTCATCCTGGCTAAGTGGTTAGCGTACATGCTTCTAACGTGTAAGACCTGGTTCAATCCACGTAGGTTTGCTTTCCACGTCGGGTCGCTGTCAAGCCTTTTCTGAAATGTATTATTCTCATGCGTTATCATACATTCTTTTCAAAACAAAGCTAAGTGGTTGGCGTACACACCTCTGGCCCTGGTTCAATCCCGGGTGGTTGCTGAAGGGACACGTTAAGCTGAAGGGACGCTAAACTAAAACAATACTTTCAAAGGGAATCGAACCATATTATTCTCAGGCGTAGTTTTTGGAGTTTTGTAATGCATTCTTATTAAAGCCAATCATACACATTTCTGGCCATGGTTTAATTCCCGAAGGGCGCTCAGATTCAACATTAAACTGAAGGGACGCTAAACCAAAATAAGCAAACCATATCATTTTTCGTGCTTAGTTTTTAATGTGTGGGGGTTCCTGATTCGATCTCGTGAGTTTATTCGGGTACTCCCACTTTCCCATTTCACTAATTCCTTCATAGTCTAAATATTTCGTTCTAAAAGTAAAACAGTGTATTCGTGATACGCATGTGTAATTCCCACAAATATGAAATAAAAATTATTTTCGAAGCTTGTCTGAAAAATAAAATCCCCCTGAACTTACCTCAGATTCAATGAACAAAAAGTCGCCGCAGTAAAGCTTAAAATGAAGACACTTCTAAAAACCACACCTTCTTCACTTGACACTTGAGAGCGGTGTAGGATTTGAAAAATGAAATTTGGATTTTTATTTAGGTCGGTATGAAAACGACGTCACTATCAACCAATCCGTAACGAGGAAATCATAAAATGACATCACAATGAACCAATCAAAACGCTGCTTTCGTCGTGAATCACGAAACAAAACGATGTGTAACAATCGATCCTGACGTCATTACCGTTTCTCCATAGTTACAACATCTAGTATCGCAATTCCGATCATGACATCATCCCAAATGCTTTCTACATGGACCATCTTTCGCAACTGTGACGACATTTCATTTTCCTCATATTCCATAGGAGAATGTAAATGGTTGCTTTTTTCATGAATCATGCTGACACGTTCGTAGAAAAACAGAAGTAATACGATACAACATCCGCTGACGCTTGCATTTCAATCATATGTGTTTCTATGTCAACACACAAAGAAGTCTTTCAGCATTTAATTTTAATTCACGAACGAAAACGTTATTTTCTTTTACATATCGTAAAGTATTTCAAGGACCATGGTTCGAAGCCCACCAAGCACGTTTAAAAACGAATTCATTCATAGCTAAATGGTTAGAATACACGTCTTTGGTTTGAAAGACCTGAGTTCGATTCCTGGAGAAACATTTCTTAGGATTTCTCTTTTTAGTTTTCCATAATTTGGTTTTAAATTTTTAGTTCGAAAATTTTAAAGGTTCGAAATTTTTAGAATTAATCTACAAGCGACAAGGACGGGTCCCCTCTTTCATCATTAGAAAATATATGTATCCTTTCAGAGACACACTAATTAAAGGACAGGATCTCCATACGAAAGGTAAGAACCATCTTACCCATAAAAGGAAACGATAATATTTAAGGTGAACTTCAGTACAATAGCAATAAAAGGGAACATAATTCTAAAATCAGGGTCAAGGATGGATTGCCGTCATATCACTCTGAATTTCCAAGTCTCTCCATCAAGGTTAAAAAGCTAGTAATCATCTTATCTGCCTAAGAGAACGATAATATTTAATGTAAACTATACCATGATACCAAACAGTACAATATCATGATACCAAAAAGGGTTATTTAAGGTGGAGTTGAACCCTCCATGGAAACTTTAAGGTACCAAAAAGGATAACCATAAAAAGGGAACAAATTTCTAAAATCCCGGTCTAGGGTGGATCGCCGTCATATCACTCTGAATTTCTCGCATGGGCTGGGGGAGGGGCTAAGATCATGTGACTTCTATCAACCAATCAAAATTGATTTACCAAAACATTCATCTTACCCGTAAAAGGAAACAAATGAGTGAGGGATTTCCCTCACGTTATACCATGTAACCTGTTTACCGTGTGGCGGGTCTAACTTCTATGAACCAATCAGAATCGAGGTACCAAGTACTCATCAAAGAGAATACCCGAATTTCGAAAATCCCAAGGTCTAAGATCACGTGACCTCTACCAGCCAATAAGAATCAGGTATCAAAGCACTCATCCTACCCGTAAAAGTAAACGAATTTTAATAAATCCCAGAGCTTAAAATCACGTGACCTCTATCAACCAATCAGAATCAGGTATCAAAGCACTCATCTTACCCGTAAAAGGGAACGAATTTTAAAAAATCCCAGAACCTAAGATAACGTGACCTCTATCAACCAATCAGCATCGTGGTATCAAAGCATTCATCTTACCCATAAAAGGGAACGTATTTCCTATACCTCTGGACCTAAGATCACGTGACATCTGTCAGGCAATCTCAATCAGGTATCAAAGCACTCATCTTACCCGTAAAAAAATCCCAGAACCTAAGATAACGTGACCTCTATCAACCAATCAGCATCGTGGTATCAAAGCATTCATCTTACCCATAAAAGGGAACGTATTTCCTATACCTCTGGACCTAAGATCACGTGACATCTGTCAGGCAATCTCAATCAGGTATCAAAGCACTCATCTTACCCGTAAAAGGGAACGAATTTCAAAAATCCCGGTCATAAAAGAGAATGAGGGATTTCCCCGCAGGGTGACTCATGACGTGACCTGGAAATTTGAATTTCCCGCGTGGGCGGGGCCTGAAGTCACATGACCTCTATCAGTCAATCAGAATCGAGAAAATTTTTGCTGACTCGGCGCAATATACGCGGACCCCTACTACTGTTGATCGCCATAGAACAAAAACTCAAATAGCTACAAGCGGTTTACTGAAATGTCTCCAGCTTCATATAAACACCCTATAACAATCCGAAACACTCAACCAAAACCGAAAGTGGTTGAAATTTACTAGTACTTTTGATTTTTATGCTGATTTCCATAGAGAAAAATGTTTAAAAAAACGAGAGACAGATTTCAAGTGAATGATTTTTTCAGGGCATTTCATAGTTCTACGACTGGCCTTGTGGGTATGTAGTGTGGGAAGGGATGTATGTAGAAACCTAACGTGGTAGTATTTTCTTCTGGTATCGCTAAGTATGCAATTTCGAGGTAGTTCCTGAATTTATTCAACCCACTCTTTAAGTTACATGACGATCCCAGGAGCTACTCAGGTTTGAATGTGTGACTAGCACTTCATCAAGCGGGCATTGAACCATTCGAACAAGGAGCATCCACATGAGCTATTTTGTCATGTAACAAATAAAAATTATATCATTACCTGAAAACAACGATGACACAGCGTTTTCAAATATGAAATAGAATGTTATTATTGTTATCTTTTTTCTTAAAGCTCTAAATAGGACAACAGCTCATGTGTCGAAATAATATATATAAGAATACATATTTCCAGACTTGCATATAATCCACCACAAGAAAAATTTTCCACGCTTCAATACCTTATACGTACTGCATTTTTCAAAGGTATTTTAAATTTCCATATGGAGTGATACATCTCTCCAAGGTATTTTAAATGACATTAAGTGCACACAGGCCCATTCTTCCTATTTTGGCACGATAACTTTCTGTGTTACTCGTCTGCCTCCGTTTGTTGTCGTTTTCTTCCACTCCTGTGCTTTTCAGTAGTTAATGAAGAAATTGACCCCCGTTAAATGTCTTAATCTTAGTTAACTCTGAAGAACTACATACAGAGTATTCCATTCGGTACGCAGTAGTTGAATCCACTACACTCTTTCTGAAGTTGGAAATCAGTTCTTATCAATGTTTTATATGCTGTTAATACGGTTAATGTAATTCCAATGGTTTTGATTTGTTTAATTTGGTTTCGAGTCATAAAGGAGCACTACTAAATAACATGTTCTTATTGTAATCTCTTTGCACGGTTATCAGGAATACCCGCCAAAGTAATGTGATCTCACACCCTGTGATGGAAGTTTCTTAAATCACAGGTGTACACTAACAAACAATCTGAAAGCAGAAATAATGCGCATGATTGGAGACATCGGAACAGACATTAATAATTTTGTGGAGCATGGGTATGCATGCACACTATAAAGTTCAATATGTGCCTGATATCATATTTCATATTTAAATGGAGGATATTTACTAGTTACACCCATTTTCATGGAGCTATGCCTTCTTTTTAAATTTTCAAATTTGGTGTTCTTTATAGAATACTCTTACATACATTGATGCTTACGGTTATGTGTCACTTTAATCTCTCCGTTGACTTCTATGGAGAAGTATATTTTCAATAATTATTCCCTCGTTGTTCAACCGTTTTCCAAGTTTAAATTTATAGACCTTGTCACTAATACGGTTAACCGTCATCCACAATTTGATTAATATCTATCAAGCGGTTTAAAAAAGGAGGTTTCAAATTACATTGTTATTATGGAACTTTCACTCACTTCGCTAAACCAAAGTAACCTACTTTTTACAGCACTAAATGCAAGGTTTAGCATAACCTTATGTGAGTATATTTAATGAGATAGTCTAATATATATTAAACTATTTCCGCACGAGATGACGTTAGTTCATCAAATCTCAGAGTATATGAGTCATAGTGAGTCCGGCCAAACGTCATTTGACAGTTGACTGATGATGCTAGTAGACGTGCAAGAATGTTACAGTTAGTTCATAAGATGTTGCACCGTAAAGACGAGTGAACTTGCCGGAAAACTATGGTGCATTTTACAATATTAATTCGACAAAGTCCCCTGAAGAAGTTTGTGAAATTTATTGGCTATATATGTTATTTTGTGTTGTTTATGTCACATGTGGACTTCGTTCCTAGTACAAGCATGAATAAGATGGTATCTCATACAGGACAATTTCCTTTGTCATGATCGCTAAAAACAGTATTTACTTTTATTAAATTACGGCTAACCTCTTCGTTTCAACTTAAAACATTAATTTACGTTTGCCATAAGCAACAGGATTTCAACCTGTAACTTCAGAATGTATTCATCTCTTGTATTATTAATTCATGCAACATTCAGTTTTTGAGATATAGTGCTGAAATCTGTTTTATTTTTTTTTATTTTTTTAGATTTCAAAGTATACTGCACCAAATCTGTTGGATTCTTGGATATTTAAATTAACCAACTGAGATAGTTGAGATCACTTGCGGGTTTTTTGAGATATGTTTAAGCCAATGTTTGTTATTACAAGTCATTTGCACAATATTGGCCAATGACTTGTATACTATACATCTAATTAGAGACGTTCAATCACGAAAGTAACCGTTATTTTGCAAAAGGTTACAACAAATGTAGACTCCTACTCTTTATAGTTTCTTTAATGATTTACAAGACTTTTCTTTTATCGTTCCCGTCTTGTATAGTTTATCAAAAAGGTTTGATACTTCCAGTGCAAAATAAGTGCACATAAATCTGTAGTTTCTCATTACTTATTGTCATAACTAAACATCACCACTAATATTCCACCTCGAACTGTGATTAAGCGATACAAATGCATTCTTTTATATTACTGAAAGATACTTCATCCAACGACTACTACTCTCTATCAGTTGTAAGCGAAACCGCAAGAACTATGCACATACCCAGTACTAAGTATTATTGTAATAACATTGTCTTTACTAACTACCTTAACCATGAAAATATATTCGCAGTTCGAATAAGAGTATTACAAATAAATAATATATATGTAATTTAGTAATTATTATTTATTATTTATAATAATAATTATAAATATTATAAATAATTGTTATTATTTATAATAAATAATACTTATAATAATAATCTTATAAGTATTGTGTAAAACACTTACTAGATATTTAAGGTGAAATGAATGGATAATCAATGCATTGTCAAAGTAGGATTAATGTGTAAGGTCTGGCCTTTGATGGATTACAACTTTTTCTCATTATCAGTATCATAAAATTTACATCACTGGCAAGTCACTCACCAAACATTAATAAACGTTTTTACTTTATTTCAATATTTCTTTTAAGCAAATTAGAACAAATCCTGTAGTGTTTTAATCCTTTCGTTGTTTCGCACATCCAAGTTTTTTAGAAGCTAAAGTCGCTCTGAGCAAGATTTTTAGTTAATGTCAAAATTGTTATAACCATTACTATGTGTAGAAAGATAGTAACGAGGTACTGTTATAACACTAATAATAATAAATTTCTTTAATATTGGTTAGGCCACCACTTTGCCAGTGGTAAGAGTAAGCATTTGTCTATTCAAGCGAAATATTTTAAAAATAAAATCGAAACATATTAACTTCTCTGTTTAGTTTTGCAATTTGATAAAACTTACCACTATTCAGATGTACCAGAAATCTCTAGAGATCCCTGCTACTATTCTATAGGGTGAGTCATAAGTCTTCATACAAGAAGACTAATGTTTATTTTACATATTCCAGGCAGTAAGTTTCCATACGAGATGACTAATGTTTATGTTTTAAGTATTTTCCAGGTAGTAAGTCTCCATACAAGATGACATGTTAATTTTTTATTTTCCAGGTAGTTGAACCAAAGTGAACGAAGCGAAAGAAGACCACTTACGAAGGAAGAACGTATTGACATCATTCTGTTGGCTGGTAGAGGTACCACGCGTCATGTAGCACGTGCGTTCAATGAAACACACAGAACGCAGATAACCCATGACACAGTGGTCAAACTCATTCAGAAATTCAAGAGGACATGTTCTGTGGCCGACGAACCTCGATGTGGAAGACCGAAGACGGCAAGAAATGAAGTTACGTCAACGATGGTGCTGGCAGCGATGGTCAAGAGTCCGGAAAAGGGAACCCGACGCCTCTCTGCAGAAATTGGTATCAGCCAAAGCAGTGTCATGTGTATCTTGTATACTAACAAGTGACACTCATTCAAGCTACAAATGTTGCAGAAGCTATCCTGATCACAAGGCAGAGTTTTGTGAATGGGCACTAAACATGTACCATAGTGATCATGATTTCGTTAGTACCATCCTTTTTTCAGATGAGGCCAATTTTTATGTTAGTGGTGAGGTGAACAGGAAAAATGTGAGGTACTGGAGTGATACCAACCCACATTGGATGTCATAGTGCAAACAACAAGGTGCAGCAAAACTCATGGTGTGGTGCGAGATATGGGGGTAACAGGATTGTTGGCCGTTTTTTCATTGAAGGAAATCTTAACGCCAAAGGTTATCTTCAAATGTTGAAAAATGAAATCTTCATGTCAATCTTGGATGAGAGTGGGGACTTCCCTGCATTTTTTCAGCAGAATGGAGCACCACCTACTACGGCATTGAAGTGCGCCGATGGCTGGACCAGCAGTTCCCTGGGCATTGGATCGGTCGACGTGGTACGGTGGAATGGCCACCAATGTCACCCGATTTTTCTTTTTTGTGCCACCTGAAATAGGTTGTGTATCAGGAGAAAATTCGGAATTTGGATCATCTTAAACAAAGAATCAGTGCAGCTTGCAAACAAATAACAAGTGCAACATTGACAAATGTTCGTCGGAATTGGTTGGAGTACCTGTCATTTTGTCTCGACATGCAAGGGAAACATGTGGAACATATTTTATAACTGTAGTGCAGTGTTATCATCATTTGTATGGAGACGTATGACTCACCCTGCATTATTGTAAACATACGAGGTATCTTTATTAATTGTAAATGTATATTACATTAATGGAATTCTAAATGAGCAATTTATTCAATATCCAAATTAAACTTTGCCATATTATAGAATTATTTTATTCAATAATTTACAATAATTACAATTTAAAGAAAAAAAAGAACAATTTATGCTTATGAATCAATCAATTGTCATCTTATTTAATTGCTACCAATTATCTGTATTCAGTTACAATTTCATTCAATAATTGAGTATACACGTCAACAACATAATTTATTTCCTTTTTGGTAAGTTTTGCGATCCTCTTAACCTTTTAAAGGCCAATGTTCCGATATTGGAACATATTTTTAAAACCTGTGACAAACATCTTGGCATTTCAGCTAAACGAATAAGACGCAAGCTCTGGCGGAACGTTGCCAAGGGTTAAAGGGGTGTGGCTATGGCTAAGCTGAAAAACTACAGTGCGATCAGATGACAGGGAATAGACGTGGATATGTACAAAATAAACGTTGTAATACCGCTGGTTAATCATTTGCTAGCAGCATTTAAAGGGAACTTAGAGCGCCGCCTTCAAATGCCAAGATGTTTGTCACGGCGTTTAATTTTGTAGAACGTAAGTAATATCAACTAGGGAGTATAAAAAGTTGATTTGTAGGTAAGAAGAGATACAAAATAAATAAAATCAATAGAAGTGTAATACAATTTCTAATTAATAAATGACTTATGCACTTCAGATTTTGGTAAAATTTTAAATTTCCGTACCAACCTTGTACTATATATTTTTATTAAGAGCCTATTAATACAAAAATGTTTAATTTTTAGAAACTAGTGCTACTAAGTCCTTTTCAGAGGCTGACAATATTTGTTGGCCCAATCGTTTATATATTAGTTAGTAATTACATGCTATTTTACAATGTTTCAATTTTGGAACATTGGCCTGTAACATATAATGTCTTACTTATTCTGGAACCTCCAACATTATTTCCATTATTATTACTTGGCGTTCATGTTCTGTTATTTACGCTTGATACGAACATTTTAGTTGTCCAAGTGTCCACTAGGATGGCACATAAATCTATAGAGTACAAATATTACCGGTATTCTATCTTTCAAAATCAAGTATTTATCCGTATTACGTTTTCTCTTTATATTTGTGTATCAAAGACTCTATAATTTTCCTGCTTTTCTATTGCTGGAAAACCTTTTTATTTTAGTTATCTGCAAGTACTCACTGCTGAAAATACTTACTATTTCCAAGAATTCGAAGGGCAAAAGTAGAAAAGGTGATCTATACTTTGTACTTATAAAAAATACAAAGAGATAATGGGAGGTGTATTTCTTAGGTAGACTTCTTGCTGGATACAGACCGTATTTAAGAAGTAAAAAGTGGTGGTAGAATTTGTTCGCAAATGCTCTACATATTGCTGTGGTTGGAAGCTGGGTTGCTTCATAAAGATGTTTATATCAACGATACCAGCAGTATGATAGACCTGGTGTTCGGAAGAGAAATAACATTATATCTTCTTAATCAGAAACCAAAAGTTCCCTCAAGACCAGAATCAAGAAATTATCTCTACAAAGAACTATAGACTTCTGACAACCATTATTTGATGACGGGGAATCAAGAACAGTGTGCTTTCTGCAAGAAGAACACCACTAAATTTTGGAAAGAGTGTGCTAAGATACTAGATGAGGGAACCTTCCCTCTATACTATGATGAACTGGAATAAAGTTTGGAGAGGATGTTTACGGATCACAGCAACAGAAATATCTGAGTTTTATGCTATCATGCCTTACGTATTATCACAAATATTTTACATGTATTTTGTATATATCTTTCACATGAATTCTGTATAATCCATTATTGTAATCCTGTATAATGAAATTTATATTATTACATTCTAACCATATGTATAATAAATATAAATTATATGATTTGAAAAATGCTATAATAACTGATAGAAGTACTTAAATTTTAGGTTTATTATTAATTATAACAATATTTTAACATTTATTAGGGATTAGTAAATAAAAATATATTAAAAATAAATAAATTAGAAGTTTTGAAAGTAACAGGGAACATACACTGTAACAAACCAATGTTTCAATTTTGGAACATACTCAAAAACTACCTTACAATCATCGGTCATTATTTTCTTTTATGAATGGTCAATAATACATCCATGTGCAAGAGTTAGTTGAAAATAACAACGGGAATATAATTCGGCCTGTAAAAGGTTAAAGTGTGCAAATGGTAGTAGAAGATAATATTTTACGACCACAATCACAGCCGTATGGGGTAAATTTAATTGAATAATATCCATTCTATCTAATTAAATAATACCTTTCTTCCAATACTTAAAAGTATAAATATTGCATATACATTATATACATTATATACATTCTAACCTAATTCGTAATTCAGAAAACTTTACCGCCCTACAATATATATAAACTACTTTACCTACATACATATATCTATATAATTACATATGAACTAACATATTATTTGGTACATACAGAATAATATCACTTCTCATTATATTAATTATTTTTATATTTCACCTTAAATCGCATATTCTCACAGCACATATTTAATACTTACTCAACTAACTTAACCTACTAGTACTCGTAAATATAAGGGTTATAGTATATCTATATCTATATCTATATCTATATCTATATCTATATCTATCTATCTATCTATCTACATATATATATATATATATATATATATATATATATATATATATATATATATATATATATATATATATATATAATATGTTTATATTGATCTTGAAACAAAATAGAAAGGCAAATATTTTAATATGTGATCAAATCTCTTCTAAGTATTTATTGGTGACAATTCTAAAAGCAATAAAACTTACTTTTAATTATGGTAATAAGATTAGGAATATTCGTTGGTAAAAATATCGATTTCACTTATTATGATCTAGAACATTTCTGTTCTAAATATATACATGTGCTAATAAACCATAAAAAAATGTTTAAGTGTAACAGTGTTTACTCTAAGCATAATTTAACATATCAAATCTCAAAACATAATATAGATGTCATATTGCCGACATTTGGGGAAGGAGCGACGAATTGTTTTAACAAACCATATTAGAATTCAACTCACATATTGAAGAATTTGCAACATCTCGCAATCTCATAGTCTCTGATAATTTTCAGTGTTTCAATAGATGTCACTATTATCACAACTATTTAGAGATAAGAGGTGAGCGTTTATGGGAAACGAATCTAAAATAAAGTGAAAATAAACTCTCATTAATCAAGTGCAACTTTGGAAGTCTTTCCAACTTCATAAACGGCTCATACGAAACCTAACCACTGGCTTGATATTCACATACGAATACACTTGTTCTTTTATGTTATTTCTGAGTTCAAAAATTTCCATAAATACAAATTTGTGGCTGATATTTTGTAATGTAATCATTGTGGTAATTGCGACTTTTAATGTAATATTATACTTTTTAGAAAGCATATCCAATACCTTATGTTCAATTCCATCATATGATTTTCGTTCATTGTAGTTCATGAATAATATAGAAATATAATTAGTGTTTTATATTCACCTTTTAAATCAAGAAGTTTCCAGTTGATCTTTCCTGTTTGTACTCTCACCTATTTAACATTTTAAATTCTATAGGTTGTTAATATTTCCAATTAACTGATAAAAGTATTTTTAAGAATATACACAAATGGAAAGAATTTCAAGTATTCATATTGCATAAACTAATCAGAGAAAGTGTCTCGTTTCGAAGCCAAAATATAGGATCTTCCTTCTATTCCCCTGAATTAACAATTGATTTACTTCACGAATAGCCGAAAATTTGTGACACATATTAGCTACAGATAGAATAGCAATCTCACAATCCTGTTTTATTACTTTAACATGAAATCGTTCGTTTCTTCTGTTATTTTTTCACCATTATTTCTCATGCATACAATAGTTAAGAAAGACCATTTGAACTCCGTTGCCATTCAAGAAAGATCATTGTTGTATATACCACATTCTTTCATAACCATGTACATAAACTTTTGAAGAGCCCACTTGTAAGCATTGACTTCAGATATGACATGCAAATCCTTTTTGATTCATGAGGTGCGAAGACAATAATCCCAGTACAACGTAGTCAGATAAATAAAATTAGCGTCTGTGTTCTTCATCTTCTGAAAAGAAAGGATTCGTACTATAATTGTTGCAAAAATTCAATTAAATGATATAGCTGATTTTTTCACTAATTTTCTGCTTGAAATCAATATAGTGGTATAATCTCCAAGGAACGGGGCGATATTGAAAAAAAAATAACCCAGAATGAAAGATTGTAGACAAATCAATTTCCAGACTCGATTTTTACTTCAGTTTTTATTGCTTATAATGTTTCTATTTTAGAATATTATTAGTTTAGCACAGCTTCCTCTTCTGCATATTAAATGGACATATCATGATGGAATTTTGGCAAATAAAAGTTTGGTATTTACATCCCACTCTCTTTGACGTTGTGTACTCCAATTCGACTACTGTCCCCTCTGTCTACGAACTCTATGATCTGAATTTCAGGACATATGGTCATCTTTTAAGATATTACTTTATTTCAAAATATTTATCATTTACAAAGTAGATAAATAGGATTGTGTATTTATTCTGTATATCTTCCAATGAAACACCAGGAAGTGCGTAGTTCCCAAATTACATTAAGACAATTCTATAGTGTACAGCAATTACGAACATAATACATAAAATCCTAGTATATAGATATAAAAATTATTTGTCTGAATGTAAAAATTTCATATGAATTATGAGATCCATCTTGTATGACAAGAAAGGTTTTAACAAACATATACGTTACATTCATTTTATTTATGTAAGTAGAATTATAGTTCCATCATAATCTTTATTAATTTGTAAAGCGACTAGTTGAATAATCTATACTATATTGATTGGACTATTTCCAATATTCTTTATTATTTTGTTATCTTGACCTACTTATTTTTTGTACCTTCAAGAACAGCGAGTTATATGACAAAGGAAGTACAGGTAACAATTGTAAACTATTCTAGATTTCATTCATCTGCTTCATGCACCTGTCCTAAAATATAAGATGAAGATCCCAAGTTCGATGCAAAATCAGTCTCGGTTAGAATTGTGATTTAAATATGGGCCCAGATCGATTTTATTTGAAAAGTTTCATGTTTCTTTATTGCTTCCTGTATAAAATAGCCTCACAGTTTAATCTGAACATAAATATGGATAAGTGAAAGTCTTATTTGTTAAAAAATCTATATTTCTTTGTGTATAATGCTAGGGCTATTATATGAGTATGTTTTCATAACTATGCATGCCTGTTGTTTCAAATAGGACAATAATAATAATACTAACATTTTGTTTAATAGTATACAGCTAGGACGGTAAAAGAGAAAAAATCGTTGATGGAATAATTTAATGTTCCTTCACAGTGCTAATACATTATTTCAGCTTGTTCAACAAAAGTCTGTTTTAATGCCGTTATTATTTGCTGGTCCATAAACGTTCCTAAGCAAGTTTTTTTTGTATTACCAAGGATTGAGATGCACTTTTGATATTAATTCCTATAAAGAAAATTGTAAATAAAATGTTGATAAAGCAAAATAATTATGGAAACATATTTCTTGTGATATAAGTCTAATAGACACGTTACTCATTGATTGATGTATTGATATATAATAGACTAGAACGAGATGCATTTCAAAGCTCAGTAATCAACGTCAAGCATCTAATTTGTAAACCTAAATGTAGTTCTTACATTTGTGTATCAATAGCATAGTGCTGTTCATAAGTAAAATAGATATCAATACTACTTAAATAATGTTACACCCAGATATAAATTTCAGAAAGTTATTCTCTTAAGTTATCGTACAACAAAATCAAATATTTATTCAAGATGACTTAAAGTTCTGTTATCCAGGATAAAGTTGAGAATTTCGACGCAAGAATTTTTATACACAATATTTAATTTACATTTTATACGGCGTTGATCTGGCGCCATACTATAAAATAACACAAACATATACTGAAACGTCATAAATATTAGTTTGATTACATTATTCCATTATTCTTTGGTGGTGGGCAATGAGATAGTGAACTTGACCTTTCTGTAATTTATAGATTGTCTGGAAAATATTGATGAATAAAATTAATATATCTTGTTTCGGTATTCCATGTATCAAAGCTATTTAAAGTATATTCTCATATATAAAGAGAAGCGTACCGATATCATCGAAGTTATACAGAAATTAGCTACACGATTGATTATTTATGTTGGTAAGTTTTGCCGAATTCAGTTGTGGTCTGTGGTGAAAGCTTCAAACAAATATTCCTAGCAACAGATAGATACGTTTGCATCAAAATGTGGTTTCCTATAAATGTACTTTCGACTCGAGAAGTGTACTTGGTAAACACCAAAGGTTACAACTGCTTAATTACAAAATTTCGCCCAAAAGGAAAACGCGATATACTAAACAGTAGGTTTGGAGATGATTATAGATCAAGAATTAGAGGAAAGATGGAAGGAACGGAAGGAGTCACTGATATCTTTCGTTTAATATGAACATCTTCGACTAGGCCATAAGGAATTACAAACTGTCTGCTCTTATATCTTAGAACTCAGCCATGGATATATATATATATATATATATATATATATATATATATATATATATACACAAATACAGGAGCAGACTATCTTCAGCTTATGATAACTAAATATAATTATCAAAGCATTACTTCAGATTTAAGCTTTCCCTTGTTGATTTCACGAATTATACAAGAACTCAGTTTGCTCTAGATGTATCGATGAAGTAGACATATTAAATGGGATCCAGCGATCAGTACTTAATAACTATGCAACAAACTTCGTAATACTCTTTCCTTTATTCTCGTAACAGTAGTGACTGACCATTCCCTAAAAAAATGAAAAAAGCAAGTCACACAGACACAGACACATACACACACACAAAGGGGGGAGGAAGGGAGGGAGAACAACCTACGCTAAAGTCAGCAATAGCTAGGGATGACAGTCCTCCCGGATCATCCAGGACCGTCACGAAATTGAGATCTGCGTCCCGGCATCCCGAAAATATTTCTCGAAACATTTAAATGTCAAGGATTTCAGCGAAGAAGAAAGGAAGGGAATATACTGGTTTGTTTTTCACAGCATTGAGTATGTAATTCAAGGGCTTACCGAGAGATGGGGCCAAACCATACACCAATGAAAAATGAGATTATGGTGGAAATTCATTGCGCTGTCATCTGTGCAAATGTTTCCGAACTAAGTGTGTGTGTGATTTGTTCCCTGTGCCTTGAAAAATAGAACTGAAAATACGTGACGGTTTGCGACACAACGACTCGTGTCCTGACAGAAGGGGATAAACCACAGTCCAGTTGGAACGACCAATCAGAAGACAAGTCTGCTCGTAAACAAAGATGGCGGAGCCTGGTAGCACGTGTGTTAAATGTGGAGCAACAGAAACGTGTGTTAAATGTGGAGCAGTGGAAATTAAATGTTGCTAAAAAGGAATGAAACTGTGAACAGCAGTGCAATATGAAAAATGCCTACATCTGTATGTGGCCAGAAACAGTAGCATCCCGTGGTTTACCTGAAGTCGGATCCTGCTTGCTGGAATTTCTTGTGAATCCGAGCAATGTTCTACACGTGAAAAAAAAATGTTTCTTTTCGGACTCCTGCTTTGGACAAAACAAGAACATTACCATTTTCTTGTTGTATTACATTCTGGTTCACTCACACAAGTGTTTTTTAGAAATATGTCACTACAACCTGGTTCCAGGCCACAGCTTTCTGCCGTGCGATGCTGATTTTGGAGTTATCGAGAAAAAATCAGGAAAACATTTCATACATACACATCTGAACAGTGGTACGATCTTATTGGAAGAACCAGAGTACAGGATCCATTCCTTGTAATACGTATGATGTAATCTGGTGTCAAAGATGTACACTCCATTTCCAAAGTTTTATTCAAAGACACAATGGATGAAACTGGTAGTAAGGTGAAAATACGAAAGTTACGGCTGTCAGAGTATCAGCTACTGAACCTGGGTTCATCTCTGTTAAGTGCACCTACTCATCTGTTGAGGTATGTAAAAAGATTCGTGTGTTCGAGAAACACCTAGACACAGGACGCAAATGTGTTGTGGCCGCTCCGGATGACCTACGGCCTCTTTTGGATAGCTTGCACGGTCTGTGTTCTGATGGTAGATAGATCAACGATATGAAATACTTTGATCTGATAAAGATGTTGCCATTTATTCCACCCATGTACCACCCATTCCACTTAAATGTAAAATCAGATCACAACATGGACAATATTAATATAATGTAATGCTTGTTGTCTGTAACGATTTACGTCATTCAACCGTCAGTTATATGAGGATGGGAGAAGAGGAATTCAATAAACTGTCACTTACTTCTGGATAGCTGTTACAGATATCAAGTACATTACCTAACCTAATTTGGATATGTTAGATTAGAAATTTAACCTATTGTATTTAGTGTGTATTAACCAAACTGTCATATGTCATTACTGTCAGAATTCCTTTCCATTAGTAATATTCGTTTATTACTCTTAATACAACACACTTTATACATAATGTATTAGAGGTTAAAAGTTGCACAGACATCTGAGAATGGTACACAGAAGTAAAAGAACCACATTGAGAAAAATCCGTTCTCTGGACAGCGGTATATTGTATATACAAATATACGCAATCCTCTTGCTTACCACAGAAATCAGTATGGAGCATTGCTTCATCCATATGCTACATATGCACTGCCCTTGGATGTTACATCATGCCGTTGCAGGATGTCTGACATCTAACAGTTTTCCGTATATTACAGGCATCGTATACTTATGTTACATTACTCAGCTATATGTTATATACGTCCATTTGTATGTGAAATCCTTACCGCCTATATTGTTTCATACGGAAAGTATGTATAGATGAAACACTTATGCGGAAAGTATTATAAAACATGCGTTTTCAGTTATACTCTCTGCTGTACGTTGTCCAAAAACTACAAGAAAGTACGCATGTAACCTATCTTTTTAAGTACGCCACCTACAATTTTATTCTCAGTGCACCTTCACACTGAGGGAAAATTTGCAGTTATTTGTCCTATACTTTACCTTTCGATTTCTCGGAAATTATTTTTTGTGGCTTGGTCCCCTCTCTCGGTTAACAATTCAATTATTCTCTTTAACTTCTGAATATGGCAATTGACAAGTTTTTTTTTTTTTTTAACTTGAATACATAAAACATAGATTTCATTAAATTCATGATTTAACTATTCTAACACTGAACGAAGCATTCGTTTCAATAGGCCAGGGACAAATGGTTTTACTCCTCAATCTTATTGTTATCTTTAATACTATGTTTCAATCTGCATCTTGCTTCTGAAAAATTTCAATCAATAATCCCTGACCGACATTTTTGGTAATTTTCCGCTGACAATTCAAGAAGAAAAATATATTGTTTTAATTAATAAAACGGAAAAGAAACAGCAATGGGAAAATGTTGAAATATTTTATTTTTAATGAAAGCTTATGAGGTGGTGGAAAACGGGAACAGAAAAAAACGTGTGAAAGGAAATATCATACCTTGAATGAGCTAAAACAGACTCTGAAAGTCAGGAAACATAACAGATCCTGAGAAATTAAAAAACAAAATGCTTACCAGTGGGAGAGGGTAAATCATCTGCTTACATTTGCTTAACTAGGGATGAGAAGGTCTACTAAAGTGAGTAAAAATGTGATTATGTAATATTTGAACAACTTTATCTAATGAAAGAAAGTAAATTAGTATGTAACACTTCTATTCATTTTAAGCATTTCAAAGATCCTCGTACTTTAGTAGTGTCCCGGATTTTTATTTTTGAAATATGGCAACCGTAGCAATAGCGCATTGATACAAGTGAGTGTATAACAACTATTATTTACTAACAGTAAAGCTAGATTTCAGATTTAATAAGTTTTGTCAAAAATTATTCTGAACTAACATTTAGAAGTGATTATGTTAACAGTGATGCGTTTCCAAATTTTTTGAAAAACGAATAATTGCCTGCAAAAATGTAAAAACAAGAACTTATTTTATCGGGTACTCCAAATATGATACATGAATGATCGAATACTATACCTACAAACTTTGTTCTAAAATGACTGATCAAGTACGAATATAAACCTACACTGTAAGCGGAGATATAAAATAAATTTGAGCAAGTGATCTTAACCTGAACTTATATTTAAAATAGTTACCTGCTGATTATTGTTCTTTGGTTTTGTATAACAGAAACAGAGGTCTCAAAAAAAGAAAATAAATTACTTCCACCACACTCATCAAACTGGCACCAACGAAAAACCCAAATACGCCTCCGATGGAAACTGAAAATTAAAACAGAGAGTTTACCTGCTTTACATATCAATACAATGCATTATAACGTATACATTTTTAAGATAACCATTTTTAAAGATTTAATCCCATCAGGGATGTCACAGCAAAGGCAAACGATAGTCCGGCCACGGAAATGGAGTTTGACTGTTAGGTGTTTATGATTGTTAAAGAAAAATGAATGTTTATAATAGAACTAACTAGAAGTGCCCATTCTTCACACGGAAAGAATAAGGTTTAAATTAACCTAAAACTTGAAATTTAAATGTTAGGCCTATAGAAATAATCTTTTTTTGTTTTTGAAGCGGAATTGTCGGAGACATTGCAACTCATATTTACTAATTTTTCATTATTTGTTTATATATCGAATTTCACCCTCCTATCTACGCAAATACTCACAATAAAATTTTCTCAATGAAGTATAAAAAAATAATATTAGAAATTGACTTTTTTCAGAGCCGAAGTTCTGAAAAGACTGAAACTTGTTTTCGATCAATTGTAATTTGAAGTTTACGCACCAGACTTCTTATCTTTAACTTAAACGAATGCGCATATAAAGATTTTCTGTATAAAGAATCGGAAATTTGAGTATCATAGAAATTGTTCCCTTTCCCACTTACTGTATCTACTGTAGATGCTTAATTATCAAAACATGTATTCTCTTATGTTTAGTTAAAAGTTTAAATTTCATATTCCGCTTCTCTAACTTGAGCGAGTCCTTACACTTGGCAGTTTTGAAAGTTGAAAAAGTTGAAATTTGTAAGATAGAATTGGCTCCCTTTTCCCTATTTAAGAGCGGAATTTTCGCTAAAAACAAACAAAATTTTCTTAAATGAAACAAACTTTAGTCATTTTAATGAGAAGCGCATATGCTAAGTTTTATCTTCCTAATCTAAAATACTTCATTGTTCGAAAAAAAAAAAACGTCTGAACCTTCTTTAACCTCTCTTAGGATACGTATTTTTAAAAATCCTCTCTTACCATTTGTTTTCATGACAGTAAAATTTCCTCCTGAAATATTATTGTTTCTAGATATAGTAATATGGCATTAATGTTGACGAGTGAGTCATTTATATACTTATAATACTTTAGATCTGAAAGGAAAAATCTCTTAACAGCATCAATACATAATAATTACGTACTTCCCAAATGCAATAATTAGTGCAATAGTGATCAGTGGCATAGCCAGAAGTATATCATGGAGGATACTAATATGCCGTAACGAAGAAATGCGCTTACACACACACACATATATATACACACAGCAAACATTATGTGGCGTCACCGACGGAAATACGGGTCATATGGTCAGCCAGAGAATATTTCGTGGGCTTTCGTATTTTATTTCAGTATATAGAAGTAAGTACGTGGAGGTATTGAAATACCGATGAAATTTGCTAAGAAGTAATAAATTAAACTTCCTCACGGTACAGGCGAAGGAAACTATGACCAGCCAAATGGTTAATTTTCAATCGGATGATGAGAGGCATCACATTGGTTCCGAGGCGCTATTATTACTTGCTTTCTGGATCAAAGTTCGCTCTTTTCAATTCAGATACCTTATCAATTGTCTCATGTCGTTTGGTCAAAACCGTAAAATTTTAGTGCTCCCAGCGAGAACGGAACCAGGGACCATCGACACTGACGTCGCGAACGCTAACAATGCTGTTAAACTGGCTAACTAGCTAGCTAAATAATTATAGTAATATAGTTAACTAGCTCAATGATAATGATAATAATAATAATAATTATTATTATTATTATAGTTTGATTTGATTTTCAGTTTGGCATCCCATTCAGCAGCGGGGCTATATAAGACGTCGACCAACAGCTTAACGCGGGGTCTGAATCACATGAGCTCTCACTGGGAATCAAACCTAAGTCTCAAAGGTGCGTACGCTAACCACTTAGCAATAACAATAATAATAAAATGTAAACATCAACTTTCTTTTTAATACTCTCTATTCGTATCCACTTGGGGTAAATTTTGATGCTTATGGTAATGAAGAAAAGAGTTGAAAATTATTAAAAAATACAGTGAGTATAAGAAAACAGTAGGCTATATAATAGAGAAATCTTCTGTATTGTTAAGAATAGAGTGTATGAGAAATGAGCTTTTTCTTAAAATTTGTCGTATAAAAATCTTGTTTTTCGTGAGAAATTATCTAGATAAAAAGTCGTAACATGTCTATATAAATTAAAATCTTTCAGTTTAACGTCCCACGATTATGCCTTTTAGGCTAACGGAGACAATGATCATAGCAAGTGAATGATGATGGAAGAATAGGTGGAATCAGAAAGTGGGAGGAAACGGAAGTACCCCCTGAGAAAACCGACAGACACGATGTTGTCCACCACAAACTTGCTTGGCCGGGAATAGAACCACGGACTCAAGCACCAGAGGTAAACGCTCCACCACTAAGCCATTGTATCCCCATGTCAACATAAAAGAGTCACAAATTGAACTGTACATGAAAGCAGAATCCATTTCGGTATCACTGTACTAAAGGGAGAGGACTTGAGCCGAGTCAACCTCTTGACTATGCCGTTGATACTGATGAATCATCAACTTTGTTTACTCTCATTTACTGTAACCAACTACATGCACATAGTTACTATTTTATTTGCTTACTCTACTATTGGATAAGTCTGACATGAGAGTTATTTTAGTTTTTCGATTTTCTATTTTTGCTATTTTTTTTCTAGCGACGATAGGAAGGAAGTATGATGATCGTAAAACATCGAATTCGAGATTAGAGTACAGTATTTAAAGAGAAAAACATTAGGGCGATATTGTCTATGTGTCATTAATATTCTATAATATTGCGCAAATTAGTTGTCAATAAAATATTTAAAAGGGTAGTTTCATTTTTATTACTTATATTATTTACTATATATCCTCAATTACAACTCATGCAATTTTGTTGATGTCTCACTAATAAATATTTCATAAATAACTCTAATACATGATAATCATTTGTCATTTAAAGGTTCACAAATGGTAGTTTACTTTTGAGGCTGAGTTTCCTCCGAACGAAGTTTTCCTAAAACACAGTTTGTTCGTATTTCATAAATGTTTCAGCAGTTCTAATAACTGGAACATAATATGCTTTATTTTAAGAAATTAAAGCGAGAAAGCTCAGTACAGTGGTCCGTACCAGAGGAGTCATTTAGGGCGGGCAGGAGGGTGCAATTGCTCCCCCCCAAGAATTTGAGAAATACATACGACGTATACTTTAATCGATATCTACTTATATACTAGTACAAAATGTGAAAGACTTTGTGGATGGTACTCTTGCCCAGGCCGGTAGCCAGACCAAAAATGTAGGGGGGGGGGCGGTAGAAGTTAGGGGGACCCGATCGAACCATATCATATTTCATCATCATATTATGGTTCATTTGCAAGCCTACCGTGAAAATTGTACGGAGGCCCGTAAAAATTTAGGAGTTGCCCGGCCTCCCCTACACCCCCCCTTGGATACGGGCCTGCTTTTGCCCCCTTCAAGCGAAGTCTGAAATGACACCCTTGGTCCGTACCTTTTATTTACACATATAAAGACGCAGTCAAACAAATGGGATTCCTAAATTTTTTTTTCTTTTCCTATGAATAGTTTATTGACATATTTCCTATAACCTGTGATTCTAATTTTGCTCAGTGTCAAAAACTATGTTTCAACTAATAATAATAATACCTCAGTCGGAAAGGTGTAAAATACTTTTCAGGTCGGCTATCCTGACTAATGAGTTTCCTGCGTTTTCCTCATTCATACAAAGCAAATGCCGGGCTGGTTCGTAAGGGGTCGTCCACATATTACGTAACGCTATTTTTGATCAATTTTTACCCCCTCCCTTCACCGTGTCACATTTCGTAACGGAAAGTAGAACCCCCTTTGTTACGTAACACTTTTTGATTTTTTCACCAATTTTGCTTATTTTGCAAGTTACTACAACAAAAAACTATTTTTAGTGGTATACATTTTTAATACAAAATGCTTGTATTCTGAAAGTATGTGTAGTGTTTTTCCCCAACAAATAAAATTATTAGAAAATAGTAGTTCTGTAATAATATTTAAACCCCATAAGGCTGTTTAATTAATCAGTTTTAATTCTTCGAAACTTCATACTGTCGCTTTCCAACGGAGATCGCACCCATCCTTTTAGGTCAAAGATGATTAGCAAGGATACTGCTGAAAAGTGCAGGTGAAACAGGACCCAAATAACTTATATCAATCTTATTTTTCGCGATCCAGGATGCTCCGTGTATTTGAAGTTCGCCAGTGTCGACGATGCAGGGAAGTTCTCTTCCTTGTCGACCACAGATTCCAAGTGGCTGTATACGTAAAAGAACAGGGACATCTTTGAAAAAAGCTTTCTAACATCTTCTTTACCACTTTGGACTTCAGTTTAACCCATTTTAAAATTCTTCTTGTTCTAAACCAGTGCCAGAATCCGAATAACCTCGATTTGACCAGAAATATTCAAATCAAAATTACAAATATTCAGTACGAGATGAATATTCCACGAATTAGGATTTTAATATCTTATTTTGTTCCAAATCGTTCCGTCACGGAAGACATTATTTCACGAAAACGAATTTCTTCTGTTTCTCATACGAAATCCCTTAGAAGAAAAGAGTTGGATAATGATTCAAATCTAAAGTGTTAAATAATATCCTCACAAGGAAACATTCCGGTTTGGTGAATTCAATTGCTGAAAATGATTGCTAGCACTGGATTCAGCACCGAAAGAAACAGAGAAAAAGAGGGTGTTTAGTGACAAACCGTATACAGGGTGAGAGACAAGTGAGGGCAAAGTGTGAAGATAGAACGTAGAAAATGTTTAGAAATGCGATGTTAATTTTGAAACGAATAGAGGGATTGAGGTCAAATGTTGGATATGAGGAATGCATGTGAATCATGGAAGACATCTGAAAGACCGCCATGTTGGATTTAGCTCAAGAAGAATATATGGGAAAGGAGTCATATGACAAAAGGCTCTTGACACACACTGTCTATTGAAATCAATAGCGGCCAATACAGTTTGAGATATGTGTAACAGGAAGTGTTTCACGCTAAGGCAATGTAGCAATACTGTCGTAAAGGTGACCTGAATGAGAAACAATCATAAACAGGAATGGGGGCCACTTTCCATCCAACAAACGTCCCAATCCACCCAATGATGAAGATTGGTGGATTATCATACTGAGCTAAGTGTTAGTTTGGGTTTGACTATACTATACGTAGTTCTCCAGATATAAGATCTACAACAAAAGTTTGATTGAATGAAATATATTGAATGTTTTGGACCAGGAACTACAAAATTTTTGGAGGGTCCTTAAATCGAGTTTTCGTATTTTTTTTACGGAAAGAGCACATCATACTGGGTAAATTTGCTAGTTTGGTTTGAATACACTATATGTAATTTTTGAAATATGGGGCGTACAAGAAAATGTTTTATTGATTAAAATATGTCGAATTTTTTTGATCAGAAGCCGCAAAATTTTTGAACGGCTTCTAAATGAAGTTTACGTTTTTTGCGGAATAAGAAAATCATAGCGAGTTAAGTGATAATTTGAGTTTGGCTACGCTATATGTAGTTCTCGAGATATGGAGCGTTCAAGGGAACGTTCAATAGAAAGAAATATATTGATTTTTTTTATTCAGGTCTACAAAATTATTGAACGGCCCCTAAATCGTGTTTTCGTATTTTTTTACGGAATAATGACATCATACTGAGTTAAGTGATAGTTTGTGTTTGGCTACACTATATGTAATCCTCGAGATATGGAGCGTACAAGAAAATGTTTAATTGAATGAAATATATTGAATTTTGTGGATCAGGGCCCACAAAATTTTTAAACGGCCCCTAAATCAAGTTTTCTTATTTTCTACGGAATAAGTGCATCATACTGAGTACATTGTTTGAATATACTGTATGTATTGGTTTGAATATACTATATGTAGTTTTCAAAACATGGAGTGTACAAGAAAATGTTTGATTGAATGAAATATATGGGATCTTTTCTATAGTTCTCAAAGTATGGGACGTACAAGAAATTGTTTCATTGAATGAAATATATTGAATTTTTTTGGATCATGGCCTACAAAGTTTTCGAACTACCCTTAAATCGAGTTTTCATAAATTTTACGGAATAAGCACATCATACTGAGTAAATTGTTAGTTTTGGTTTGAATACACTATATGTAGTTCTCAAAACATGGAACGTCCAAGAAATTGTTTGATTGAATGAAATATATTGATTTTTTTAGATCAGGGGCCACAACATTTTTGAACGGCCCCTAAATCGAGTTTTCATATTTTTTGCGTAATACACGCATCGTACTGAGTAAATTGTTAGTTTTGGTTTGGCTACACTGTATGTAATTCTCAAAATATGGGGCATGCAAGAAAATGTTTGATTGAATGAAATATATTGAATTTTTTGGATCTCGAACCACAAAATTTTTGAACTGCCAGTAAATTAAGTTTTCATATTTTATTTTTGCGGAATAAGCAGATCGTACTGAGTAAATTGTTAGTTTCGGTTTGGCTACACTATATGTAGTTCTCGAGATATAAGGCCTAGATGAAAATTTTTGCCTGAAATATATTGGATCTTTTCATCCAAAAAATATGAAAACTCGATTTAGAGGCCGCTTAACAATTTTGTGGCCCATGATCTAAAAAAAAATCAACATATTTCGTTCAATCAAACAATTTCTTGGACGCCCCATATTTTGAGAACTATATATAGTGTATTCAAACCAAAACTAACAATTTACCCAGTATGATATGCTTATTCCTTAAAAATTATGAAAACTCGATTTAAGGGTCGTTCGAAAACTTTGTAGCCCATGATCCAAAATATTGAATTTTTCATTCATTCAAACATTTCCTTGTACGTCCCACATTTTGAGAACTACATATTGTGTTTAATCAACATGATGTGCTTATTCCGTAAAAAATATGAAAACTCGATTTAAGGGTCGTTCGAAAATTTTCTTAAACCAGATTCAAAAATATAATATATTTTATTCAAACAAACATTTTCTCGTACCACATATTTTGAGAATTACATATAGTGTAGCCAAACCAAAACAAACAATTTATTCAGTATGATGCGCTTATTCCGTAAAAAATATGAAAACTCAATTTAAAGGCCGTTCAAAAAATTTGTGGTCCCTGATTCAAAAAATTACATATATTTCATTCAATCAAACATTTTCTTGTACTCAAACATTATTATTATTATATTTTGAGAACTACATATAGTATAGCCAAACCAGAACTAACGGTTTACTCAGTATGATGTGCTTATTCCGTAAAAGATGCTAAAACGTGATTTAGGAACCGTTCAAAAATTTTGTGGGCCCTGATCCACAAAATTCAATATATCTCATTCAGTCAAACATTTTCTTGTGCGCTCCATATCTCGAGATCTACATATAGTGTAGGCAAACCCAAACTATCACTTAGTTCAGTATGATGTCATCAAGCTATACAAAAACGAAAACTCGATTTAGGGTCCGTTCAAAAATTTTGTGGTCTCTGATCTAAAAAATCCAATTTATTTCATTCAATGAAACTTTTCTTATACATTTTGAGCACTACATATAGTGTAGATAAACCCAAACTATCAGTGAACTCAGTATCACTGAGCTCAGTTAACTCAGCTTATTTCGTAAAATATATGAAAACTCAATTTAGGGCCCTTTCAAAAATTTTGTGGCCCCTTATCCAAAAAATTCAATATATTTCATTCAATCAAACATTTTCTTGTACGCCTTACATCTGAAAAACTACATATTGTATAGCCACCCTAACTAACACTTAACTGCTTATTCCGTAAAATATACGAAAACTCGATTTATTAGCCGTTCTAAACTTTTGTGGTCCCTGATCTAAAAACTAATTACTGGCCAAGATGGCAGTCTTTTGATCCATTTTTTTCGATCATTCCTAAAATTCTTGTTCCTGTTCTTTTGAAAATCCTCTTTTTAATTGGAAATTGTACCTAAAAGAGAATACACCATCAAGAGTTCTATCCGAATCGTTTCTTGTATGTGATCTAACAAGATGTTAGAAACCATATCAATACAAAATAACTGTTTCACAAGAACTGTACTTTCATTATGAACAAAGCTAATAAAAAGTTAGACTGCACTACTCTTCCTTAAAATAATAATAAATTTATTATTATTATTATTATTATTATTATTATTATTATTATTATTATTATTATTGAAAATTTGAGAATTCAATGCTATTTGAAATTGCATAAGAGGTCAGATGAAAAGTACGTGTGACTAATGAGTGGAAAGGAGAGAGGCATGAAACTTTTTTTTTTGTTTGTTTCGAAGAAGGCACCAGGTAAACAAGGCTGGGAACCTCTGCTCTAGACTATAATCATATGATGGTTAACTGCGTTTTCCTTCCTGAAATGACCATTTTAAAACTACAGAATAGGCTAGTGCAAATAAATATGACAGGACATAAATGTACAATATGGTAATTTTATTGGGAATAGCAACTCGTCTTCCATCGTTACACCATGTAAAACAACCCACAATAATGTTGGTAAATTTCTAATAGGACATTGAAATGTAAAATAAATAAGAAGAGGAAGAAATTGTATCGAGAATAGCACTGAAAAGATCATTTTAAACTAAATAGCTTGAGGAAAGCATATAGTTCTTACCTGCAATATTCAAATTATCTCGGACAACTCTCATGCGCCTACGTGTATTACCAAGACGAAATGTAAATGACAGATGGCTGTATTCCCCATGCTTTATATCCTTAACGTCACTAAAAGTATAAAAATACCATGAAATAAATATCTATGAAATAAATATATTTTTTCTTACATTTTGATTAGTTACATCGATATCTTCACAACAGAAGTGCAGCTTCTTATACAAAGATTATGTCATAATTACTGAACAGTAACAAAGGTTCGTAACTACAGAGGGACAGTCAGCATGAACAGACCCATTGCAAATAGAATATAATAAATTCTTGGGTTATTTGACACCGTGATATATTACACATGCATGGTTTCGTTAGTTTGAAATGGTGACGCATTCGGTCAATACGGAAAATAGTCGATGAATCCCAACTTATTCATGTTCCTGTATCAAAAGCGTAACTACGAACGTCTTCGTGTTAGAAATTAGAAGTGTTTGAAGAAGTTATGGTTTCTCCTGTTTATGTTCGTGTCACAAACAGTTTCGTACAAAGTTGTAATAATATTTCTATTATATGCCTTTCCATCCGAAATAGCACGGGCAAAAATGACCCTGTCACAGTCGGGAGAAACCTTCAGAAACTGTCTCTTGTCCGTTTCCTGTTGCCTATATTTCTTCTCAAATGACTAGGCTTTCGTTACTTTTTAGAGTTTTTACTGGTGTTTAAAATTATATTTATAGGTGCAACTACTGGATTCTTACATTGTAATCTTGCATTGCAAAAAGACGACTCCATCATGCTGAATCAAAAGTACCTCAATCAAAGTGATTTGATATGGCTTGAACTTTAAACAGATGGTAGGGTAATTTTTGTTAGCTTCTCGTACATTTGTTGGCTTCTCTTGAAGATGTTGCATAATTACCTCATAGGCATGTGTTCTAAAATTAAATAAAATGTGAATGTTTTTGAATTCTTTTTGCCATTATTTCGGAAAATGTAACAATCATGTCCCTATTTACAAATCAATTTGAATTTCAAAAATCATGTTATTTTTACTCTCAGACTTTGCTTCAAAAATATTGATTTCATGGTGGTGATGCAGGTCAGTAATACCTATACAGTGATATTTAAAGTCACTGATATTTTGTCATGATAATTTCAAAATTTGTTTTCCATTGTTTTCAGGATTTGCATAATGTAGGCAGATCCTTAACACACTTTTGATGCACTGAAACATGAGCAAAGTTGCCAATTTAAAGTGTTAATTTATGAAAACTACGATTTCCCTAGTTCCCCCTTACAGAGGCCTTATCCGATTAATTATCGGTGTAAATGAAAAATTCTTTTTTCTGTTCCATAGTTTCCAAGCTACTCCAACTAAACAAACTGAAAATTAACGACAGAACATCCATACGTATGAGTCATGAGTTAATTTACAGGTTTTGCAAAAAAAAAAAAAAAAAAAAAAAAGATTTACACCTTCTTTTACACCTGGCAACACTGTGTGGTTCTTATTGTACTTCAACCGTTGCATCCTAGTTTAAAAATATATGCATCAACAAGGCTTCATTTTGGTATGACCATTATTCGTGTATCACTTCAAGTTCAAAAGTTCTACTATCCGAAACTCCGGGTTGCATTGTATATTGGACACCCTGTATAAAAGTATATTTTTGTCATGTTTTATGCAAGTTTTACTTACTGCTCAGAACTAAATATATTTTCCAATATTGGCAACAAGGTTATTTAGCATTTCCTTTATTACAAATATTGGGTCTTGTTTGACAGTATTTGAAGGTATACTGTACAGTGTGTGGAGTTATGGTTCTTGACTTGGTATAGCATCCATCACAGCCTTTGTTTCTGTGTGCTCTTCAATAATGATACGTGAAATCCAGTTTCTTTGCTGGATTGTGGTGAAAGCATTTGCTATCCACATCCGGGGAAGACTTTCGATAGCCGGAGAACGAAAGTACTACTGTGAAAGTCCCGATAATCCACATTGAGTACAATTGGAGATATGGCTCCAAGCGTAATTCCTTCCGGGCTAACCCTAAAATCATAACTCGTACATATGATAAGATTATTTTTATATATACTGAGTGTACGAATATTTTTCTAGAATGAGATATATTTTTGGCATGTCGTTGGAGAGATTTTCTTTCAGAGAACTTGGAATCACTGAGTATCGAGATGCCTAAAGCGATTTGAACTAATAGTTTGAAGTGATCATATTTTGATGTTTGTTGATTATAAATGCATGCGTATTTTTAAACCTTTTAGATAATAGAAACCCGAGTACTTTTTATTATGTATTGATATTTGGATTTGCCATTACCCACCTAAATCCAGAAACAGGAGAAACATCCTTCTGAATGCAGGACAAATCGCACTTACAATTCAATCCTTCCTTTTGTTCTTGAAACGTATTGACTGGTTCCAGTTGATCTATAAATAACATACATATAAAGAGAAGCATCAAAGTGTTTTAATTAAAAAAAATACTTAAAGCTACCATTTTAGCTGTCTGTAAAATCTGATCCTATACGAAAAGCTATTACGGACCATTTAAGTTGAATGAAAGCTACCATGTTCCCTCTTTGTAATTCGCAAAGTTTCCAAACTACGAATATGATCAATTTCAAACAAAGTACGAGTAGAATTTCGAAACGAAAATTGTATATATTTTCAGTGCTGTTCACTTTAAGTGTGTTAAGTGCTGTTCTGTAATGTGTACACTCAAATTTTTCATGTAATCCAAATGCAAGTGTCCAATGATATATATTATTAAAAACGTAGAAGCCAGGCTATTGCTCCATGAGCGATCTACTCTCTTCCAGGAAATGTTTCAAAGCAATTACAATAAACCGATGCACCATGTTTTGTTTGGCTCAAAGTTTTAATCTAAATAAACATGTAATGTTTCAGTATGACACTGGAGATATCCTTCGTAATAATACATCTTGAAAGAAACAACTCCTCTTGTCTTGCGTTGCGCGTCTTTATCGAGGGCGGATAGGCATCATTTCAGGGATGTGAGCGCTTTCTCCCACAAGGGCCAACAGGATCTCAATGCTGCAAATCAAGTTGCACAGTTTCTTTCTACAGTAAGTCAATAGTATTAACAACTGACAAGTAGAACCCTTTATTCTTTCAACAGTATATTATTCTGAGTTGTTCAAAATATTATATGAAGTTTAAGAAGGAGTACGTATACTATATTACAAAATTAACAGGTGATTTAGTGTACTAGTTTTTGATCCTACTATATCTATCACCTTTTCATTCGGAATATTTTGTATTAACCTTTTCCAATAGATATCAACATAAATGATTTCAAATGTTTCTGATACATGGTACTTATTACCCTATTTCTAATGTATTTCAGTTTTGAAAAAAAATCTTTCATATCTTACCTGAGTTACGGGCAAGGTTAATAAAAATTTGTTTGCTAGTAGCAAACTTGGATAACTATTACGCACAAATTACAATTCTTCAAAATTATAAAGCAGCACATTGGACAATTTTACAATACATTTTGCATTCGCTTTCTTTGTGAAGAAATATATTTTCTTCTAATTCTGAATCACTTGTGCCATCAACACAATCATTTCTTCTCGGTTGTACTCGTCATCAAGACTGACTTTCAAGGATATCCATGTCCTTGAAAAGTCAAAGAAAATACATTTATAGAATCTCTGGAAACTTCTTTCCTGAAGTTTTTCAGAAGATTAATATGTAATAACACGTCACCTATTCTATATAATAGTTGCGTGGAATATATGATCAATTATTGCATTTTTAACTTTTTCTCGTGTACAGAATTACATTTCTTTCTTTATGTCTGAAAGAGTAAGATTTTGAGATATGACCCTTCGTCAAATTGTTTACGATATGTAAGTTCATCGAAAGCCGTGTCTGGAAGTTATGTTACTTGGTTGAAGTGTCTAAGGTCCAAACAATTTATGAATACTGAAGAAATACTCAAAATTACCGTATTCAATATTGTGATGAATGCTTTGATGCAGTACCTCGTCCTTGGATAGAAGCAGCTTCATCTTCACATTCATAGGAAAAAATCTTTGTCCACCTCTGAACGCGAATTTTCGACAGGTCAGTAGAAACAAAGAAATCACGTTCTAAGTATTCAAATTTGTTATTGGCCCATTTTGCAAAGCTTAATGCTGCATTCTTAACGTATTCAAAATCATCTCTCTACTCTTTCAATTAGAACAGAGTAGTCTGCACCATTCGATTAGGAGTACAGTAGCACTCTGTATTTGGAGATAGCTTGATAGAGGGGTCGTCATTTGAAATCTTCTCAGAAACATTTGAGCTGTCCGCATTGTTTTGAACTTGAGATTACTTTACATCTAGCTTCTGATTTGATATTTTCTGCAGAAGCAATTTTCATCATTATTATGCTAAACTCCATGTACAAAGCACTTTCTGGGTTCGAAAAATGACCGAACTTTTTCTGCAACACAGAGTGTTTGGTCCACCATCTTGTTTCCACAATAACTATAAGACGCCTTTGTTAACATTTGATCTTTCAAATATCCATTCGCAGATAAGATTCGCGCATAAGTGCACACGCTGTAAAACTCTTCAGCTGGACAATATGAAAGTGAAACCTTGTTGGTGGCACCTGTAAACTCAGGATTAAAGGATATGATTTAATTTGGTTGATGGGGGTGGAATTCAAAACTTTGAGAATATCATTCTCTTGTGGACGTATGAAATACTTCATTGCTCTGTTCTCTGTTGCATTATGCTTTTCAATGTTTTCACTGACTTCTGAATGGGCATCACTAGTACTAGGGCTTTTTTGTTCAATTTCTTCTTTGACAGTAACAAACGTAATTGATGTTGGAAGCGCACTAATTTTAAGATTCATGCGAGCGTAACCTTCTTGTTCATTTTCCATGAAACTAGAATTTTCCCATTCAATTTTCACTCTGACAGCAGCACTCGTAGCAGATGAGGTAAGATCACTAACGTCAATACTGTGTTCTGTCTGTTGGCCGTCAGTAGTTGATAATCTTAAAGGTTTGGAAACACTAAATAGGCGTGTGACCCTTTTGCAGGCATCAGCATCTATTTCTAGTTACTTTGCTTTCCTTCCACGACGCCGCATCGATTTTCACGATTTAAACCTTGGTCTATACAGTCCAATTTTTTCCATTATATATTGCATCTTGGGGGCACTTCATTGATAGGAGCGCACCGGCACCGCCCGGTAGCCCGGTGGGCCTATCCGCCCCCCAATCTTTATACACTTCTGTTCACAAAAATCTAAACTGCCTCCCAGAGATAAAACTCAAAAAGTTGAACCTAGATCCTTAACTTGGACCAATCTCCTTACATGGGAAATCTATTTTCCCTTATTTTGTTATAGAGTAACACTCGTATCTTTCATACATATAGACCATGTGGACATTGCTACCAAATAAATTCACAAATGGCGTGTAGAAAAAATCATAAAATCTGTATTATAAAATTGAAAGAGACTATGTTTGTAACTCTTAATCTTGTACCACCGGACCGTTCTCGATCAAATTTTCAACAAAAATGATGTTCGTGCCTGGGACGTCTTTTTATCATTTCACTTTTCGAGATGAGGAAGACAGGGAGATATACAAAAGTCAATATATATATATAAGTGACTAAATTCGTCAGTTAATAATTCTTGAACCACCCAACCAATCTTAATCAAATTTTCAACATATGAGTTTCGAACCTGAGAAGTAATGAGTTTTTATCTTTTCACTTTGACGTTAAAACTTAGGAGAGTGGGATGAGTGGGGGAATATATAAAAATAAATAAAACTTAATAAATCTTGAACCACCCGACGGATCTTGATCAAACTTTCAACATAGATAAGGTTCAGACTTGTCGTGTTTTCGATATTTCACTTCCGTGATGCAAAGTAGGGGAGGGGAAGGGGAGAGATTTACAGAGATGTTGGTAACTCCACCGAGAAACTTCAGAAGGTGATTCCTAACATCAAAATAAGAAAAAAACGTTCATATGAACCTGGGATAAAAATGCTTAGTTTCGGAGTTATACGGGAAAAAGGAACTTTAGACCGCTATAGCGCATGAGAGTGAGTGATAGAGCTAAAGCTACGCAAAAATGCTTATGTCACAATCTTGAAAGCAGTCGGAAAGAGATTACCCACAGGTCCGTATGGATTCCCGGAGAATATGTAAGGAAGAGACGTCAAAATAGACGTGAATGGATAGGTTTCCCACCTGACCATCATAAACCTTGTATGCCATGTCGAAATCACAAACAGATACGAAATGATGGACACCGTCATATCCGCTATGTATGGTTTCATAACCACCAAGTGATCATCAATGAAGTGGTGGATATGACGTGGAGGGAAGACACGTCGGGAAGTGATTCCACAACTGAAAACAAGAAAACAAACCCATATGATCGTAGGTCGACATGGGTGGTGTGGTCCGGCAGGAACCGGGCGAAAGAGCGCTGCACACCATCGGCTAAGAAGAATATCTCCTGACAGAAGAGAGATTGACGTCGGTGCAAAACAAAAGAATGAAAATCAGACCCAAGGAAAAACGATTGTGCAAACCGAATGGTGCAGAGGGAACTGTGCAAGGAACTGCACACAAAAAGACGGGGTGTCACCAAAGCAATACAAAGTGACACAGACGTATGTACGATGACGTGTGACGTAGGGATCATGTACGAACGGTAGGGGTGAGAGGTGGAAAATGGGTATTCCCCACTGCAGCGTCAGGAAACAAGGCAAAGGAACACCGCCGAACATAGTGTGTTGATGCAACGGTACCGCAACAAGCAGAGTACGCAGACATTGCAGGGCCGAGAAACGCTATAGACCCGACCGAGTAGGCAAACGAGGCGTGGAGGATATGGACAAAAGTACACATACATATAGTCAAAAATGGACTGCATTTGCAAGGATGGTACACTAATGCTCGGACTAGTATGCGTGATGAACAACTATCACACAGAATGATACTAAAGGTTACTGAAGTCATACAACAGGCGTACCTGTAGCACTACTACAGCAGATGCTCAAAATGACGTCCACCACTCTGAACACAGGCGTTTGTACTTCGTCGCACCGACTGGCGCACACGTCGAAACATCACAAATGTCTCGGACGGGTTGTTCCATTGTGTAGACATCAGATACCGGAGTAGCATAAATTTTTAGATGCCTCATAAGTAAAAAGCCAGAGGGTTTTAATCCTGCCACGACCGATCCACTTACCCGGGAATACCCCGTTCAAATAGTATCTCTCCCAAGAAGTCCAGATAAATGGGCCCGGTGACTCGTTGGGGAAGAGCAACTGGTCCAATGAGATGCTCAGCCAGAATCCCTGGCCACACTTTGATACGAAGCTAGTGTTGGTGACGGGCCTGTACCATTTCATGTGGATTATCCACAGACTACACATGACTATTAAGGCAATTGTGGATACCATCCCTTCCAAATTGGGCTTCATCGATGAACAAAATAGAGGAAACAAACTCGACAGTTGCTACAAATGGAGAACCCGAGTACAAAAGTTCAGAATGGGACGGAAATCCCCTGGCAATAGACCCTCTACCCGTTGCAAGTTATAGGGGTAAACGTGTTGGTATGCAGCATCGACAATACACTCTCAGAGCTGACATACGCTGACGGGCAAGCTCCCTGCAACTTACACTCGGGTCTTTGCGCACATATCGTAGAAATACGTTGTTCTGCATGCTGAGTGTGTTCTTCACGTAGTCTACCAGTGTCATACATGACAGAGCAAAACGTTCCCGTCGCACACAAACTACGAAACAGCACTTCAAACGTTGTATGATACGGTTGACGTTTATCGGATATCTTTCGTTGTATAACCATACTGTCTGCAATCCATTTCCATTTGCTTCCCCAAAGCCATCTCAGCTTGTTACTGCTTGGTGTAATCGGCCATTGCCACAACACACCACATTATGCACAACATGAAACGCAGTAGTTACTCACTTCAACTGCTCGGATAACGTCGACAAATAATTTAGGTCTGCTCTCAGTGATGTATTTTTTGTTGGTTTTGCACTCAGTGCCTCTTCAGTACTAACTCTTTGTGCATCGCAGTGACCTAGACTCGTAACCTGAAGTCCTCTCGCGGCAAATGAACGAAGTGTGTTTTATCCGTATAGGAGCTATAGCCCTTTGTTTGTGACCGTGCAATGTCCTTGAACCGTCCAAGTGTCTATGTCATTTTTGCCTTTTAAAAGCCACGTTCTTCCACCCGTGGTTGGCGAGTCCAGTGGTTCTCAATGTTTTAGAGTCTATCGCCTCCTTGCGTTCCCGCGATTTCCATGATCGCCCCGAAGCCAATCCTCCCATGCACAAGGCTTAACGTAACACTGGCACGACGATCCAGAGAAACTGTTTTAAGTCTTCAACTAAGTCATGATTGGTTTGGGAAGCATGCAATCAAGGCCGTAGGCCGAGGTACGAACTGGGTCTCGGACTAAAATCCCAAGCTAGCTGTAGGAACCTGAAAGGAACCCTTGTTTGTCGTCCTACAATAGTCATCTTTTGCTCCCCCAGCCTCGAAAAAGTTGGACAGGTCATGATATCTCTAACAAACTCAATAGGCTCTCGCCCTCATTCGCCACTTTTTGCTTCCACGCCCCGTTCAGGACCGAAAATGCCAAATGGAAGGAGATCTCGCTTACGTTGCGCATCGCCACAGTAACTAGAAGAGCGCCTACTCTACTTGTTATGGTACCGTCGCACCAACATACCATGTCCGGCGGTGTTTCTTTGCCTTGCTTCCCGACGCTGTAGTGTGGAATCCCCATTTTCCAGCACTCAACCCTCTGTTCATACGTAAGCCCTACGTCACACGTCACACAATTATGGTGTCCACCATTTCGTATCTGTTTGAGATCTCGACATGAGACACACGATTTATGGTTGCCAGGTAGGAAACCTATCCATTCACGTCTATTTTGACGTCTCTTTACTTGACATATTCTCCGGAAATCTCTACGCACGTGTAGGGAATCTCTTTCCCACGGATTTCAAGATTGTGACATAAGCATTTTTGCATAGAGCAGGTTTGGTTTCTTTGAGAGGACCATGCCGCCTTAGCTCTATCACTCACGCTCGTGCGCTATAGCGGTCTAAAGTTCCTTTTCCCCAGTTTTCGGCGACTTACAATTCCGAAACTAAGCACGTTTGATCACAGGTTCATATGAACGGTTTTTTATTTTGATGTGAGAGATCACCTTCCGAATTTTTTTCGGTGGAATTCCCAACTACCTTGTATATATATATATATATATATATATATATATATATATGAAAATGAAAGTGACTGTCTTTGTGACTTCATCACTTTTAAACCAGAATACCGATCTCGACAAAATTTTCAACATAGATGGAGTTCGGACCCGGCATGGTTTCTATCATACCACTTTGAACTACTTGGGAGAGGGGGAGAAAGGTAGATATTTAAAAATGATCGAAAATGACCGATATTGGTGTCGAATATATAGTTTTCGTAGTAGCTGAGAACAGTGACACTTTCTGATGCTGTTTAAATCCAAATTCAGACGCGCAACGTGAAGAAGGGGGAGGGGGGATATATAAAAATGATCGAAAATGACCAATATTAAAGTCGAATCGATATTTTTCGGGGTCGCTGAGATGTACAATAACATTTCCGATACGATGCCCGCAACATGGGGAGGGGAATACATATAAAATTATCGAAAACGATCGATATCAGAGACCGATTTAGTAACCCAGCGAAGCGGGTAATTGATGCTAGTATGACATAAAAAAGAGATAATAGTCCAAGACCGGCATACTGCATTATGCCAGATTCAAGACTGTACAGTAGGGCGTGTCGATTTTTTCAATTTTCGAAATCCTAAAATGAGGGGTGCTAAAAAGTTGAGACTTGACATTGTATTTCGAAGCATATATTTACAAATTTGATACAATGTTGTTTTGCTAGGTAAATATCAGTCCAAAATCTGGTCATTTGCGTTCTTTTTTATTACAAATTTACTATTGTTGTTCATAGATGGCGCCAACGTTTTATTTCATTTATTGAGCAGAAATATATATGCTTGTTAAGATTAGTTTTAACTATTTGCACCTGAATTACAGTTTTAATATTATGTTAAATTTATATTTTACAATCATTAAATTAAATATATTTTCAATTTTGAACGGGTGCTAAAATTTTCGCATTTATTATATTGGGTGTTCAGAAAGTAATTATGCAGTTCATGACCTGGATCACAATGATGTCACACAAGACGTTGGTCTTCAATTTAACCGGACCTTGAACAAATATAAATACCTGGTCAAATTGGGTTCAAATATGTTAAACAATGGAAAATGTTGTATAACTAATGGACAATCATATCAGTAATCACTTAACACACCACAATATGGCACTGTATAGTTACTTTCTGAACACCTGCAATAATAACTCCAAGGGTATAAGGTTGAGAGCTTCAAATTTGAGTGTGTAAACTTTTTCAACTAGTCCTTATATTAACATCGTGGTTTCTTGATGTTTCTTTACAATGACTTCTAAGACAAAAACAATACTTAATATATTTACACATATGAGTAATTTGATTGGAACCGGCAAAGAATTGTTACCCTCTGAAATTGCCGTCATTAAGCTATGTTGCCACGCAGAGCATTTAGTATGGTGTCGGCTTGCGTGCCACAGCCATAGATGTTCATTTTACTTCGACCTCACTTACCCTCGCCCTCGCAGTAGCAGTTGGCCCTCGCCCTCTTCACCCTCGCCCTCGCGCACCCTCGCCCACGCGGCCGAAACTTGTCCTCGCCCTCGCGCACCCTCACCCTCGCCATCGAAGCTTGTCCTCGCCCTCGCGCACCCTCGCCCTCGCGGCCAAACCTTGTCCTCGCCCTCGCGCTCCCTTGCCCTCGCGTCACTGTGGGCGAGGGAACTTGAGGGTGAGGATGCCCTCGAGAGGGCCACCCTCGCGAGGGTGAACATCTCTGGCCACAGCTGCCTTATCTAATGCCGCCCTTATGGATGTTGGCTTTATCACTGGCAAAGACCAAAGGCTTGTGATTGATTACAATAAAGTGAAGAAAGCACAAGAAAAAATAATGAAATCCGTGGACCAAGGATTTGATGAGTTTTGTTAGCAAGATAAAGTCGACTGCATCTTCTTTGACGGCCGTGAAGGTATTACGAACGTTATGTTGGTAGCAGAAAATTCAAATCACCACTATTATGTTTACAGCAAACCAGGTTGACGCTACCTTTATTTCACTCCTCAGAAAGATTGTGACAATAAAAAGCAAGCTAAAACTTTTGCTGATAATCTTGTACATTTCATGAAGGGCATTGATAAAATCTTACAAGCAGTTGGAGGTGATTTCACTAACGTCAACACTGGTTGGGAAGGTGGTACTATGCATTGGGTAGAAGTCAAACTCGGTCGTAAGCTAAATTGGTTAATGTGCGCTCTTCACACCAACGGGTTACCTTTCGATACTTAATCACAACACTGGATGGCATAATTTTGTCTAGCAATCAGTGGCAAGGTACTATTACAGATATTCTAGGAGCAGTTACTGAGCTTGAAATCGATCCTTCATAGCAAAAACTTCCAATTGGAGAGCCTCTTATTGCGCTGAGTGAACATATCGTAAAAGATTTATCTATAGATCAAGCATACGGATATCAGATTACACAGGCCATCCTTACTGGAAAACCTCCATGGGATCTGGCACTTCTTGAAATTGGTCCAGTCAGTCATTCAAGATGGTTGACCACAGCAAATAGACTACGTCGTTTCTGAGTTTCTAAACATGGACTTAACGGCAAATATCTCCTAAATTTTAGGTGGATAGTGGAATACATTGTTGATGTCTATTACCCTGCTGGTTCAATATCAAAGTCAAGCATTGCTGGGAGAAAGGGTCACACCACATCTTGTTTCAGCTGCAGTGACTTAAAATGCAGAAGATTTTTATGGATGCTGCTTCAAAAGATACTTAACTTGAGAGGTGAGGCAGCACAAGGAAATCTCCCTGTACGTTCGAAGAAAACACCCCAATGCCTCAGAGTCATCGACCCCAATGCCTCGTTCGTGCTAGAAGCGATCGACTGGTCTAAAGGTGTTTATGAACCTCCCTTGACATGCAAACTTTCAACAGTAGTAGTAAAGAAATTTGTAGACGTTCCAATGAAAGTACCACAGTCGTCATATCACGCTCAACCTATAGAAAGGTGTACGAAACAAGTCTCAGAGGCAGCAGCAAAAGTCTATACGCATGAGAAACGTGAGGGGTACATGAGAGTTCAAGAAGCAAGTGCACAGATGATGTCCGAAAACGAATCAAAACAGGACATAATGAAACTTGTTTTGTGAATAACTTGTGCGTTAATAGTATTGCTTACTCGTTAGTGTTTCTTGAATACATTTGTATTAAGTAAAACAAGGACAGCACACAAAATGTAGCATATATATAGTAATACTGTAGTAGTAAGTAAGAAGTGTATGAACAGTACGATGCTGCACTTACAAAATAATTCATTATAATTGAAAATTAATAGTTTGTCAATGTGGTTGAGTAAGGTATTTTTACAATAAATGAAAAATGTGTTTCTCAAGATTTGTAACAAAAGCTACACACTTCAAACATGGAGGATGTTACATGTTTTTACTAAAACAATTATAAAGTATAATAGTACGTAATCAAAATAATGCTTTCTGTTCTTAGTAACTGCAATGCAATAATATACAGTATTTCAGTACATACATCTATGTATGCAGAAATTTTATTGAGTGTTTTCTCAAAGTATTACTCTTTCTTACTGTACTTCTAGCTTTATTAATATGTTCGATGATTAATAAAATGTTTCATACGGAAAAATAATTTATTTTATAACATTGCATAGCATTTTCGAAAGTATTTCAGTATGAAATTCCGAAAACTGCTCTTGTGCTATATTCAAACCTTGATTTACCTAGCTAAAATTTATTTAACCGCAAAACTAAGTACAGATTTGAATTTCTCATACCTAAAAACATACTTTTAAGACCCCTCATCATGAAAAATTGCGAAAAGTATATTTCACCCTCAAAAATGACACGCCCTACTGTACAGGGTAAGCTGTCAACAGAACAGTAACAATCAAGAAACGGAGAAGGACCACTGTTATCCGTTTTTGGTGGAGTGGACACCGTCATGGAGTTGGGTGCGATTGTTCGTTTTGGGATGGGTATGATTCTTGTCTGCAAAAAGTAATGTTTTATAAAGAATCTGAATTTTATTGACAAGGGGCATAAATGTATGAGTGTAAGAAACTTATATATCACAGGCATGTAATATATACTGGAACTCACGTTTTGTCTCTAATGTATACTCTTAAACGGAAAGCAATATAGAGACAAGTTCACTCTAGAAACTTATTCTTTTTTATTTCGCGCATAGGGAATCATCGTAGAAGACAATAAATGGCAATTACATTATATCAATACTAGCAGAAGTCTCCATTCTGAACACGGGAAGAATAACGTGTAATAAATTTAACCCTAAAGTACTATGGACGAAAATAATCACGTAACTACTATGGAACGGTCTGTCAGACCGCATTGTTTTTTCACATTTTCTGAATAGTAGTTTCATTGCATATTTTTAAAAATGATATCTTACATATTTTAGTTGCTTATAGAAAAATAAAACAGTAATTTCGCGATGGAAAAAAGCTTTATATTTTTAAAACAATGAGAAAGAGAACATAGTCAAAATTTGCAACAATGCTTTCATTGTTATTCTAAAATTGTAATTGTTGAAATATTTATTTTTTTCTCCGTTTTTATGTAGCCAAAATAACACTAATTTAAAATACACTGTTCTTATAGATGCACTGAGAATAAAAAATACAGTAAAAACGGAGAAAAAACATGGAATTTTAGCTTTAATAAACTTACAGGAAGGTAGCCTACTGTTATAGTTGTACTCTTACATTTTTTGTAGTGAAAAGGTAATGAATAAATCTTATTTTTAGTTCTTATATGATGGAGAAAGAATACGTTTTGCCGGTAAAGAAAGTACCACACTAACTTTTTTTGACAGCGTGCACTTTTTTGATATAGGCACTTATATCTTATTTTTCTGCACTGCAAGAAAATCGGTACCCCACACCGCTGACACGAATGAATATCTGTGCTTTCCGCTTACAACTCAGTTGACAGAAGACTATGTTTTCCTTTTCAACTCCTTATGCGCGATGGTGGGAAACTCACTTTCAGGCTGTAGTATACTCTTCATTGAAAAACTCAGCTCTCGTGGCAAATGTCCAATTAACAATCTACGTTCTATGTGAGGCCTAACAAGTCCTTTTGCCAACGTTTTCATGAAATCAAGTCTTGTCATCACTGCGGACTTAGCGTAGACTTGATGCAAGATACGCATTGATACCGAACGCAACTTCCACCAGCATAAAGAAAATTGTCAATGGTTATCGTCTTGTTCGACGACTTGATGTGTAATCTGTACATTTTTGTCTAGAGTATCCACTCCGCCTTTACTCATGCTATAAAATGTGATTATTTCAGGTTTTCCAGTCTCTGGGTCATTAATTGATGTGTGGTGCAAGACGTGCCACACGGTAAGATACAAAACTGCTAATAATCAGTAGATAACGAAAGACAACTGATCAGCAAAATACTCACCTAACTACTATAGTACGTCTGTGAGACCGCTTGACCCCTCCAGCGCCGCGCACAGGGGATCAATTATAACACGGTCTTCACAATAAGTAACCAATTGCTAGACAGGAAGGTAGACGAAAAGATCAACTTGTAGTAGTGAGACTGTGGAAAATATAATGATATGAAAAGTCGCAGAGGTCTGAGAGACGGTCCATAGTACTTACGGGTTAACACCAGAAAATTGAATATTGTAGAAAACTGACCCCGTTTTCAGTGTCGAAGCGTAATCTCACAAGTTGGGTAGGCCCAACAAACTAATAACACAAATAACATTTAAGGTATCATAAAATGCTTAAAATTACAGTCAGAATTGTATTTTCCTTATTGAGTTAAACAAAAAAAGAAAACTACCAAATCTATTTATTTTAAAGAACTTTCTTAGCTGTATTTCTAACACTGTTTAGTAGGGTGTATCGAAAGAAAACTTTTTTTTTCAAAAATTTATTACCCTTAGCGGCCATTTTTGGCCAAATGTGTTTAATAAATTTCAAATCGATACCTGAATTTGTTTAGGTGCCGCCATTGGCTTAAAATTCTAAAAAATGATGAGATCGTAGATTTTTAAAAATGATAAATGAAAATAAATGAAATGTTTATTACCTTATATAGTATTACCCTTAGTAATATTTATTTTCCAAATAGGTCAAATATAATGAGAAAAGAAATTTGAAATCGTTAGCCCTTGTTTATGAGGCGCCGCTTTGACTTGGGGGGGGGGGGGTCAATAAATTTACAATGTTTGTGTATGTGGCATCTGCCTTCTCTGCAACTCAATTATCGAAACAAATGGACTTGCCTTGCTCAGACATAACAATAAGTTTGAGGTGATTTATCACATTTGAGTGATGTGCTTTTGCTAGTTTGGAAGCGTTGACGCGTGATACTGTTTTCTTTCTTGATCCCATTGTTTACAAACCTGTGGCTTTCACCATGTAAGTTTGTGAGTGCGCAATTATTTTGCTTGTATCAATATGGAATTGGAGAATAAGACTCGATTACGCTCAGAAGACACAAAAACATTATTCATGATGTTATTGGGTCTAAAGAGGACTTTAGTTGTGTTCAGCTGCCTACAATAGAAAGTGTGCTGAAACAATTCCTGTGGGAAAAGGGAAACAAAGAATGATTCCGGATCTAGTAAAGATCCGACAGCGTAAGACATTACTTACATAGTTGCTTCTAAAAAATTCAAATTTGGAAGAAGTCATCTATATGTGGAAAATCTTCTTTAAGTCAACAACGATTTGTTGCCTTAATTCTTCAATGTCACGAGAAAGTTCGTCAGCTCCTAAAATCAGTTCTCCTAAAAAATCCAACCCTACATGTGATGCTAAATAGTACAATTTCAAAAATTTGCCAGAGAATCCTTGTTTGCTTGATGTAAATTTGCTGATTCACTGATTTATTAAAAATGTGAAAAAGAAAGACGAATGCCAAAGTTAGAATTGTCATTTCTTCTTGGCCAAAGAACAAAACGGAAAATGATTATAAGAGGAATAGACAAAAGTGAATCCAAACGGCTTATGAAGCGGTATGGAAGTTCCAAAACAATGGAAATGAACATTTAAAACAAGCTGAACAAACTTTAAACGAGGACCAAGGAAATCTACACCAGGCGAGATGGGTGACAACTGCTAATGAGATTTTGCGCTTTTACATCGGAACGGAAAATCCGTCAAAAGAGTTAAAAATTATGGTTTTCTACACAATGAATATTTATGCTTCTGTATGGTTCTATATTAAAAGTGAACGATTGTGCACATAAGGAGCTAAACATTTATGGAAACTTATATCATTTTCTAGATTTATGGATTCAAACACTAAATTAATCATAGATCCAGTGATAATACGAAATGCATGATTTAGTCATCCCGAGAATTTACTTCTGGCAATGATATCGGACATAGATGCGAACATAAGAATTTTGAAGGCAAGAAAATTATCCTCATCTGTCAGTGTGAGAGAATTTAAAGTTCCCGAGGTCAAATTAGACGCGAAAACCTACATTGATATGATGGACTTGTCTGACTGAGTGTGTCTTGACGGAGCCACTACTAACACAACACCTAAGCAAAGATAAGCTGCAACATAACATAAAAATTGCCACAGTTGCAAGTGAATAAATAAGAAGTTTTTCTTGCCACTCAATCAGTAGAGCGCATGATAAAATTAGTGACAGAAAAGGCTAGCTCTGTGTGGGGTGCAGAGGCAGACGCTCACCATGGACTTATTTTTGGCAACTTCTAAATCTCGGGAGCGGCTACCACAGTTCACAAAGAAATCAGAATGCAAATTAAAAATGAGTAGCTGGACGTAAATATTAGATATTTGAGAATCAGTAATCTGCAACTACAAAAATAAAAATACGTCCAGGAGTGGGAGGGAGGGCGAAACTCGAACTGCAGCCACCTCATCGTGGTAAGTTCTGGGATATTTTTAATGTAATAAATTTATTTGGAAATGAGCTAAGTGCTACAGTAACTACAATGTTGTATCTCAGCGAGTTTTCTGCAAGTTTAAAAAAATATTATACGTTTTTCAAATGAATGAAAACTTGAATACATTTCATTTTATTGATTTTTGACTCCATTATGTCTGATATCTGGCAGAAAAATAACTAACATGTTTAAATATTTTTTGCGAAGGTTTTACAAATACATTAATACACAAGGTCATTGACTTTTCCCTCCGCAGTTCAGAGGGATGGTGGAAACTCAAAAAATTGAAATAAGAACCTTGAAATCTTTTTACATTATATTGGGACTATCTGGAGAACAATTATTACTATGAAAGTGGAACATAGTGTAAAGTTATAATATTTCATTCAGTGTCTTTAAAAAAATACGATTTTTTTATTTCTTTAAAAAATTTCAAGCCTATGGCGGCACCTAAAAAAATTGAGGTAGCGATTTGAAATTTTTTGTGTTTTATTAACCACATTTGTCCAAAAATATCAACTAAGGGTAACAAGATGTCAAAAAAAAAAAAAAAAAAAAAACAGTTTTTTTCGATACACCGGACTGTATGGAGTTGAATGTATGTAGCCCTATATGTATTCATAGTAGTTTTCTCTTGTTTAATTTAACAACAAAGAATGAATATATAAGAAAAGAAGACGGAAAGTAGTCTATTATTATTATTATTATTATTATTATTATTATTATTATTATTATTATTATTATTATTATTATTATTCGACAATAGTACATCAGGAAAACACCCAATATATATTAATGGAATATTCGTATTTAATTCCACTACAAATATTTTGAAATGCTGTTTTCATTTCCTGCATATTTGAAAATGGAGAGAGAGAGAGAGAGAGAGGAAGTACATTCTTCCATACAGCTGTCAGATTTCTTGGATAAGCGTTTGTTACTTGCATATCTCACTTTAAAGTGAGTACTATTGGTTACTGCATTTAATTAATGCCTCACGTGATAACTTCGCTAGAAATCTTAATGCTCAGAAGGAACTTTATTTGAATCAACGCAAGATATTTAATATTGTATTTTATACAGTGGCATACTTAAGGGGATGACTTCGGGCTTTAAGCACTTACCAAAATTTTATCGCGACTTTTATATATATTACAGAATTTTCACATTTCCAGGAATGTCCCTCCCGAAACAAGCATCCCCCAGAAACAAAATTGTAAATACCCAAATGATTCTATGAAATGGAAAACAACTAAAATTACGCACAAATATAATTATTTTATCCAGTAACGTAGCGTTTGATAAATTTATACATATGTTTAATGTATCAGACATATTCTACAAGCTCTTATAGACCAAGCTCCAATTAAGGGGAAAACAGCTGGTCTGAATAATTCCTAAGAGTATACACCTAATTTAAACAAGTTGTCACCAATATAATTACATATTTCTACACAGAGACTTCTTACTCTGTATTAAAGAAAGCATTTTTATAACACATAAGCACTGAAAGATGTCTTCAACGCTAAAACTAAACTCCCAGAGGCGAGCCTTAGTACCTTCCCAACAATACGTGCAGTTTCCAGCGATAATAGCTTCGCTCCCTGATAAGCATAGTCCGTAAACCTGTCTAGCGAGCTAGTGAAGCTCAGACGCAATTGTCTCCAAGTGTTTCCAACCTACTATTTTGTTACCAAGAAAAAACGAGATGTTGAATTATTGACTTTATTTTATTAAAAAAAACAAAGGTAAATAAAATATACGGTAGAAAACAGGGTAGGCCCGGCCTCAGAACCTCATAGTACGCTCCATCACTGCTCGTTTTCAACTCAAAGTTCAGAATTTTCGAAAACGCTGAATTACGTATTTTTAATGAACATATTGTATACCAAAGAGCATGCGCCCAACTTAAACAAATCTTCATATTGAGTACTCTCTGATTAATAAAATTTAGAAGTTTTCCCCTTTTCTTTCTTAGGAGTGGAGTTCTCGAAAACCTGAAACATGTATCCCTTTAGAGTTTATACACCGAATTTCACACCTTAACCTTGAACGAATCTTCTGATTAGTCATTTTCTAAATAAAAAAAGACAATTTAGGTATTATAGAAATAATCCTCTTTCCATTCTTAGAAGTAGAATTTATAGAAACACTGAAAGAATTTGTACAGTATTATTAATTAAGGATTTATTTATCGAACTTAATAACTGCAATTTTAATGTATCTTTACAATCAGAACTTATAGAATAAAGAAAATAAATGAAATTTATATACATACAGGATCCCCTTACGAGCACAGATTTTGAGATGCTGAAACATATTTCATTATTTTAAAGTAAAAACCTATATGCCAAATTTCACAACTGTAACTTAAGGAAATTTTTATATTTGGCATTGTCTGAATAAAGAAAGATAAATTTGAATATTATAGAAACGATACGAATTTCCTCCTTGGCAGTGGAGTTTTCAAAAAGGTTGAAATAAGTGTATGTATTTTAATTTTTAACGAAGAATGCATAAGCTGAGTTTTGCTCCTCTAAATTCATGGATTCGTGAGATATTCAATTCTTGGCAGATTTTTTTTATTCCCTAAAACCCCCTTAGGGCTCAATAAATCCTTCTTTCTTGATTTCGTGGCAAAAGGAGTATTCTGTCCAAATTGCACGTTTCTGCTAATAGTATGCCTTGACCGATGATGAGTCAGTTACTTTTACTCTTTATATAATAGATTATGAGGTTGAACTACATTCTAGCCAAAGTTATTTATAATTATTCTACATGCAAATTTGATGGAAAACGAGACTAAAAAATATTCAAAATATAAGAAAAAAGTATAAACGTAATTTCCTTAAATTGTGTAACATCAATTCTTCGCCATCTATCGACTTAAGCATATCTCTATATACCTGGGTAGAAATGAATCTGAAAAAGTAGGGGGACGGTAGGTAGTGGCATGATGTCACGTCATCCCCCTGCCTATCTTTGCCCATTGTAAATTTTTAGGAACTGGGTGGACGCCGTACATATTCCGTCTCACTTTAACCTCTGTATATGAGTCATTCCATGTGAAATCACCTAATTTTAAAACATGACCGTGCTTCAATGTCTCAGATTCTCTTCAAATTTTTTTTCATGCATTAATATCAATGAAATTATGCTAAATTATTTTTTTTCCGATTTTTTGGATGGGAAATGGGCCGGGGAGAAATTTTTGAAAAATGTGAATTTTGCTTCAATTTCACTTCCCGGCACTAAGTATCATAGAGCTAAAATTACCATAACTTCCTTATTTTTGAAATTATTGGTGTCATCCAGATGCCAAATGAAAGCATTAGGTTTGCTCTTTCAGCAGATCCTAAGTAACATTGCAAAACGTTACGCTGTCAAACATTAATGGGCATACAAAACAATTTTTTTTTAACAAATTGCGCCGTTGCTCAAAAGTTACAACTATGAAACTTTTGAAACCTTTTTGTACATTGATCATAACACGTATATGGTATGGTTAAAAAATAAAGAGGGTGTTTTTTGTATTTTTGTAATTATTATTTTTTATGTACGGAAATATAAAGTTTTAAATTTGTGACAAATTGTGTCATTGCTCGTAAGTTACAACTATGAAACGTTTGAAACTCTTTAAATAGAATCATCTTAGCACATACATGATATGGTTAAAAAATAAAGAAGGTGCTTATAGTCGGAGTGGATGAGAGAAAAATTTATTTGAGTCGAGCAAGAAACTGTGAGGACAATACTGTACCCTATAAAACAAGATTTTAGATTAATAATAATCAAAACTGGTTTGCTTTGGCAGTGGATAGCATCTAATGAGAGATTTTACTTTTTTTTATGAACCTCCAGGTTGCTTTCACCATAAAGTATTTAGTAGTTAGGGGTGGTTACTTCTGGGCCAAAACTCATAGCTAACACATTTCGTATATATTTTTAGTCAACACAGAAGGACCCAAGAAACCGCCAATGTGCACTTTAACACAGAGGGATAACCCAAAGTGAGATTGAATATGCTTTTATGACATTTAAAATCATAAAAACTTACATTTAAAACTTATAATCTAAAATCTTACATCTAAAACTACAACTCTTCTAACTTATAATGACCCCATGGTAGGGTATTGATTCCATCCTTTAAAACACATCTCTTATCATCTACACAACTTAAAGCTAACTTATTTACTTCTATACTGTACAAATCGTGCTTATAACTTCTAATCAAATTCATCTTCTTATAATATTCTTTTTGGCTAATCAAACAGTCCTTATATTCGTTAAATGAAAGTTCTTTATACACAACACACTTCTTAACACCTTTAGCTTTCTTACAACACTTTTCTTTATCGAACTTACCTTTAAAGTCTTTATCTGTTAAATCTATTTGAGGTGTTTTTATACTGTACATCTTACTTCTTAAACCCACAAACTCTTCTATGATTGTACCTTTAATTTCATCCTTCATCTTACCAAGTATTTTTTATTGATTTGTGGTATCCTATATTTGTTATCTTTAGGGTAATCACTCGTATCGAAGTAATCAATGTCATTTTTCATGTCTTTGTACACATCTTCTGTTTGAATATGGTATATATAACTATCGGTATCTGTATAACATACTTCTATTTTGTCTTGATATTTTGGTTTCATCACATTATAATGGAAATCGTACATTAAATATTTTGACAAATCTAGAATTGACATACCAACATAAATCGGTTTGTTAAATTGCACTTTGACCTTGTTCATATGAACTGCTACTAAATTTTCTGTAAAAACTGTAGTACTCTTATAATTCGGTTTTGCTACAAGTTTCTCGTATTTTTTCTCATCACTTACAAGTTTGATATTAACTCTCTTTCTAATATTCTCCATAGTCTTTCCAAAAACTGAATTGTTCGTGAGCTTGTAGAAGTCTTTTTCAAAGTCATTTGCTGCTCTAGTTCTCATCTGCGTGTTTAAATCTATATAGTTCTTTAACCAATCTGATTGCTCGAACTCTATTACTCGATGTATCTTCTTAAGTTTTAATCCAAGTGATAGACACTGTTTTAAATTTCGATAGTGAATCACATATTTCTCTTTATCATATAGAGTTGTTAATAGCTTTGATTGTTTTGAATCAGGCGGACATATGTTTTGAGGAGCTAATGGGTAGTCTTTGTGATAGTCATGTAATTCTTTAGGATATTCAAGATCAACTTCTAATATGTAACCAGTATCAGAATCATCAGGTATATTTGTGAAATCTATTTCTTCAATCTCATCTTCACTTAACCATCTAAATCCCTTATACGGCAGATATTGACTCATTGCCCATCCATACAAGTTATTGGCATCTAGAGACATTAAGTAAGAATCTTCTTTGTTCTTATCATAATCTTCCATATACTTATTGTTTGCTTTTACATACCTTTTTGAGCATTGACTAATTCCACCTCTTATACCTTTCTCTACCATTAATGCCATATCATAATCCCACAACAATTCTAACTTTATATTCGTCATCTTTAACATTGCATCCCAAGCTAAACCTGGTGCCGTCATATACCAAGCAGGATCAAGATCATAAGCTTTAAGACATGTTTCTCTAAAGTTCTCAAACACATCTGCTAACAATAATACATCTGTTTTCAAATATAAATCATGGTATTGTCCGAGATTCTTAATGTCAAATGTTTTCCATACTTTCTTTGCATGTTCATAATCCTCGTCACTTATATGTGTGTTCATAAGCTTGTTGAAGAATGCTTCCTTTAGCGGTAATTTTCTTTCTCTAAACCTATCCCAATTGTTAACATAATCATATGGGTAAACACTTTTTCTTATTACAAGTCGAAACTGTTCTTGATTAGGATAAAAGTGTTGGGTATGTATCATTTGTTCGCGTTTCAAATTCGATGACAATTTGTCTAGACTAGAAGCCATAAATCTAAATGAATCTACAAATTTCAATTTAATAGTTCCTACCTTTTTACTTAATGATATGTATCTTTCCTCGTTATTGGGTATTAGATCTATTTCTTCTTTATTACATCCAAGCTCTTTTATAAACAAGTGTGAGTCATATCCTGTCAAGTTATGTATGATCACTGGTACAAACTTTGGTACTTTAACTTTTAAATTGCAGTTATTACATAGAAGTGCTACATATTTTCCTGTTATATGATCGTGGTGTTTAACTTTATGATTTTCTTTAGTATACTCCTGCTTACAGTAATAACAACATTTAGATTCATTGAACTCTTTTCTGTGACTTTTTGTTAATGGTAATTCGTTATTTTGTTTGTATATGTTCGATATGTGTTTAGCTTCTATTGTTAACAGTCTTATAAATTTCTTAGCAGCGTTCTTACCTCTATACAAAACAGGATTAGTTTTACTTCCATCGCTCTTTACTACATAATAACAAAATCCAGATGGCTTATGTTGTTGATATTTTTTCGTATATGGCTCGTCATCCGGATAACATTCTTTACAACCCATAACTTTATATAACAAACATTCAAAATCGGCATAAATCACAAATGGCATTTTCATTATGTATTGGTAGTTTTTAAATTCAACACATTTACCTTCTTCAGGCATTATTATTTTTACTGGCTCATTTAACGAACAATCTTGCTCATGTTTATTTAAAGCGTTTTGAGAGTAAAAGTATAACAAACATCTATCACATAAATATTTTCGAGCTCTCTTTTTAGTTAACTGTGTACATACTAGTCTGCTTAAATCCTTAATCCAACAATAGTGTGTTTTAACTTGGTCTTCATTTTGTTCTTTTACATATAATAAATTGACATGATTTTCTTGCTTGTTTTGTGTGTGATGTAGTATATAGATTGAATAGTCTTTATCATATGCATAAACATTTATAGAAATATCAAGTAATTTTTCAGCTTTTGGAATATCGTTTAGTTTTACAGGAAAATGGATATTTTTTAATTTTGATTCTAAGTCTAACAAAAGCTCATTATTTTTTGGTACTCGCTCAGGATGTGAATTTGCAGGATATAGGGCTCTGTATAATGAATATAAGAAACATTTCTCATCTTCATTCTTTACATTAATTACTGCCTTTTTGTTTTGAATTTGTTTAGGTAATTCTATATATGTTGATCCTCTATATGGTGTATATTTGACGATTGCTAGTTGTAAAAAGTTAATGTTTATAAGAGCCCAGCCGGAACCTTTAACTTGTAACTCATCCATTCTTGTTCTTAACCTTTGTTTCATCTTAGTTATTTCTTCTTTCAAATTACTTGATCGATATATTTCTTGGTTTTCAGTGTTAAAATAGAAGTTTTGAGTTTCTTCACCTTTCTTATATGTACAACTTATATAAAGATTAGCTTTCAATGAACTATGTTTACTTAGGCTAATTTGTAATCTGTTTGATATAGCTTTAGATGTTGCAGTAATATATTGTTCAAGTGGATCTTGTGGTTTGTAATCTGTTGTAAATCTCCATGTTTCTAATCTTGATTTTAATGCAATGTTCTGCCGTTTTACATCGATTGGTTGTGATTCAACTTTGATTCTTGGTTCTTCAATTACTTCTTGTTTAAAGGGGAATATATCTCTAATCTGCCTTCTGCTTTGTTCATCGTCATGTTGTTTAAGAAGGTCTATCAGTTCTGCTTTTCTTAATCGGGAATATCTTCTGATTCCCTTCTCTTTACATTGTCGTCTTAACTCTACTACGGTAAATTTATTATAATTACTCATCTTATTTATTATATAGAAAATCTTCGTTAGTACTCTTCACCGGGTTATTTCAGTTCATTTTCATTTGTCCTAGTACAACGCTTAACATTGTACATCGCTGCCATTGTCTACATATTACGCGTTGTATTAGAACACGGCTTTTATGGGATTAACCCATCAAAGTCACATATACACATTTAAAACTGAATCATTTTTGTAAGCTTACTCATCATCATCATCATCATCATCATAATCATCACTACCATATTTATATTCATCATCACTACTCAAATCAGATGTTTTTTGTTGCATTATTAATAATTCTTTTTCCTTCAACAGTATTTGCTTCTCTAGTAGTGCTGCTAAGAGTTTAAGATCATGATGAATTAGTTTAAGTCTATCATGTAATAAATCAAAATGTGCCTCCATATTTGTTATATAGAAAACCATAAAAGTTGTTACCTTTACAAATATCTAAACACACAACTTATTGTTAATTGTCTCTTATACTCAAAAACAAATCAACAACAAACTCGTCGTCTTCTTCTTCAATGTCCACATGGCAACCATACGAAACAACACAGCTGTATTTTTCTTTGACTTTGTTTAGGAGGTTGACCGAGTTTGGATCTTTGGTTTCTGATAACACTGACATGCTTGGGTACTTTTCTTTGAGACACTGAAGTCTTGCTTTGATGTTGCGCTGCTGGACCCTTCCAACCCAATATTTGTATGACTCGTAACGCCTAACCTGATCGTGTTTGTCTGTGTCGTACTTGTCTACTATGTCTTGAAGCTGACCAGCCGTGAGGTTCTTTTTAATAATAACTAGTTTGTGTACTTTCCCTGGATCTTCTGTATGTTCTGCAGCTATTGACTTGAGTTCTTCGTTTTGAATCCTTAATTTCTCCATTGATTGCTCAACTTCTTCTAATCTGGTTAGTAATTTTTCGTTGTCTTGAGTATATTGTCTAAAGTCTCGAGTGAAGTAATTGATAATAATCTGGTTACATTTAAGATAAAACTCTGGAGATAATCACCGTGATATATCTAGAATCAATTCTTTACGAACATATGTTCCTCTTATTTCATTCCATGCTTCACCTTTACCTCCTGCTACTTTTTTGATAATTTCTACAGCTGGAATTCCAGCGCTGGAAATGTATGCTATTAGTTCTTTAGATTCTTTATTTTGAAACCAATTTTTAAACTCTTTACCACCATCTTGACACAACTTAGTAGCGTTAAAGTATCCTGTACTCTTATCTATAATCAACTTGAAATCACCAAAAATACCATACCAGTAATCATCTTTAATCTGTTCGTAGCAAATATCATTTAGACTAAGTGAACTATCCATAGTACTCATATTTATTATATAGAAAATATTTATTTTTAACTTCATTTTCGTTACCAGCTAGTTTTACTGTGTAAGACGAGTTTCTAAAATTCCTAGCTTCGGAGGAACTTATTTCCCCATGTGCAAAATCCCACACAGCGAAACCAAACTTCTTTATACAAACACAAAACAAAAGAAGCAAGCAGATGGTACTAAATTTCAGAAAATTTTTAGCCCCTCTGTATTCGGAGGTCCAAAATGTCAAGTATTTTCTCGCTGAAAATTGTATGAGGTTGTATGTTTGAAAGGGGTCCAGTGTTGGTGGACCCCAGTTGTAACTTTAATTATCAGATAATAACCTGTCGTATAAACAATCAATTTCTTTAACCAATTCTTCTTCTGATAAGGACGTCCAAAACTCATTACCCTTACCTTTACGAATATCTAGTTCTTGCTGCATTACATTGAATAGCTTAATACTGTTAGGATCTCTAAACTTTTCGTATATTATTACATGATTCGGATATTTTTCTTCTGCTTCATTAAGAGGCTTGTATAGACTTCTCTTTTGACATCTGATAGCATAATAAGGGAAAGGATCATTAGGTCTGTTCTTCTTATATATGATTAGGCAATTATCTTTTGAAACATCATCTGTATATGGTGCTTCAATTTCTTTTAAGCTGTCGTTTTTGAATTCTTAATCTCTCCATTGTTTGATCTATTTCTTCTACTCTTTTTTGCAACTCTTCATTGTCTTGTTGATACTGTCTAAATTCCTGAGTGAAGTAATTAATAATAATTTCATTACATTTAATATAAAAATCTGGTGAAACCCATCTTGCTATATCAAGTATTAAATCTTTCGGAACATATGTTCCTCGTATAATACCTAATTGTCCACCTTTAACGATCTTAAAGTCATCCCCACGAATTCGTTGCAATGACTTTATATAAGAAATTAACTCTTTAGATTGTTTATTTTCTAACCATTTATAAAATTTCTTTCCTCCATCTTGGCACAACTTGGTAGCATTAAAGTACCTGTATTCTTATCTATAATCAATTTGAAATCACCAAACAAACCATACCAGTAATCATCTTTAATTTGTTTGTAGCAAATATCATTTAAACTAAGAGAACTATCCATAGTACCCATATTTATTATATAGAAAATCTTTATTTTTACCGGAGCATATCTGCTCCACTTAATTTTATGTAGAGCAACAGAGCAAAAGTGCTCCATTGCTCCTCCTGTTACTTTTCTAATAATTTTATCGGCCCGAATTCGGTCCCTGGAAATATAATAAGAATGAGTAGAGACCGGACTCGTTAATGAAAATTGTATGAGGTTGTATATCTAGACCGCTTATCTTTTCTGAAATGAGCTTGTCTTCTGATGTTTTGTTTTGTGTCATGATGGTGTGTTTTGCAACCGGAAAATCTTCCGTTCGGGGGTTTGTTTGTTCTAATACAACGCTTCGTACTTTGATGGGGCTAACCCATAAAAGGAATGGTATATTTAGTTTCTCGTATTTTTTATACTTAAATGTCTCTTAACTGAATAAACCTGTCAACAAGATCTATATCACTTAAATCTGTGTTCATATGCGAACCGTGCCAAGTTATTCTATCATCATATCTTTCTTTAGCTCTGTTGTATAAGTTGATAGAGTTTGGATAGTCGACGTTAAGCACAATACTCATACTTGGATACTTAAGTTTGAGTTGTTTAATCCTACTTTCGCAATTGCATGTTTGTACTCTTCCAACCCAATACTTATATCGTTCTATTCTTTCTTTTTGATCTCGTTCTTTTTCGTCATAGTAAAAGAATATATTTTCAAGTTGTTCTTTAGTAAGGTTTTTCTTGATAATGAATAGCCTATGTATCTTTCCTGGATCTTCTGTATATGGTGCTACAACTGTTTTAAGATAATCAACTTTGCTTTCTAGTTCTTGATTGTGCAATCGTAATTGTTCCATTTGTTGTTCTATCTCTTCTACTCTTGATTGTAACTCTTCATTGTTTACTTGAAGCTGTCTAAAATCTTGTGTAAAGTAGTCTTCGATTATATCATAACACTTATCGTAAAAATCTTTAGACAGCCAATGAGCAATAGCAAGAAATATTTTTCTATATACGTATGTTCCTGAGATAATTGTATTTGTTTCTTTATCTCCTCCTGTTATTTGATATGTAGAGCGCCCGATGGGATTCCAGCTATCGGTTTTTTCATTATAGTATTCTATCAATTCCTTGGATTGTTTATTTTGAAACCAGTTTTTAAACTCTTTACCACCTTAGTAGCATTGAAGTATCCTGTACTCTTATCTATAATCAACTTGAAATCACCAAAAATACCATACCAATAATTGTCTTTAATCTGTTCGTAGCAAATATCGTTTAAACTAAAACTATCCATAGTACTCATATTTATTATATAGAAAATGTTGATTTTTAACTTCATTTTCATTACCAGCTAGCCGGCGCCAGATATCCCGCACCGGCTTTGATTTATGTAAGAGACCAACTCTATGCTATGTTTACTACATTTCCAATCTCTGAACCTCTTACCACCACTCTAACACAACTTAGTAGCATTCAAATAAACGTATGTTCCTGAGACGATTGATGTTGTTTCTTTATCTCCACCTTTTACTAGATACTTAGAGCGACCCCTCGTATATGAGGAGTAGCTTATTTTTTGATTGTAGTATCTTATCAACTCCTGTGATTCTTTATTTCTCAACCAGTTATCAAGCCTTTCTCCACCTTTGATTGTGTACATAGAGCGGTTGGTAGAATCGTCCCCATCACCTTTTTTGATAATTTCCACAGCTCGAATACAAGCGCTGGAAATATATGTTATGGGGGTATCGTTTCGTTACCCCCTTATCTCATTTAAACCAACCTTTTATGGCATAATAACCATAAAAGACAAACATTTATATTTACACTACAACATTACTCTTATCTATCCAACTATTATGTGAATCATCAAACCCTAGCCATTTGACATATACTTTATCACCTTTCTTTCTCAACACTTTCTCCACCAAGTATTCATCTTTGTGTTTCGTCTTTAATAGTTCTGGTTCGTAAAATCTACCTTGCACATCCTCTTCTTCTAAATCTTTAATTCTATATGTAGGTGGATTGGATGGAATAACTTCACTAATAACAAATACTTCTGTTGACCAATTAGGTGTATATCCTTTCTCAAATAACCCTTTCGATTTACTTATACGAAGATGATCACCTAACTTGTATTTAGGCTTAACACGCTTATATTCTTTTTGATACACTTTCTCCAATATTGTTCTCTCATTCTTCTTGGTAACTTCTATAGGTTTTAAACCAATTGTTCTATGAATTTGATGATTATACTCTTTAACTAGTGTTGGTAATATCTCTATCCATTTATAATTCCCTTGTGTTGTGAACCTTTTCCACATGTTCTGCTTAAGTGTTCGATTAAATCTCTCAACAACAGAAGCTTTCTTACCACTATACGTTGAGTAGTGATTAATCTTATTTTCATCCATCAACTTCTTAAACTCTTTATTGTAAAACTCTTTACCTTGATCAGTTTGTAATTTACTAGGCTTTCTTGTTCTTAATATGGATTCGAATGCTTCTGTAACATTCTTCCCACTCTTATCTTTAACAGGTACAGCAAACGCATATTTCGAGAACACATCTATAATCGTTAGCAAATACTTATAACCTTTATTGATTTTGGAAACACCTTTTAATACTCCACTATCCATTTCTACAAGATCAGCCTGCCAAAGATCATCGATACCTTTTATAACTACACTTAATCTGTCAAAGTTTTTTCTAGATGGTTTGTGAATTTCTTCTATAATGTCTTCTCTAACACCTTTACCTTCTTGTGGTCAATCAGGCTTTTTAATGAATTGAGTTTTAGTAATACCACATACAGAACAAATACCTTTCTTTAGATATCTTCCATTCTTTGTTTGTTCAATTCTAATGGTATCTTTCTTCGTATCTGTCAATTTCTTACACTTAACACAATACATCCTGTTTATTATATAGAAAATCAATAACTACCGCTGTTTAATATTATGCTATCAACATTCTCACCATCATCATCACTATCTTCATCTTCTCTTTCTACATGCATATTAAGCAATAATAATATACCATGTTTCAGACCAGAATCTTTAGATGGCCTAACTGCTAATTTATCATTTGTATTAAAGTGCAATGGAAAAGTTTCAACTAGAGAATCATTTAAATATATATGTATATAATACGTATTGTAAGATGACTCTATATGCATTATCCTACCTTTATAAAGAAATTTGTATGTGATAGATAGATTATGTATTAAAAAGAACGGAGTTTCAACATTTTCTGATATCAATCGACTATGAAGCTCTATAACATAACTCCGTTTGATGAAGTTAAGCTCTTCTTTCAACATAGCAATATCTTTTCTCACAACTGTATTATCTAACTTTGATGTCATTTTAACATTACCAAAGGTATCCATATTTATTATATAGCAAACGTCTTTTGGAAAGCTCTCTTTCTATGTACATTACAACAAACAATAATTGTCCTTCTTTCATAGCAGAATTTTTATTTGGTTTAATCGTAATTATATCGTTCTTCTTAAAGTCAAAAGGTATCTCTTTAATCAAAGTATCACCCAAATATATATCTAGAAAGTATTTATCCAAGCTTAAGTCCATGTGCATTATTTTCCCATTATAGAGAAATTTGTAACCGTTAGAGAGATTAAATATTCTAAAGATTGGCTCCTTAACGTTTTTAGCTCTTAATCGATATAGTAGAGGCATGGTTTCTTTCTGCATAACCAATTTAGTAGTATCCATTATAATCTTTTGAAAATCTTCTTTCTTTATGTATGTGTCTTGTAACGTTTCTAATGCATCTTCAAATCGTTTTCTATCGTTCTCTAATTGGGCTTCTATTGACCTAAGTTGACTTACGCTAACAACATCATTTAAATTCTCCAACAATTTTAATTTTTCTTCACTAATCTCAACATCACCTTTTCTATCTTTAACATTGCCAAATATAGCCATACTCATTTATTATAAAGAAAATGCCCATCCTAGTTTTTCAAAACATTTCTTTAACATCTCTATTTGTCTAGGTGAGCCTTTAAAATCAATATCAACATGAACATCGTGCTTTTTCAACAGATAGTACAATACACATTTTAGGTTAATAAACAATACTCTTTTCGGATACAGCTCCCTAAAGACCTCGTGTAAGTTTTCGAAGTCGTTTATAAGTGTTTCTTCCATATGTTGTAATTTTAATGGTTTTTGATCGCTAAGGTGATAGCGTATTAAATAGACATCATCATAATATTTTGTGTATTTGTTTTTCTTTAGTACTTCTAGAACATCTTTTGTTGATATTAAATCTCTTGGTATATCTCTAAGTTCATCATTTAACACCTTGAGCACCTCTTCGGGAATAATTTTATCCTGTAAAGCTTGTAAACGAGATAGCTGTAACTTAAATCTTTTTGTAGTATCGTACCAGGGATTTCTCGGACAAGCAGCTTTCGTTTCTTCACAAGTACTGTAAACCCAACCATTCTCTACAGAACAATCGTCACAAATGTATCTACTCATACCTTTTGTTAATGACTTACTACCACAATAACTGCATTGTAATGATCTAGAGCTATAATTCGACAACAAGTCCTTTAAGGTAATTATTGGACGTAACTTTTCCAACTCTTCTTCCGTGTACAAAAATTTCGGTATTAACATTTTCCATAAATCAATAACATTATATACGTTGTTTTTATCTTGTAAGTCTATCTCGCTAACATCCTGAAAATACTGATAAAAATTATAACTAACTAGTGGATCTAGTTCATCCTCATGCTTCTCAAAATAATCTAAAAATCTATTGTGTATAGCTTCCATATTTATCTTAAACAAAACTTTTATGGATACAAACCATAAAAGCGCTTAATCATTTTTAATCGTATACATAACGTCGCTAAAAGAATACCTTGATTTAGAAGATTTAAAACCTTAACACAAAGATGACCACATATAACTGAGTTAAAGTCTTGTATTTGTTCGTCATTGTAAAGTAAGTTTTCGGTACCAAGATATTGTACCAGTTGTTTAGGAGGAACACCACCATAAGAATCGAACACGTACTTTATGTTATCTTTCCAATAGCATATCCAATGAGTACTAATGTTTTCTGATTTATCTCAGGTTAACTACACCACACTCATTTACATAAGGTTTTTGTGGAAGTTCATCACTCATAAATACACCTCTAAATCGTTTTATCTTTAATTCTCTAGCCAACCTCTCTATATCGAAGTTGGTCAATGGTTTTAGTTTTTTGACTTCTTTGGTTTACCTGCCCCCTGCTTTTCTTCCATAGCCATATTGTGTCTTTTTTGTTCTTCAAGTTCTTGTTTATTCCTCTTAGCATCAAGTACAGTTTTAGTAATCGCTGCTGCACCACCTGCTAATGAGCCAACTGCTCCTAAAGCTGCTAGAATGGCTGGAATTGTAAAGATAAAACCGCCAATATGCTCTTTCTTAATCTTTTTCATTTGTGCAGTAGTTAAAGTTAAATCCATTCCTTTACCTTCTTTAATTTTCTTGGCTTTATCGTTAAGTTGTTTCTTTGTTAATACATGATCAATATTTAGATCCTTTAGTTCGTTATAAGGAACACTAAAATACAACCTTTAATAGAACACATCTTCCTATTTATTTAAGAGAAAATCTTGATTTGTAAAAGTACAGTTGTTGTAGCTCCACCAAAATCAATTAAGGAATCATTCTCATCTGTTATCCTTATCACAAAATTATCAACCTTGTCTTTGGATATAGGGAAAAATAATTGATAAGTTGGCTCGTAAATTATACTATGTTTGAACTCAGCATCCGTTTTGAATGATGCTATAATTCCTGTCTCTATGTGTGTATTCTGTATCTTTAACAAACATGCCATCTGCTATATTACAGTGAACATTTATAGTATCAAACGGATGAAACTTTGGCAACTTACTTCCAATATGTGTTTTGTTCTTTTCTAAAATTTCAAAAACATTAAACCCGAGGACAGTGCCTATACTCCCAATTGTAACATCATTACTATCAGTTTCAATTTTAACTCTATTTCTTAAATGATCTTCTGATAATGTTATGTTGATGGATTGAGATTTTAAATATTCATTAAGACTGTTTAAGCTGTATTGTCCTTCTGGTATAAAAACTTGTCTATCACCATATGAGAAACTGTTTTTTGTGTTGTTATGTTTATTGTCAGATATGTACTGTAAAACCCAACTAGTCCTATACTTAAATAGTTGCTCTTGTTGTCTAATTCGTAATGGAGTTTCTTCTTTAAAACAGAAGTATCACTCGTTAGCTTAAATACCTTAGCCATTTATTATATAATAAATGAATGAGTTTGATTTACCTAGAGATATTCCAAGAGAGAAAGTAATCAAGTTAATAGAAGATGTCATTCAAAAGTTAGAATACAGTTTAAAGAAGAAAAAGAGAAAACTACAAATTGCTAAATATGCATACTACACTTTGATTACGTTATCGGTTATACTTTTTGCAACAACTGGGTTTATTAATATTTTTATACCTGTAACAATTTACTCAATATTAACAACGTCTCTTGCAACTGGAAGTGCTATAATAACAGGTTTGTCTTCGAAGTTAAACATAAGCAAAAGAAAAGACGAATATAAAACCATTGTCACTTGTATTAACTCATTTAAAGAACAGTTAGAGATGATAATAACATTAAATGGTGAAATGGATAGTGAATATATAAAATACGTTGCTTAAGATCAGAGAACAACTTAAAGATATAAGATAGGCTATGTAAATACAAGTCAAGTCTCTAATCCGTGGCCCTTCACATGTGAAGGGCCTGGAAGTCTTGGAAACGTTTCAACTGTTTCCTTCGCATCACGTAAGGCCAAAGTTTCAGAGTAGATTTGAAGACCTGGAGACTACAAATGGTGTCCGCATTACGGACACCCTTCCAAATGAACAACCTCACACAACCTTCATCAACGAATCGGGTCTGTACTCTCTCATCATAAAAGAACGATTTTCTCTATAATAAATGAGTAAGAAAACTATTAATTGGGATGTAAAAGAGATGATAAAAGAAACAACAGCTAAGAAAAGAAATGGAGAACTTATACCTGATGATGTTCGATGCCTTATCGTGGGTCCGTCGGCGTGTGGTAAAACTTTTTTGCTATTTAACTTCTTATTACAGCCAGGTTGGTTAAACAATAATTACTTCTACATATATTCTAAAAGCATGAATCAACGAAAGTATGAGCAGTTAAAAGATCGATTTGAAAAGGCAGAACTAAAGTTTAAGAAGCAAATAGCAACGTTCTTAAGCGGTAATGATTCTATTGTACCTATTGATGAATGTGAAAAATACTCTGTTGTTGTGTTTGACGATTACATTTTGGAGAATCAAGATACTGTTAGAAATTACTTTACAAGAGGTAGGCATAGACATTTAGACTGTTTCTATCTTGCACAAACATATTCAAAAGTACCTAAACAGCTTATAAGAGATAACGTTAACTTCCTATGTATATTCAGACAAGATGATACTAATCTTAAACATGTGTATAATGAGTTTGTTGGAGGGATATGTCTTATGATAAATTTAAAGCGATATGTTCAAAATGTTGGCAAGAAAATTATGGTTTCACAGTAATTGATATGACAAGGAAGGTAAACAATGGTAAGTATAGGAACAAGATAAAACACTTCTTGAACGTTTGACGTTTTTTTTATGTTTGACGTTTTAACGTTTGACGTTTATTGACGTTTTTTCACGTTTATTGACGTTCTTTGACGTTCATTGACGTTTGTTCGTTTGCTATACTATAAATGGATGAGAAAGAAATTGATAAGAATATTAAGTTGAAGGAGTTCTTGATAAAGGGCTTCAAATCTTGGAAAAAAGAAAGAGCAGGTATATACGATAAATTTAAAACACAAGAGCAACCTGTAATTGATGCTATTCAAAACTTGGGAAGTGAGATCAAAGAAGTAGCAGAACAAAATAAAAATCTAATAACTGAACTTGTTCCAGTTGCACATAAGACGGCTTCAATAGATCCCAGTCTACTAGAAACACCTAAAAAGATAACTTATGATAGTTCTCCAAGTAGTAGTGATACGCCTATAACGGGAGAAATAAAACCAATGAGAAAACAAATTAAAGACAAAGTGGAAGGAGTAGAACCTTTAACAACAGCACAGTCATTTGGTAAGATTGCAACGAAATATTATAGTAAAAGAAATGATACTGTGTTTGGAATAAGAACTGTAGAAGAAGATGGGAAAATAATAAACAAGATAGGAAATTTGGAAGTTAAAGTGAATGGTGATGATTTGATAATTAATGGTAAAACTTATAAAGGAACAGAAGGTCTATGGGAATTGTTAACGACGAATACTAATAAAACCATTGAAGATTATGATGATGATGATTTTGAACAGTACAAAGAAATAATAATAGACTCAGGTGCTGCCTTCCAAAAATATAGCCGAGATAAAAAAGTAGCATCTAGCAGAGGTTCTAAGTACATTAATATTATCAAGCCTATTTGGGATAATTATATTAAACCATCTTTACCTCCAACTCCTAAAAAGAACACGACACCTAAAAGGACTGGTGAAGGAATTTAACAATATACAGAGATACCTAAAGAATATATATGGATGGATGATGTGAGAAAGCTTATAGATAGGTTAATAGTTATAGATGGAGAAGAAAAGGCTGGAAATGATAACTTTTATAATGAGAAAGTAGGTATAGTGAGTATGATTAATAATAAGCTTTCGCAGTTTATTCCTAATGATCCAAAAGGTATAGGTTATTTGATTAAGATCTTAAATACGTTACCACAACGATTCTAGAATGATGAGAAGCTTGGAAAAGGGCTAATGAATAAGATTTTAAACATGAAGGGAATGCCAGAGTAACATATACCAGGCTTCAGATTTTGTGGACCTTTTACGAAGCTACAAGAAAGATTAGAAAGAGGTGATGAAGGTATTAACCCATTAGATGAGGCTTGTAAAGAACACGATATATACTACAGAGACAATAAAGATACAGAGTCAAGACATATTGCAGATAAGGAACTAGAAACTAAAGCATGGAAAAGAGCATTTAGTAGTATTGCGTCAATTGGTGAACGATTAGCCGCTTTTGGGGTTGGTACTGCTATGAATGCTAAGGTTAAGTTGGGATGGGGATTATAAGTTTTTGATTGTTAACATGCCCTTCACATGTCAAGGACCAATGATTCTTTTATGGGCATATTCCATAAAAGCGTTGTTTCAAGATTTTCTTTATAATAAATGGATAGTGTTGAGAGTTACGAGTTACAGAGTTTTAAAGCTAACACAAGAACATTTAATAATTTGAATGTAGCTAACAAAGATATTGAGTTTGATTTCAATGTGGGGGATGGGTTCGTACATCCACACAAAGCAGATTGTCATATGACTTTTGAAGTTGTTGGTGCATCAGTTGGACGAACATTTGGTGCAAATGATACTATAAAACTTGTAGATAACTTCTTCCCATTCTTCTTTTCTCAAATTGAGGTTAGAAAGCATGGAGTTGTTATAGATAAGATTGAACTACCAGGAATAACATCTACAGCTGTCGGAACATTAAATATTTCCAAGCCAGAAGTTGAATATCTAAAAGAAGCAGGATTTGAAACAGATGATAAACTTGGTCTAAGAAAGGACTTTAGTGTTTTGTACCCATTAAGATTAATTCCAGGCTTCTTAAGTGATTATAAAGAGGTTATGTGGAAAGGCGGATTGAGAATAACATTTACAAAAGCTGACAACAATAACGATGTCTTGTACAAATGGACTGGATCAGGAGCAGCTCCTCATGATGGAAAAATAACAATAAAGAGTATGGAGATAAGAATGCCTATTGTTGAATACGAATCTAATTACGAAAACAAGTTAAAGTTGAATATTCTTAAAGAGCCTAAAGTCATGTTTTCATTCCATACTTATCAATGTGTTCAGAAAACTGTTGTAGGTTCTTTCTTGGAGTTTGATGTTACTACTCAATTTAATTCTAGACAATTTGATATGCCGGATTTCGTAGTTGTAATGTTCCAAACTGATAGAAGTGGCAAACAAACAGCAGATGCAAGTAAGTTTGATCATTGTAAGGTAAAGAATATCTATCTTAAGAATGGAAGGAATGAGGTATTTCCAAAAGAATCAAGAAACTTAGATATTGCTAACAAGGATTATTTTAAGATGTATGAAGATTATACTGCATTTAAGAGAATAACATGTGGCAATACCGAAATGTACTATGGCCCTAAAGAGTTTATATATAACAGACCAATGTATGTGATTAATTGTAGTAAGAGGAAGAATGTATCGGCAAATGAGAGAACAAACATAAAAATTGTGGTAAACTTTGCAGAAGCTGTGGCTGCTGATATTATATGTTATGCACTTTTAATTGGGCGAAAGAACTTTACATATGATCCTAAGAATGAGAAAGTAGTAGGAGAGTTTTAGATATTTAACAAAATATCAACGAACATATAGAGATTTTAAGGGTGAGCGTTTTGCTCACCCCACGGTTCAATAATCTAAGGTCCAGTATTACTGGCTCTTTATCAGTTAGTCATAGGCGACTTTAAAGGGTATCGAAAAGATACCCTTGCATCCTCAAACTGTTTTCATTAACGATTGTTTTATGGAAGTTTTTCCATAAAACGAAATTGACAAAAATGATTAAATATTTTTGGTGAAGATAAAAATTGAAGAGTGTTGATTGATTTTCTATATAATAAATACGATGGCAAGACACGTTGATTTTTTAAACAAGCTTGGAAGTCTTGAACCAAAACAGGTTATTGGATTAAGAGAATTAGAATTAAATACAGAATATGAGATTGTGAAAATGGAAAAGATTAAAACAAAGTATGGAAAGAGCATTTTGGTCGAGTGTGAGAAGTTCAAGGTTTTTCTTCCACCTAGATTTACAAAACACTTAACAGATAAAATGATTGATGAGATCGTTAAAGATGGAATAAAAATCAAATACACTGGTTTAAAAGATAATTATCCAACTGTTAAGTTCTGTATGTAAATCCAAAAAATGAACAAAAATGAACAAAAATATGTCGTTAGAAGTAAAACATGGAGTGGTTAGAAATGGATCCCCCAAAAATGTTCATTCTTACTAATAACTTTAATGTAATTGTGAAAAATGTGCAGACCGAAGTTCAAGTAATTTTTGATATTAACGGCTGTCTATTCAGCATGAATTACGATCAGTGGACAGAGTTTAAGAAGTCATTGTTTCCTATAGAGAACGAGGTTAACAGAAGATTCCATTATCAGTATGCGAACTTGTAATTTTAAGTATGTTCTAAGTGTATAAGTGTTTTTATAGTATCAACGCTATAAAAGCTAAGGCCTTTGAATATACAGAACATAATATCATTTGAATTTTAAAGATACATATATAAATAAGGGATTCATTTGAGTTTTTTAAATATATCCTTAGAGTTATGCAATTTATAAGATATTCGGTAGATAGGAAATTTATTTGTCTATTGATTGCCGTTTGAATTTTGAAAATCGGTTAATAAACAACGGAGATATAACAAATTCGGAATAGTATCCTTAGAGGTATGCAACCCACAATACATTCAGAAGATGGCAAATTTATTTCTCTGTCGAATGTCGTTTGAATTTTGAAAATCGGTTAATTAGGGGCCGAGGTATTAAATAATATCGTTATTTGGGGGTGGGACTGCAAGTGTTGCCAACTCACTTTTAACAATTATCATATTTATTGGTAGTGGGATGAATTCATCCCGATATGTTTTAAAGCGATATCTTGAAAAATTAAAATCCTGGAACGTTCCGAAAAAATATATTGAGTTGGAGACACTGCATGGTAAAAAGATCTAGTGAGAACAGCATGTACAATTTGTGAGTTGTGAATTTCTTTCTTTTATTTGAGGAAATGATGTTGAGGAAATCATGTTGAGCTATATGTAAGTCATTCTCTCTCTTTCTTGCTGAAGGTGGAAGGATATAATGACGTGTATCAACGAACATCGTAGTTATTACGTAGTCCCATGCGGTGGGATTATGTCATAGTTATTGCGTAGTCTCATCTCGTGGGATCACGTCATAGTTATTGCGTAGTCTCATCTCGTGGGATTACGTCATAACAGCGCCATCTGGTGTCTACTGCAACTAGAAGTTCTGTTGGCGTGTGGAGGCTAATGTGTAAATATGTATGTTGATGTAAAGAGAGGAAGGAAAGAGAGAGGTTGCATGAACTGAACTGAACTGAAACTGGTTTAAGCTGTATGCGCGTCTGGTGTAGCCAGCGAATCAGCATACTTAACTTTAACTTATCATCATTCAGCCATCTGTGAACCGATTTCGATCAAACAAAAACTATTAACTTATAAGTGTTAGATTAACTATTATTAACTATTAACTTATTTAACTTATAAGTGTTAGATCTAAGTTTTTTTGATTTTAAATGTCATAAAAGCATATTCAATCTCACTTTGGGTTATCCCTCTGTGTTAAAGTGCACAGTGGCGGTTTCTTGGGTCCTTCTGTGTTGACTAAAAATATATACGAAATGTGTTAGCTATGAGTTTTGGCCCAGAAGTAACCACCCCTAACTACTGTATTTGTATATTCGTTAATTGTTATAAGAAATCAAACGCTGTAGTACTTGCAAACGAGTACAGTAAAGACCCTATTATTCGAGCTAATGTGAGCCTAACTAACCTCGGATAGTCGGGGCTTGGTTAATATACTTTCTGCGAATGAAGTACAGTACTAAGACTATCCATGGCTTTGGATTGATTATTTTAACAAAACAATCACGGACCAAAGCTTAAAACTCACTGTATTTTAAATTATATTATGTAACAGTTTCGGATTTCTAACATATCCTTCTTCAGGCACTATCGAACATAAATGAAAATACAGACATAATGCACGCTTTGGTCAGTGTTTCTGTTGTTAAAAGGGCAGTACTGTACACATAGTAGTAAAAGTGTGAGATACAGTATAATAATTAAATAAACCTATGTTAATTGAAATATAGTATGTTCAATCATTCTAGTGTAAGTTGAAAAGGAAATAAATGAAACACAGAAAATTTAAAAAAATTAAAATGTAAAAGTACAGTATTTTTCAAAATTACATTATAAAATAGTTTTGAAGTTTCGAAGATGATTGTTCACAGGAGTACATATTGTTGCAGAGCTATTCCATAACTACGCGAGGGGCATGAAGGTTCGTAAGGGAAAATGACTAGAAAATGAAATGAAATCTTTTGGTTTAACGTCCTACGATTATGCCCTATATGCTAAGGGAGACGAAAAAGGAAGACTAGAGAAAGAATCACTAGATTTTCTGAACACGACAGCGAGCACTCGATAGCTGTAAGTGTTTTGTAAAGTTTTACGCTAGTAATGCAGGGATCGGGGTTTGAAATTTCTCTATTTATTTTTTATCTTAGTTATTTACACCAATTGCCTCATGATCTCGGAGTCTGTTCGTACACTACAACACGTACCATTTAAAATGTGAGCCTCATGCTCCGGTACCTCTTTCTTGTTAGGACCACTGCTATCGATAGCGGGACGCTCATCGAAGCAAGAAACTTAAAACGTTTATTTTATTAGTTTTCCCAACCAATTCTAGTGAAAAGGACACGAGTTGGTAACAGTGAAACCAGTCATATCGTCAATTTCGACTTAAAAACGCAAAAATTAACTTTGTCTTTATATTTGTGAGTGCATAGAACAATAACTCTTCGTTCGAGAAGTTCCTGAGATACTTTTTCTATTTCAATTCCCACGAGAACGAAATGCAGCAAGTCATCCTAGTTACCTAAGTGATATCCAAACTAATTTTTGATTGGATAATTTTTGGTTATCGACCAATAGTGAACAATGTTATATTGGGTGACGGGTTACTAATGACGTGACCCACGGTGACCAGAAGAAGCGCAAATCACTCGGGCGAAGCGATTGGGGCAAAGAACACTGAAAGCTCCACAACGGAGAGTTTGTGTAGAGAGTAGCCCGACAAACGAATAGTGGACGATTAAGTTAAGTGGTTTAGCCGAATGGCAGGTTAAGACGAACATTGTTTTGGTGGATTTGAATACGTCATTTGTGATTGTACAAAGAGGAAAGTATCTCTCTTGGTCATCAGGCAGAAGACACTTGTCAGTGGTCTTAGAGTGCAGAGAATTTTTGTTGGGAGGATACCAAAACGTCAGGGGACCATTTCATCGTACTTCTCGACAGGACACGTTGTTCTATAGAATTTTACCTGGATGCAGCAGTAAGTAAAGTGTCAAATTTTGTTCTGAGACAGCGGCAGGAATATTCAGTGAATTATCTCTCCGTTTCTTCAATTGTGGTAATTAATGAAGATTAATTAAATAGCCAGCACGCCTGATACGAATTTGTTAAAAGAAAAGAAAAGTAAAAAAGTAAGGTTCATTACACAGTTTATTTACGAACAAGCCACTTGCGTCGAAAGTTTACGTATTTTTGTTTAATCTATTCTGAAGTGAAGAAAAGAAAAAGATTTAGTTAGTACAACAGAGTTTATTCAATATTTTCACGGCGGTATAAGTAGTTCCTGTTGTAAAATTATGTCAACGTATTCCTTATTGCGTTCTGATGTACATGCAATATTACTTAATTAAAGCAGTTATAAAAATATGTAATCGAGATAATTTTGAGATTGAAAAATGATCATTTAAATGTATATGTTACCAGCGTAATCATTTACCATTGAATTTAACAATCCTTCATACCGCGAGGACGTAGGTTGTGGTACGTGCTTCTAATAATTTACAGGAGCAGTGAGCTGTCCCTCGCACCAAGTTCAAAAGGTAAAAAGAGGACTTATAGTGTTAATTATCAGACACGGATAACTCGAACATGACCGACCACGTTGCGTACCAACTCTCACTTAAGTTCTCCCAAGTTTAAGTGACAGTTGGCGAAGCATGTTATGTATTGTGGTGGAGGGAGATGATTGGAAGATTTACACGTTAATTCATATTGGTTATTGAGTGCAAGGATAAATAGAAACGACCTTCCACAACAGCGATAACATCACTTTGGTTAAATCGGAACTAGGTTAGTCGGAGCTCGGAATCATTGTTGTACTGTATAATAAATTATGGCCGTTATACTGATAGGAATGTTGTCTAGAACCTACAGAAAATACATACAATAAAATTGAGGTATTTTATAGTTGGATCAATAAGTGAAAATTTAGTAGTCATTTATTTTCCTACAGAAGGACTCACATACTAACACATTACATAAGCATCTAAATATAGACAAGTGAAATTAATGTTGCTTGTTTCAGTATTATAGACAAAAATCGACATAACTGTTTGATATGAATTCCTGAATATAATATGTACTTCGAACTGGTATTTTTATCATATTGCTTTGATTAAAATGTGTATCCTAAAGCGGAAAGAAGGGTTCGAAACAATATGCAAAAAATACAGTATGTCCCGAGCCTTGATGTTAAAAGAGTTGCTTGAAATGGAACTCCTCATTAAAAAAAAGTAAACGTACACGAACTTTAGAAAAACTAGGTTAATTAAGAAAGAGCGAAAAAGGGTGCAAGTTCTATAATATTTTTCGCAATATATAAAAATAACATCGATGCTGCCTTTCTTACAATCATAGAGTAATAGCTGGATCGTTTGAGATGGATTCTGGGTGGCTATAATTTTATTTCCATTCAAAAACGAACCCTACGGGCAGAAAAAGAATCAGGTATTTTAACTAGTCTCTCTGCTTTCTATTCAAGTGTACACATAAGAGAGAATTATATTTTTGTTTAGGAAATATAAATGCTCAGAAGTATTACATTTCAGTCGCGATATATTTTATAATTCATAATAATTTTTAGTTGCTTTATGAAGAACTTCGTAGATAAAACATTCTTTCAAGTGACTGACAAATATGTCAGTAAACAATATAATTTATACCGAAGCAACTTATTTGTTCTCCTGATAGCAAGTAGACCCTTTTCCTGACACAAACTTTTTTAAAATACATTAATATTTTCTTTAGATTTTTTCTTATTTTTTGTTGATAGTATGGATTTCAATGTTGTAAAGTTCCGCTAGTGCTGCTATAGGACTAGGCTGATAAAATCAGAGTCCGGGGGTATAGAATAAATCCCCAGTACCGGTTTATTCTATAACTTCCTCTAATAACAACAGTATTTACAGAAATACTTTAGTACACTTTTCTGTAGTCCAAGACGGCGCGGTCAAGCACAGGATTTCTAGAGAGCTCCAGGCAAGCTACGTAGAATGGCGTAGGAATCCCCAATGCCCTGCTGCAAGTAGTGAGGTGGATAAAAAGTCTCAGAGCCCGGAAGCAGGCTAAGCAACTGAGGTTGGGATCCCGACAAAGCTCCAATGGAAGCTAAGCCAGAAGAAAAAGAATATCCAAGAGTCCCACAGCAGACTAGAAACTGAGGTTGTGTAACTGCTAAAGCCTGTGACAAACATATTGGCATTTCAGCTAAACGAATAAAAAGAAGCTCTGACGCGACGTTGCCGAGTGCTAAGGGCATGGCTATGGCTAAGCAGACGAACTACAGAGCGATCAGGTGACAGAGAATAGACGTGGATGTGTAGAAAATAAAGTGGCAAAACCGCTGGTCTCTCATTTGCTAGCAGCATTTAAAGGAAACTTGGAGCGCCGCTTTCACATGCCAAGATGTTTGTCACGCCGTTTAGTGCTCCAGACAACGAAGAGGAAGGAAACTAATCGAAGACCGGTGGCTATTCGCTGGATGCTGTCCATTATATAGGCATTCCGTTGGCGGTGGCACTGTTGCTGCCATGCCGTAATGTGACTTGTAGGAGGTGCTTCTGGTCCGTCGTCTGCTTCTCGTTGTAATGCCACATGCTGTGTTCTGACGTAAATACACGTGGTAATGTTTGCAAACACGAACATGTGACGTTGTTTGTACACAGAAGCACGTGGTACAGAACAATATATTTTCAACGACATTGTCAGGTCGAAACAGCTAATATTCCACATAAAAAATTACAAATACGTGAATGATTATGAAACAAATGTCATTCGCTAGTAAAAACATTCTTAAACTGGGAATCCAACCTAAATCTGAGAAAGTGAGAATGGTGACCATATAACCGCTACCAGCTTATAGAAGGATTTTTTTTGTGGACACTCTGTATATTTCGTAAAGACAGTGACTATTTTTTCGATTTATACTTTATTCTGCGACGCATATAAGTTCTTTCTTAGGTGGGAATTGCTTCTTTCCCACACAATTGGATAAAGAAGTCTTTCATCGCTTTTTCATATATATATATATTTAAAACATTGCTTTTGGTGAGAACGTTTCAGTTAGTGACGAACCATTTCAGTGTTTCTCCCTTACTTATTATATGCACAGTATATATTCGGCAGTTATTGGGAACTGAATTAAATGTTTTCTTTAATCGCTTATGAAACATTGCAATAGATTAGAGAAATATGGACTAACCAGATGTTCAACTGACCAAAGTGGCACCAACTGCGTTGTATTGTAGCTCGTTATCTGTACTTTCTCACGCCAGTGTTATCGCCGTGTTTAGTGCATTATAGGCAGTTGACTAAAATTAACACAAATTATTTTCCGTATTCTGCTTGCATGTGCATACAGATGAGTTAATTAAGTGATTTTTGGAATGAACTGCCAACCCTCTTCAGTCGACCATTGCAGCCCGTACATTGAGCTTTGGTGCTCAGGGAGTTTGACTCCGGTATTGTACGCAGGCACCACGCTCGTTGCGTCGGGAACCAAGTACAATTGTGTGTTAAGGGGCACAAGCTATTAGCCGGCGAAGGACGTTTTCTTACGGCTAGCCCCCAACTAGTGAAGTCCCAGGTCCGCAGACCTTGTGCGTACATGTCAGTTATATACGCGCCCCCCAACATCAGCATTCTACTTTGGAGAATTTCTTGTTTAATTTGCTGAAGATTCATCTTTACGCTTCAGAATTGTTTGGCGCAGCAACTGGATCCCTCGTGAAATTGGCCTAACAACTTTTCCCCAGTGCTAATCCCCCAAGTGCGTCAATGGTGTGAGAGAAGCATTCGCAGTGAAATCTGAATTATAATCATATATATATATATATATATATATATATATATATATATATATATATATATATATATATATAAAGGGCTACATTGCATAAAAAGGCAAAGTGTGATTTCAGTGATGAAAATTATTACACATGTTCTGTGTCGTGTTGTGTTAATTTCTCTTCGTTATTTTTTTATATATAATAATGTTCTAATTAATAAGTATAGTGTTATTTAATCCAGTGTATTTTCGTTGTTTGTATGAGTGATGTTTGTATGCGTTATGGTCTGGATGACTGGCTTATCGTCCGTGAGGTTTTCGAGACGAGACACCCGAACCTCTCGGCACCTAATGCTTATCTCACCATTGAGACCGACGAGCGATTTGGGAACAATTTGTAACTCTTCTTGGAGAGGTCCTTCGTCCTGTCCAGGTGAGTTCCAGTCTCAGGAGAATACTTATTAGTAGGACCACGAACAACGAACAGCGACCAGATTACACGGAGTGGTTACAAATAAATGTTCACCCAAACAGAGACCTCGAACTGGAACGCTTACAAATAATTGGCAGCCCGAACAGCGACCCGAACTCCAATTGGTTACAACCACTTAAGCAAAGAAATAATTAGTTAATTATCAGGAAATAGTCGTTGTATGTTGTGGGAGTACGAAGGATATTCTAAGCCTCTATTCAAGTCAACTTACTGGAGAAATGGGTGTAATTAGACAGGTTACTGAACAAAGGCATGCTTTAAGGATACTCGAAACGGAAGTAAACTATCGCGTAAAGCAAATTGTTATTCATTGTAGTCTATTTGTAGTTATGATATTTCGACTACTTCCATCGCTTTTTAAATCGTTCTAGATTAAAAATATAAATAATGTATCAAATTTGTGTTTTGAGTTTGCCGTAATTTCCTGTATTTAGCAATTTTATTTATCTATAACGAAATTTTCATGTCCATACTGAAATATTATCGTTCAATTTCTACCTCAAACTGACAAAAATGCAGGAAAATTCTTACCGATCTAAAGGAAATTCGTAAGTATCTTGGTTTTCCTTCCTTTTTCGACAGTCTCAGAAAGGCAGTGTAGGTTTTTATGAACAGAACACTTTCGACCATCGTCGATATTTTCGCATATAAAGCAGATTTTCAAAATCGTGCATCCGAAAATGATTTTGATTAGCATGGTTAATTTAAAAGCCAACTTTAGTCTATGAAAACCTAAGATCTTATTGGTTTTTGATTTTGGAATCTACACTCAGGCACGAAGCATTGAAGTTTGAAACTATCGTTTGAGTATTATTTCATGATTGTTGATTCTTACTTACGTAGCTACTTCATCTAAGGCCATTCACGAAGATTCATTTACCTATCTAAATATGCTACATCTTGGAAGACCCTGTAATAGTGAAGCTTATCATTTCGTTGATAACTAAGCAGAACATTTATTTCTATATACCACAATATATACATTTCACTACCCCTGTGGTTTAGCCAAGTTCATTACTGTAGTCTCTCAAGAAACGCCAATACGTACACATTAGAGGTCTGTGCGAGCTCGGGCCAAGCCCGCGGGCCGCGCTCGTGCATATAAAGCATATATCACTTCGGGGCCGGGCCGGGCTCGGGCTGAAAATTTGTAAATATACAGCCATATTTCTCGGGCCTTTTCGAGCCTAACTTTGTAAATATACTGTACAACGATATATATATATATATATATATATATATATATATATATATATATATATATATATATATATATATATATATATATATATATATATATATTGCACCCTTCTTTCTGGAGAACTTTTAAAGCACAACTGCAAAATTAAATCTCTAATTGCTGTATATGAAAATTTAATTTTGCGTTAATTATTAAGTTTCCTTAATTCGGGCTTATTTCGGGCTCATTTGATTATCACACGAACCCGGGTCGGGCTCGGGCCTAAAAGTAGGAATTGTGTTGGAAAATTATACCTATTTAATATACCTGGAAACGGAGAAATTTATATTATCTATTGGTCGTCCACAATTGCATTTTGATGTGGTAAAATAATCCAATGGTTAAAAGTAACATGATATCGAAAGAGATCATCACAAAATATTCGGATTCATCGGAAGATTTAAACAAAATTCATATTAAGTGTGATTTTTTTCAACAAAAAATTGAACTTTGAGGAAATATCGAATAACAAGCAATAACCGATGGGGTCTGGTCCTTATTTGAAAATAATTTGTCATCGAGCTTTCGTTAATTTCTTCACTCCCTATTCTCAAGGTTTGAGCTTAAAGCATTCCGGAAATTCACCCCTACTCGAATGTCATATGTCATTCCAATGACTGCTTTAGTCTTGAGAGTTGAAATTAAAGCAACAAATAAAACATATCCGTATTCAACAAAGTGAAGAAATTTTTATAACATTCTTAATATTGCAATTTCTTATATTCTCAAATCTTATAATTAAATAAGTAATTAAATATTTACAATTATATTACCTTTAATTGCTCTTATGCATTTCATACCTCTCTCCTTACACAGGACTTGTGGACCTGAAAAACAAATACTACAATTATGTATGTTATACACGTTTATGCTACTTTGTTTCATCGTTGCATAATCAAATTTGGAAGTTTACTTTCTTCTTTTGCTATAATTTTAACAACAATTATTTAATGAATTGCTTAAAACAATGAAGGTACACTGTTCATTAAGCCAGAACATTACTGTTCATGAAGGTACAGCTAGAACATTATGACCACCTACCTAATAGTCGGTATGTCCATCTTTGGCACGGATAACAACTTTGACGCGTCTTGGCATGAAAGTAAAGATGTCTTGGTAGGTCGCTGGAAGGAGTTGGCACATCTGCACACACAGGTCATATAATTCTCGCAAATTCAGGGGAGGTGCCGATGCGCTATGACGGCACGTTCAATTACATCCAGAGGTGTTCGATTGGCTGCAGATCCGGCGAGTTGGAGGGTCAGCACATCAATTAGAACTCGTCCCTGTGTTTCTTGAACCACTCCATCAGACTCCTGGGCTTGTGACATGGCGGATTATCGTGTTAAAAAATGCCATTGCCGTTGGGAAACATGGGCGTCATGAAGAGGTGTACGTGGTCTGCAACCAATGTACGATATGCCTCGGCAGTCATGTTCCCTTGCATGAGCCTCACTGAGTACATGGATGATAACGTGAATATTCCTCAGAGCATAATTGAGGCGTCGCCACCTTTCTTCCGTTCCGCAATAGAGGTGTCATGGAACTGCTCCTCTGGAAGACGACGGATTCACACCTTCTCATCGACATGATGAAGGTATCGGGATTCATCACACCATGCAACGCTCCGCCACTGCTCGGGGATGGTCGCGTGTCCATTTCAGTCGTAGTTGCCGATGTCGCCGTATTAATATTGACACATGGAAGGGTTGTCGGCTGCGGAGGCCCAACGTTAGGAGTGTTCGGTCCACTGTGTTTTCAGACACACATATACTCTGCATAGCATTAAAGTCTGATGTTAGTTCCGCCACAGTTCGCCGCCTCCTGTTTTACCAGTCTGCCCAGCCAACGATGTCCGACATCTGTAATGAGGGGAGCCGTCCAACCCCTCGACGTTTGAACGTCGTTTCACCTTGGTTTCGCCACTTATTGAAGACACTCACTACGGCACTTTCGAACACCCGAGAAGTTGTGCAGTTTCCACAAAACGCTCGTGACGAGCCTCCGGGCCATTACAATCTGCTCTCAATGAAACTCAGTTAGATTGCGCGCCTTCTCCACTCTACACACGGTCAGCACGCTCACTGATACTGGATGCACCGTACGTGTGTCTGACTAGCAGGCATTCCTAGTCAGGTGACGCTGATATCACCTGGACGGGTTTATGTAGATAGTAGGTAGTTGGTCACAATGTTTTGGCTGATCAGTGTATAGGCGATTCGTTTCGTTTCTACTTTAAAACATGTCCAGTTTTATTGACATTTAATCACAAATTAAAGTTCAATTCTTACATCGCGTAGATGATACATTGAAAATTACCTTTATATACTCCGATGAATCTATCTGTACAGTTACATAACTTCATTTTTTGTTCTGCTTTACACTGTGCTATGCAAGCTGAGAAACTATAGAAAGGAAAGGCCCACATTCCTTCAATTTCATCTGGAAATCTGCATTTTCTCGAAGCTATCGGAAGTTCTTTTACATTCTCATCTGCAACTTCATCTCTCATCAAAAAATTGCCGTGATAGCGCTCGTTTAACGATGGTAACTCGACGGAGTGAGATGAACCAAATCCACGTTCCAAAGGCACTTCATAGTTAGATAGTAACACAAACTGTATAAAAGAAATAAATTGCTCAAATAAGAATAATAACTCTATATTCAACTCTTTGCAACAAATACATTATTTCAGATGTGGTGCTAGTGAAGAATTCTGCGGCTATCATAGGAAGACAATGTATGTAATAGAAATGAGTAAAATAAATGAACGAAAGTTAATGGACTTTTGAAACGCTAGAAAGAATAAATGTTATGATCGTCAATTGAATTTGCCATTTAAAATAGACGTAGGGGTGTTTTCAAAGATCGTTTACAACGCTTTAAATATGAATATACAAGTAGAAACAAGAGAAAATTGGTAAATATTTCGCAACTGCTTTACTTCAAACATACTATCGAGAATCTTGGAAATGAACTGTAGGGGGCAATACCTCCAATACTACTTGTCATGGAGCTGAGAAAGCATGTTAACGTGTTAGAACTCAATCTGCTCTATCAAAAAATGCATAATGGTGTTGTAACTGGCCGTTATTGTTCTCACTACACAGGTGGCATCAACGAATATGATGTTGCTTGGTACAGTCAAATGCGCCTGGCATTTCTGATAACACCGTGCTAACTTGAATGACATAGCAAGAGGATATTCGGGTATGGTTCTATGTGTTTCCTACATGAGAAGTTTAATTTCAACTTATAGGCAGAAATCCAACAGTCACGTCCGATGAGTGTACTGGTCAAACAGAGATCCATCACGTCCAATTCAAAATTCTGCGAATATTTGATTGAGGAAGTTACTGGCATCCTGTCAAAACGAGAAGGCGCTTCGTCTCCTTCGAACCAGAGTCAGTGCTTAATTGCTAATGACACATTTTCTGAATACCCCAGGAAAAGGAACGTAGAACTATCAGATAACTGCCGCCACAAAGGCGAGTAGGAAACAAAGCAAATTTTTAATTGCACTACCCCATATATTAACACTGTCCATTGGCGTTGCATAAGAGTAGCATGCGAATTTCCAAAGTCTGGTGCATAACTCTTCTTGTTTAACATGTTTGCTCTAGTAACTATTGCCTCTTCAATGTACAAAACAAGGGTTAGAACGTTCGGTATACAGTACCAAGAGTTTATTGGATACACCATTGGCAAATCATTTGACGGCGGGAAATGTTCTCCTCGAATGAATTCTTCATAGCACTGAATTCGAATGTGTGCATCTCTTTCTCTTTGAGGACAAGTCACACATTGACATGGTAAGCATAGAGTAGTAGCCGAAATATAGTGGATATGCTGGTATGAAGATGTGTGGTTATTGACGCAAGTACGTCCTCCTGAAACAGAAGCGTCTGCACAATATCAGTAGATAAAAAAGATCCTACCTTTCCCGAGGGTGAACATCAAGTAGCTCAATAATGACGAGAAACTATAACCTACGATTCAGGAACCGTACACGTTACAAATGCCTTGCTTGCCAGGTAGTGCCCCATGCATCTCTATAATGGAAGCGCTTATCTCTCAGCCCATGCGTAGAATAATCCGTCATCCTGACTGCTGTTGATATGCTGAGGTGTACGACACTAGAAATCAACGTTTAACAGAGGATCATGGGCCAACTATTGTTATACCTTTTTCATAAACTTACTGAAAATGTGGCCACTATAATACGTTATCGTCCTTCGGCGCTATTAAATCACAGCACTACCAGAAGTAACTGTTGTGAAAACACGACTTTCGAACGTAAAGTTCCAGCAGTAGCCTATATACTCATGTTCTGCTGCTACTAGTGACCTACACTGGAAAAAGTTCCTAGTGAGGTCTTGTCCAGAGTTACAAACAGACACGAAGGTTGTAAGCATCACCACTCCATTTATTCCGGTTCATTATTCGAAAAACTAATTCTTTCATCCTCCTGTACTTTCAATTTACCCGAAGCATAGGGCTATCCTACATTCGTATCCTCTTACTATATGTTGTTATAAACTGGACTGAACATGTGAGGAACAAATTGAAGCTAATAGATTTATCAGGAGTTCTCTTACATTCTCGCTTTACGAACTTTTCATCATTCATTAATCATCCGTCATTTTTAGCTTAAATAGCACAACTGTGGAGTTAAATTTTCAGAAAAAAAATCAGAGAAAGTAAGAGAGTTTACAATGTAAGTCAAGGACACATTGAGAGGAAATTCCGTCGGGTCCTTAATCTATCGCCACGGTATCGCGGGAATGAACTCATTTAACAGCGTGATCTTTGCAGTACCTGGCAGCCCATATTAAATTCTTTGTAGTCTGCCGGTAACAGTACTTCCTTAGAGTTATACTCGTCCCACTATTCGCCTCGAATTTTCGGATTCACACGCTTTCCGAAATGTGTATCTTCTTTCCACAGCTTTTTCAACCTTTTGTCACTCATCCATCTTTCTTTGCTTTCATATATCATAACTTGCCATGCTTTGTCGAGAATATTTGTTTCACTATGGAGGAGGGGATAGAGCACGGTGACACAGTAGCAGAGCGTCAGCTTTCAAGGAGTCCCACTTTCGGTCCCAGACTGAGTTTGTTGTAATTCGTGTCTGTTCTTTGTCAAGTAATCCTGTTTCTTTACACATTCTTATTCCACCACTTATTCCATTATAATTAACTTTCATTTACAGCCTGCCTCTTTCAGCCTACAAAGCATTATAGTGGTACAACAAACAAAATAGTTTACTAAATTTCAATTTAGTCTACTTAAAAAAAGGAGGTTCTCAATTCAATATATATAACGAATCATAATTTCACAATGTGGCAACGTCGCAGTGATGTTAACTTGAAACAATTACCATCACTGTACAGATACATCAAGCAGTTAAATCGATTGCTACACTAATAAGTGATGCTAGTACACTCTATATCTACTTCAGCTGTCATCTGAAAAGAATCGATGCAACTATTCGATAGATCAGTAGATCTACGCTATGGTTCTTTATTTGCATCGTTGCTACATAGCGGTTTTCGTGTCTCCAGACAAGGACCCGAAAGGTATACATATATATATATATATATATTGCTTTATTGTAACTTGTAGAATAGTGCTATGTGGTCCGTGGCCGCCATTTTTGGGACACCGAATATTTATATATATTAGGTGGTTTTTACTTTTCAACTTTCTATTTCTTTTACCCTTATACTCTAAAATGGTCCCGTCAGATAAAAGTAACCCATGAAAAAAAATAGCTCAAATAATATTAAATTGTGCCCAAGTTACCCCAATTTTTCAATGCATTTACAGTATACAATATGAGGCAAAGGTACCTTATAAGTTTGGAGAGACAATTGTAAGTTAATAAACAAATATTTTGAGTGAAGTTGAAAATAACGTGAGATGTGTGTGTTTGTGGAGAGAAGATACACCGAAACGATATGTTACATGCGGTCTATCCTATAGTAAAAATTTTGGATCTAAATTCAAGATGTCAGTCTTCAAACTGATCGTCCTGATGATAATATACAGTAATAGGTCTGGAGGTTTTTCCAGTACCCTATCTAGGATGTGGCTGTAACTCTTCCTAACGTTTCAAACTTCAAGGACATTTCCATTATATTATGTACTGTAAACGTATTCAAATCTTGAAGTCTCTTGGGGTACCATTTAATATTATTCGATTCAGCTATTTTTTTTTCAATTCAAGCATATAAGTTTGGTAGTCCTATGCAAACTTCATTAGGGTCTAACTATAGTCTTCGGAGCTAGACCATCAAATTTCTTAACGGCTCACATTGTTCATATCATAATTGTGTGTATGATCACACATAACTACGAATTGGGTGCACCGATTTGATTATTCTAATTTTGTTTCAAATATCGTGCCTTCATGTTGGTTCCGTACAAATTTCGTTAGGATTTAATTTTAGTCTTCGGAGATAGACCATAAACTTTTTCAATGGGTTCCAGAATTAATATCGTAATAAACTGATTTCCTTTGTCCATATTCACGCATAACTTCAACATAGATATACTGATTTTGATTATTCTTTTCTACTTTGAAAGAATATATTTGGTTGTAGACACCACATAAATGGTATCATGATCTAATGAAACCTTTGGAGTTAGATCATAAAACTCTTCAACAAGTGATAGTGTTAATAACGTGTCTATCTTTCACATATAATAATGTAATCTGTAGATCAATTCATGCACGTTTCGTAGAACGGCCTATCTAACAATATTAACCGACTTCAATAAAAGCGCTGTAAAGCAGAAAATAACACGAATAAGAGCTTAAAAACTGAAATCATCATCATTATTTATGAAACATTTTGAAGTCTGTGCCAAGCCAAACAAAACGATCTGCAGATATTTGTCTCTGACTACTGTAGTACTAAAAACAGTGATTACACTTCTATTTAAAAATGTTTACATGTAAATAAATAAAATTTTTCAGGTACTGTAACAAAACTGTAATTCCAGATCCACATGCTGTCTACGTTTATCTTAAGCGCTAAAGTAATCACTGTTTAGCACAGGTATGTTGAAATCAAGATATGCGAATGTTGCACTCAAAATATTGTTTTGTTAAAGAACTGGTCTAAATATCTGTTCCCTTTTTTTTTATTTATATTTGTCTTGTTCTTCTGGAAGTCTTTTTAAGTGTGCGTAAGATTTCTGAGATATTCTGATTTGTGAGTACGTTGTATCTTGAAATGCAAAAATGTGAACTAAATTGGATGTAAAAAATGACAATATTCAAATTTTTCCATGAAGATATTATTTCACGAATATAGCTCTGGTATGATGGTTTGTAGTGCTTGTGATTTAAAGATCCAACGTTGCGTGGATCAGGTATGTCGGATTGATAGTGTCTGCATTATGTACATTTGAAATATTTGAAATTTCTGCACATCCAGGGCTTTTACCTTGTTTTTCCATCAAATATGTTCTAAAAATTTAATATGTCAGAAAGTAATAAAGTGAAAATAAACTATTTGGTCTTGTTAGAAAGATTGTTTTATAAGCTATAATAAAGTAATGGGTGATTCCACCAATGTGAGCCCCTTGTGTATTGAAATGCAAAAATATTAACTAAAATGGATGCAAAAAGTGAAAATATTCAAATTTCGCCATGAAGATATTATTTTACGGATATGAGTTTGTTATAACGATTTGTAGAGCGTGTGATTCCGGTTCCAACGGTGTATGAATGAAGTCCGTGGAATCAATGGTTTCAAAGTTATGATAATTTAAAGTTTCAGATGGTCGGCCATGTTTGTGACGTCACTGCAGCCAAGCGACGTCACTACCGGCTTGTGTCCCGGTGTTTCTGAGTCTTCCTATAAGTGTACTTTTATCCTGAAAAATTTCCCATTTGTAGCCAGTAATGAAATATTTTCACATTATTTGGTTCATATCTACTGCATTAGGTAAGTAGTTCGTTGCTTCATGCAGAAAATTATAATGCATTGATTACTTTTCGCTGAATTTTTAAATATTAAATGGTAGTGTGTGTTGTGAAGTATGAGATCCTTATTTCATTAAAATGATTTTTAAAGAGTAATTGCATTCAGTGCTTGGAGTGGCCTTGTCTTTGTATATGTGACCACTGATCGAGCTTATCAGTGTATTAACCCTTTCATGCATGAATTATGTTCTCATTGAAATATGATGATGATTATGGTTTCTTACAAATTGTTCTTGGTGTACTATGACACGTAAAACCAAAAATTTTGAAATTTTATTTTTTCTTATCAGAACTTAATCATAATTTTAATCTGTTCACTTGATTGGACCTCATGCATTTTGGGTAAAATAATGATTTCTGAATTGTGGAACAAATAGATTGCAAAATAACACTAAAAATAAATGGAATAAATGTTATATTGTAGAAAACTTGACAAAGGGATTTTGATACAAGTAATAAGGGTGAAAAATTAACATATTCATCAAAATCATGCGTATAACCACTATTCCCTGCCATTCCTCAAATTTTCATGCCCCAAGCTTTGGGCTTCTTGGGTATATATTGCTTGATATTAAGTTCACCCTTGAATGGCATGATTTGCCCGTCAATTTATTGATACTTTTCATCATTCACAGCAAATTCGAATCTCCCTTCAGTACATATTGTAACTTATAAAGTCTGTAATTTTCATCTCGAGACTGTGAATTATCATAAAAATGGATATCTCCATATAAGGTCAAACTGGTTTACTGACATTGCGTGAGCAACAACTTAACAACATAAACCTTCATCTGGAGACCAATATGGTCGTCTTTGACGGTAACAAATAAGTCATTAAGAGATTTATTCCAAGAAACATTTTGAGTTAACCTAAAGTCAATCCAAAATGTTCCTTGCCATTTTGATTCGCATACAGATTGATCTGAAACACGATTCATTTACAACGGCATCTGTAAATAACTGTGAAAACAAGTCAAATTGTTCATTTCCTTTAATATTTACATTGTTATTTCCAAGAAATGGAGGGACATTTTGAGAAAATTTATTGCCACATTTTGATCACTTCACTTTTGCTTGATGCTGTCTTTGGTTTCTTCTACTCAGGGGAGGATCTTCATTTTCTTCTTTTACATTAGCTGATGATGATTCACTTCTGTCATTCTCAACATGCTGAGTAACATATGTTCATGGCAATTTGAGTGTACAGGTCTACATGTTCTTGATTTCAATATGATTTCAGATATGATGGTCTTTTGGGGAGGTGTTTTGAAGACACCAATTTTTTCTGCCATAACGTGTTGGAGTCAAGTATGGTGATATCAATTGGAAATCGAACCCAAATTTCACATATATTAGTCAAAAGGTGTGATGAGGCTCATTGGTTACCACAGAGGCTAAAATGCATGAAGTCCACTACAGTTGTCAAATTGTTACAGACAAATGTGTTTCAAGTGCATGCCGTCCACTTCATGGGACATGTCTATTTGGATGATTTCTGTATATATAAGAACAAAACATGATAATATCATGATGTCAGCTTGTTTCAGACATTGTAACGAAGAAAACAAAAAAGTACTATTTGCTTGGAACGTCCTTCTTAGAAGATGTCAGCATATATTCTAGAAGAACTCGATATGCCTCTTTCTTGCATGTTTCAAGCATACTTTAAAGACATAACAGCCCTGCCTTCAGAATTTCAGGCTAGGTGGCTGAAAAATTCAGATTGTCAGGCCATCCAGGTAACATCTATTGAAAAACAATACACTTGGGTTGCGGATGGAGAGTTACGACAGAACACAACTGTAACCACTCTGCAGTATCCACTCCAGTGGACGTTATGCACGAAAGGATTAAGTAGGAAAGAACATTCGAGAACTCTTTAGTGTGACGAGTGGGCGTGGCAAATTTAGATCGAAAATTGCAGGATTCTTATGCGTATTCCAGTTTGTGACGGGTGCGAAGTCAGTGAGTATAGCCTTGTGGAGGTTGGTAGATTATACCCACGTAAGATGTGAGTTAAGTCAAGCGTTGTAATGCTTAGTGTTGGGTAAAGTTGCTTCAGTATAAGAAGTAGTAGTAGTAGTAGTAGGAACGGGTCAGAAGCCCCGCAGGGGTTCGTTGGGTTCTGTTCTCAACATAGGTATTAGTAGTAATAGTAGTAGTAGTAGTAGTAGTAGTACTTCGAACGGGTTAGAAGCCCCGCAGGGGTTGGTTGGGTTATATTCTCGACATAAGTAGTGGTAGTAGTAGCGGTAGTAGTAGTAGCAGTAGTAGTAGTAGCAGTACAGTATTATTATTAGTAGTAGTAGTAGCAGTAGCAGTAGTAGTAGCAGTAGTAGTAGCAGTAGTAGTAGTAATAGTAGTAGGAACGAGTTAGAAGCCCTCAGGGGTTGGTTGGGTTCTGTTCTCAACATAAGTAGTAGTAGTAGTAGTAGTAGTAGGAATTGGTTAGAAGCCCACAGGGGTTGTTTGGGTTCTGTTCTCAACATAAGTAGTAGTAGTAGTAGTAGTAGGAATTGGTTAGAAGCCCACATGAGGTTGTTTGGGTTCTGTTCTCAACATAAGTAGTAGTAGTAGGAACAGGTTAGAAGCCCCGCGGGGGTTGGTGAGGTTCTGTTCTCGACATAAGTAGTAATAGTAGTAGTAATAGTAGTAGTAGTAGTAGCCGTAGTAGTAGTAGCAGTATTGTAGCAGTAGTAGTGGTAGCAGTAGAGTAGTAGTAGTAGTAGTGGTAGTATCGTAGCAGTAGTAGTAACAGTAGTAGTAGTAATAGTAATAGGAACGGGTTAGAAGTCCCGAAGGAGTTGGTTAGGTTCTATTCTCGACATAAGTAGTAGCAGTAGGAACGGGTTAGAAGCCCCGCGGGGGTCGGTTGGGTTCTGTTCTCAACGTAAGTATAAGTAGTAGTAGTAGCAGTAGCAGTAGATATGGTAAATGTAGTAGTAGTAGTAGTAATAGTAGTAGGAATGTTTTAGAAGCTCCGCATGAGTTGGTTGGGTTCTGTTCTCGACATTAGTAGTAGTAGTAGTAGTAGTAGTAATAGTGATAGTAGTAGTAGGAACGAATTAGAAGCCTCGCAGGGGTTGGTTGGGTTCTGTTCTCAACATAAGTATAAGTAGTAGTAGTAGTAGTAGCAGTAGTAGTAGTAGTAGTAGTAGTAGTAGTAGCAGTAGTAGGCTAGTAGTAGCGGTAGTAGTAGTAGTAGTAGTAGGCTAGTAGTAGCGGTAGTAGTAGTAGTAATAGTAGTATGATTATGATGGAGATTCCATATCGTTCTGCTATTTGTATTCTTGAATTTTTATTTTGTGGGAGGGGTAACTTCGTACATTGTTGATTGCCAACATGTCATGTTACCACTTTCTCATAATACGGTACCGATAATTCATATATCACAACGATATGGGATCTCCACATATGCTAGAATAGCTACACCAGCGTTGTAAGAAATTATCGCTATATTTAATTACCCACTTTGCACATCAACGATTTCTTGGAAACTCTAACTTGGAATTATACTTATGCTACAGATTATCTTTATTCTTGGCAATAAACTGAAAAATTCAAATAAATTTTCCATATTATAATAACACTTTGAAAGTTCCATTGCTTCTTTCTGAAATTACAAGCATCCACAAAAACACAGTCATTAGCTACATCTAGTTTCAATTACCAAAGTGTTTATCCTACATTTGGAAAATGACAAACATTAAATGGTTCCGTGGCAATATTAAGCTTAGAGAATATCAGGAACAACAAAATTTAACAACTAGTAATAGCTTTCACACTAAGTCAATTAATTAATGATATATTTAACTTACTTTTGTAATTTGACCATCCCATTTAAGATTCAAACTAAATGAAGTCTCGTTTCTAACAACCAACCACCTATCATCCACTAAAGATTGTTTCCTGAAAACCAAATTAGAATCTATTAAATTAATTTACAGTATTAGATCAAATAGTTTACAGTATTCAAATTATTTTCGTCATAAAGTGTGTTCCTATTGTATATTTCTTTTCTTTCTAGTCTTCTTATATTTCAATTAATGAAACAACCATTTCTTTAATCATTTACTAAAGGTAGCATTACAATCATATATACAGTGAACCCATGGGTCATGTACAAGTTTTGTGAATAATTTTTCCCTAGGTCCACGAGCGATATTTCGAAATTCAAATTCTCACGCACGTCTGCTTCCTTAATCCCACGTTCATTAGTATTTTTGTGTGTTTGTATTAAACATTATTTGTCAGAGTGCTGCGTTCAGAAATTACTTTTGATTTCTTCTGTACATTTTTCATGCTCTTTCATTGAATTTAGTGTTACTTATGTCTTCTGGAAACGATAATTGTGTATGTGTTTTATATTTTTCATCACATAAAAACTCTTAAACACGCAAAAACACATACAATATTATATTTCTATGACATGAAAGGGTTAATTGTATTTACATTAATTTCAGTGGATAGAAAAAAATTTTGTTCGCAAACAGCGTTACGGAACTGTTTGAGCTAGTGATTAATGAGTTCACTATAAATGGCTATAAAATTATACCTATGGTTGCAACGTAGACTAGGAAAATCGGTAAGAAATACTATTAAACTACAAATACACACATGATGCTGTGCATTGTACAAGTGAGCGATTCACGTTTTTTCCTCTCCCGAACTATACATGTAAGTCTTTAATCCCTGAACTAAACAGTTATTATATTTTAAAAAACTACATTTTTTTTTTAACTGAAATTCACTCCCCTATCATTGACATGTATTTTAGTACGGGTCTTGCCTAGAGACAAAGCACAGGTGAATCATTTTTAACCTGAATCAAAGCTATCATGCATGGAATGAAAACATCCCTCACCCCCAACCACCAAGAAGTTGAAGGCGACTCCTTCGGCCCGTAAATTACTGTTGACCACTTTCTGGACAAGCTGGGAGTCACACTAATGAACTTCAAGTGAAATTAGAGACTGTAAATGCTCCATTGTGAAGAAACTGCGATAGGCTATGCGTCGTAAATGCTCTAAACTCCTGACACCAGCAGGCCCACCCACAAACAGCTAGAGATACACAGGTGGTTTTGTAAATATCCAATTGGGATCAATTGGAATATTCTGGGTATATCCCCGACTTACCCCTTAATGTATTTGGGTTCTGACGTCGCTACCGTTTCGAATGTGATGCAGCCGTATTTCACGCAAATGTTCTTTGATTCATAGAGCAGTCGCAAACCTTGATATAGGGTATATACCCTTGATATATATATATATATATAGGGTGATTTTCTCATTATAGATTTGCGACTTATTACTGCTTACCCTTTAAATTTATAGTGCTTAGGCATATGACAACATAATAATAAACATCTCAATTTAGGTCTCGAGTACACTCTGGCTCTCATATTTCTTGTAGCAGCTGTTAGATTGGTTTATTAAATGTTTATATGTATATTGAATTATAGTAATATATTATACTCACCTCGCCTGGAAAGAATTCATTATGTAGCAGTTGGGCATGTCTGTTGCTAATGGGTAAAAGTAACTACAACAATCTACAGGCTCCCAGTTAACTGTGCAGTTCTTCATGATTTCATGGCAATCTCTGTAATAATAATAAGCACACTGATTAGGCTCTGACATTTTGAGTCAGATGTTCAATTTGATTAGGCACAATTTACAAGGGAGTAGTTATTCAATTGAGCTAGACAACATTGAACTATTAAAGTTGAATGAAACTGCCAATTTTGTGGTCGAACTCTGCAAAAATTATCTGCAGGGAACAGAGTCTACCGTAAATTTCAAAATATGATTACTAACATATACTGATTACTAACATTAATACATGAATTAAAATGAAAAAGAAGCGCCTTCGTTTCAATCACTATATTTTCACTTCGAAATCTGTTGCCTTACTGCTACTACCTTAACAATTCCTCATTCAGAGACACTCGCAGGATTTTTTTAAGGAAGGGCGAGATATTCCTTTCAAGCAGGGAGCAAGCGAGCGATTCCAACGAGGCCAAAAGTCGGTTTGAAGGGGGAAAAAGGACCGACCTACAAGCACAGACGCAAATGCACACACATACTTTCATGCATGCGTGCACGTAATCATCATATAAAACAAGTTATTTACACACATATCCTCATTAACTACAGTAAACTGGCACTTCTATAAAGGTAACCAAGAAAGTTCTGTCGCTTTTGTGGAGGTCTGTTTTCAATTGGCCCTCGCGAATGAAGATAAGGCGAAGGTCGTTGTTGGTGTGGGTATATCCAACACAATACCTGATTGTGGCAGTTCAGTTACACCATGAACTTGCGTAAGGATAGAGTGTATATAGGACCTCCACGGAGTGTCATAAGGGCGTGCATGCTGTAAGATTTCAAACTGGGGTCAAACGCCGTTGCAGCGGAGCGGACGATATGCCAGGCTTTTGATGAGGATGTTGAGACTACGCGCCAGTGCAGCGGTGGTGTGACAAGTTTAAGAAAGGTGATGAAATACTCGAAGATGCTCCACGTGCCGGAATACAAACATATGTACAAAAGGAAAATCTTCAGGTAGCAATTGATGCGAACACTGGCCAGAAAAGTGAGGAAGTGTGACTACAATTCAGTGTGAGTGGAGAAGCCATTCGGCAACACCTCCATTAACTTGTGAAGCACTATAAGTTGGGTTGATGGGTACCATATGATTTGACTCCGGGCCAGTAGGCAATGCCAGCAGACACATGTGTTTCTTTGCTGTCTCATCTGAGGAAGGAACCATTTCTAGACATAGTGTTGACAGTGATGAGAAGTGGATCTTGTACAAAGCTCTACAGGCGCCATCATCATTGGTTAGCATCCCATGAACCAGTTCCAAAACAGCCGAAACCAGCATTGCACCAGAAGAAGTTTCTCTCGTGTATTTGATAACTACTCACAGCACCGTGCATCGGGAACTGCTACCAGCTGGTCAGAACATCAATCCAACTGTGTACTGTCAGTAGGTGAGCCATGTTCAAGGAAAACTCAAAACTCTGGGGCCAGCACTTCTGAATCGCAAAGCGGTCCTCATGTTACAAGACAACGCTAAGCCCCACGTGGCTAAGATGACCCGGGACACGATTCTACGCCTTGGATGGGTAGTCCGTGGACATTGCACCGTCCAATTATCACCCGTTCCATTTCTTGAACAATCATCTTAGAGGACGCCAGTTCAAATCTCTAGTAGAGGTACAAAATGCACTTGATACCTTCTTCGCTTCACGGCGCACCAAGTTCTATCGCGATGGAACCCATGAAATTCCAGAAGGTTAGCAGAAGATCTTTGATGCTGATGTGGATCTTTTAAAACTTGCATCTACGTCTTAGGTTACATAACGATGTTCGAAGTCAGTGAGTGAAAAAGCAACAGAACTTTCTAGGTTACCTTTATATATCTCTTAAGTTGCTAGGATTGGTTATCATATTTCCGTTTGTGGTTTCTTTAAGAGTTGTTTACTGAAGTGAAGTTGTGTCGAGCAGTCCAGGGGCTGAGATTATAGTTTAATTCGTAAGAAAAGGATTTATGAAAATGAAATGAAATGAAATCTTTGAGTTTTACGTCCCACGGTTATGCCGGTTAGGCTAAAGGAGACGGTGATGGTGAGTAATGAATGAAATGGTGGAATGAAGAAAGTGGGAGCAAACGGGAGAACCCCGAGAAAACCCACGCACACGGTGTTTGTCCACCACAAAGTTCACTTGGCGGGGACTGGGATTGAACCCGGGACCCCTACCATCAGAGGGGAACGCTCTACCACTGAGCCACCGCGGCCCCTCGCGAAAAGGATTTATGTTGCGATCTTTTTTCTTAAAATATCTACTTAGACTTGAATAATGATGTCTAGGTGGCAGGTTTGGTTGTCACCCCCCTAAGACGTTTAATATGTTCTACTACCTGTGTGAATTACAGTATGCATTTTTTTTTTTAAAGTTTGTCCTTCGGTTACGATTGTTGATTCCTCAGTCATATTCATTGAACATTTACGAAAATATGCATAATTCTCATGAAACTTTGCTTTTGTAAGTTTAACATCGATTTGTTTCCAAAAACAGAAAACGCTATGAAATTAATTAAAGGAGTTCGCTAGTAAGTTCCTCAACATTCATATTATAACATCGAAAGAGTAGCCTACTTAAATACATAAGTTGAGTCTGTAGATATCAAGGGCGCCCGAAGAATTTTTTAGGGGGGCATCTCCATGGTTGCTATATTACGTGTGATATTTCTCGTATTTAATATGCATGGTTTCCTATATGGTACATATTATCGTGAGCGACTGGGCCCGGGCCCCTCTCTGTCCCTTCGTGCGACAATGATAGATATCCATGTGTACCTGTGTATACCTTAGAAATGTGTCGTTTTCCTACATTTTCGTTGATGCGTAACATTATTTCATGAATTAGTCTTCAGATGTAGTTCCTCATCATGTTCTCGTTATATTGTCCTTGATAACAGCGTTCTAAACTCATAAGGCCTTATGCAGAGTCGTTTTGATGCGTGATTAGTGTCATACTAAAAAGTTCGACTAACATATGTTTCTTGTAATAGTCAGGCGTATAGTATGACGCTAACCATACGTCACAACGACTCTGCTTAAGGGCCATAATGTCTTGGTGAAAGCGCTCTCCGTGATCCTCTGTGCCCATATTCTCCTAAAAACTATTCAGATGAGAGGCAAGAACATGTAATTTAAGTGACATCCTACAATCCGTTTCACTATAGTTTGTTACCATATTCGTAAGTTCCACATAATTTTCAGCTCTGTAATATCCTAAGAAACACAACGACTGCCACACAGGTGCTTCAGGCTTCTTTTTTAACCTCAGTTAGCAGTGTGAAGAACTCAGTGGACTGGATCTTTATCATTACTTGCTGTCCTATAAACACTCCAGCCCCCATCTTAGCACGAGATAGCTCCGGAAACATGCCATGTAAAAACTTGAATGTATGAGAATCTCTATGCAAAGCTTTCACAAAGTGCTTAATGCCAAGTTTAATGTATAGAGGTGGTAACAATACCATCTTAGGGTCCACAAGTGGCTCGTATTTCACATTGTGTCCTCACAGTGTACTCCGTTGTGGCCAGTACTTTCTCCGGTAATGGGCCTCGGTGTCACTACTGTCTCACAAACAAAGATACCACGGGAATTCGGTGAAACTTGCCATGAGTAAGGCAATAATTTTGAAGTCCTCTATTACTTGCAACCGATATTTTGGATACTCTAAATTGACCAATAAGGTCTTCAAGCTGTTAAAGTCTTCCTTCATAGAGAAGCAAATAGACAGGTGCTTATTCCCATTGTACAGATTCTCACCGTTGAGACTTCTAGACGAGCTGTCTATAAACAAATGACACTCTTTTAGAATGTAAGGTATCTGTTAAGCATAAATATTTACAAGCACAATCCAGCTTTCTTACAAAATAATAATAATAATAATAATAAAATGGAAAACTCTTCCTGCCGTCTCCTTTGAGCTGTTAATTTACTTATTTATCAACTATATTCCGCTATTTTACCCACCATTGTTACTCAGACTTAGATCTCGAATTAGATCATTCAAATCTGTTTGGTTAGAAGAGTACGGCGTCTATTAGTAGTTCATATCTGAAATGTTTAATAAGAAAGGCATGCTGTGACACAATTGCAGTATAACAGGATATTCTAGGCTTATAAATATAGAGAGTGGTTCAACAGTAGGTATATAATACAGTACTGATCAGCTCATTGCATTTTATATCATATCATATCATATCTTATTGTTATCCATCAGGTAGACTTAGTTGCTACGTACATGATTTCTTCTTAATGTCTTTTAACTTACATCTTAAGCTCGGAAGAGCCGAAGCAAATACATCCATAAACTAAAATGTTATAATTGATCAAGGCAGGAGTGTATACCTACTTTTGGGCCACCCTGCATATACACATACCTTTAAATACTTACAAATAGCCTTAAAACACTCTGCCCGTCGCATGTTGATTCTATTGCGAATCTCTCTGTGTTGACTGGTTCTTCAATCAAATTTAAATGCAACTTAACGCATCAAACGTTTTAAGACACGCATATAAATTCATTAATATAGGACAGATTCCATATTTTCGGTGCTAGTACTTACATAAGCGAAATTTCATGGAAAAAATACACCTTTTCTAGTTACTTTCAAGGTAACAATACAGGAAATCACTATTATAAGACAAGGACAAAATGAGTGTTGCATAGTGTTATCAATAACTATTTCAATACATATGCTCGCGTACTTTAACTCAGATAACAATACAATCAGGATAATTTAATTGTGCAAGTAATATAATTTTGTGACAGTATGATATAGTGTGTGTTACATATAGTTTGTATGCTGAAGCTCAATGGGTAATAACTATCTGGGCGTCCGAACTAATATGTATAGAAGTTCATTCTTTTTTATTTGTAGTATTGTTTTCTTTCATTTAGTTACCATTTTCTGTTAGGTACTCGTTGTCCATTGGACTTTAATGAAAGGGTGTAATTTCCAATGTTCTTTAGTACTTATAACTGTTCGGACTTTAAACATTAAAATTTACAAATTGTGATAAGATATTTTTGCAACAAGTGGAAAGTAATAATTTGCGGGCAACACAATAACCTTTGTTTTTTGGAGACCATTTAATCCATTAAATTCTTTATACTCATTTATATTAGCTATGTTCTTATAAAATAAGTTTGTCATGTTGAAATGAATTTATAATTCCACTACCAGTAAATTACTATAGCAATAAGGGAAAGTAAAATACTAAGGTTAACCTGTCTAATTGTCCTCTAGTGTCGTTGTATCAAACGAGTGGCCAATTCCGTTTAAAGATGAATTCAAATTACCATAGAACATGTTTCCGTACTACAAGCTTGGTGGCAACACAACATAAACACAAATGTAGTGAATGAAGACTTCAGATGAAAATTTCCGGGAATGGAATCACCATCAGTCAAGCCATGAGGAACCTGAACCAACGATTCGAGGTTAGAGGTTCTGTGTATGACTACCGCAAAATAGACAACTACGCAGTGTATGAAATAAACACTAAGCTTGTCGCTCAGTGTTGTGTATCTAGCTCTATTATGTCTACCAGACATGTTCCTTAAACGTACCTATTTTAGGAACATGTTAAAGGATTTAAAGATGATACATTACCGGCCAAAGGTTCTATGCCTGTTGCACGAATATGATCCGGAACGGTCTGTTGAGTTCCGTGAGTGATTTCTCATTTGTAACGAAGCTGACAGTGACTTATGGAAACGAATTTTGTGGACAGGTTTGGTCTCATTCAAGATGAACAGTCGTGTAAACAGATACAATTGTGTTTATTGGAGTGATACTAATCAACATGAAGTTGTGACAGAAGAGTTAAACGTCCATAGTGTCATTATTTAAAATTGTATTTGAGAATGAAATATTTGCCATGCAACCAATATCTTTTAAAGGAACTGTTAACAGTGACATACGTTCAGATGTTGCAGGAAGTTGTTCTTAAAGATCTTGAAAATAACGGAAATATTTAGTTCACGTTACAACACATGGAACACCACCTCACTTTGGTGTTGTTTATGGAGTTTTGGGGTGAACATTTTGATGAATTAATTGATCGTCGTGGTTCGAAAAACTGGCCACCCAGTTCATGTGACCTCAAACCATGCGACTTATCCATGAGGAGTACTGTCAAAGATGAAATGCTTTCAGGAAACCTGCAAGACTTCGATCACTTGAAACAGCTAATCGAACAATCATTCAAGAGATTGGATCGCAATCTGCTTTTGTATCACAATATTTGCAAATCAGTGCTGAAGAGATGTACCTTGTGCATTAAAAACTAGGACATAGTTTAAACTATTCGTAAGCACAATAAAGATTCTCAAGTCACCTAGTTTATTTTATTTTATTTCTTCACATATTGGGGAAGATGACTTAGTGCCCACCCTATAAGCCTATACAAAAATGAATGTAAATGTACGTGTTCGTGGGTGTGTACGTCCCAGCTTAATTCTGGAACACGTGAGGCAATTATAATCAAAGTTGGAAGACGTACAGTCTGAAAACAGTACTGTAGAGTAAGATCTTCTAGGACTCCTACGGAGGAGAGGAGACGTATAAAAGTAATCAAAAACGATCAAAAAAGTTAGGTCGAATCCATAGTTTTCGGAGTCACTGAGAACAACGACACTTTTGATGCAATTTAAGCCTAAATTAAGATTCCATTAATACCCACTGAAGGGCGAAAAAGTGAAATGTAGAAAACATCGAAAGCAAATTTTAATAATGTCGAATCCATAGTTTTTGGTGTTCGTAAACTGATTGGAGACAATTAGCGTGCCGCTTAAGTCCAAGTTTAGCTTTCACTAGGGGCAGGGGTGCACATCCTCCCCAAAGCTGATGGCGCACTCCCCCCAAAACTAATAATCTCTTCCCTCCTCAAAACTCAAGTCCTCTAAAAAAATTGCCCAGTGTAGCAGTAGTTTTTATAGTACTAGTAATTGTTATTTTTTGTTGTTTTTATTTCCTGTAGTAGTATTATAGAATGCTTGTAGTAGTAGTAGGGGCAGTAGTAATTATAAAAATGGCATTACTTTTATTAGTAGTCTTGGTAGTGTACAATACTAAATATGTTCTATAAGGATATTGAAGGGTATAAAAACTTCTACACACTGTATATGGCACAGGTATTCTTTTTTTACAATTAGTAGCATTATTTTTTCTTTACAAAATATTGATATAATTCCCTTGTATATGAAAAGTAAGATGCAAGTTACAAGTTATTGAGTTTGATACCAAAAGAAAATGTTATCCTCAAAATTAGCCTACAAAAAGGAGTGATATCCAACAAAAACATTCCTGTAAAAGAGCCAAGTACGAGTGACCTTAAAAAGAATTGAAATCACAAAAATAGGCGCCAAGTTCTGGTGGACAACAGTTACAAACACTCACTGGCTCACTTCAAATTTAGATTTGAAACTTGGCTGTTGTCTGTATGGTTACCACTAGCTCACAATTATGTCAAACTACTTTATAATTTTCAACAGACAACATAGGCAAGTTTCAAATCTAAATTTGAAAGTGATTTCTTGAGTATTTGTAAGTGTTGTTCACCAGAACTTGGCGCCATCCTTTCATATAGCAACTTGCGCGGTACTTCATTTATAGAGTTTCCAAGAAGGGGGTAGGGGGATTCATTCTCGAGATTTTAAAAAAAATCGCATCGTGTTCCAATGTTATTCTGACGACAGCAAAATTACTTATTCGATATTAGAGTAAAATTCTTTCCCATTTTTTTATTCCCCCCAATTTTTTTCTCGATGGCACAACTTGCGCCATTCATCCCTCCTGTGGGCGACCCTTCTCTCTTAAAATGAACCAACCTGTCCTTTCATACGGCTACTTGCGCGGTACTTCATTCATCGAGTATCGAAGCAGGGGGTACGGGGGTTCACCCCGGAAAAGTTTTGAAAATTAACTTCTCAAAATCGTGTTTTAATGCTATTCCGACAGTAAAATTGCTAGTTCGAAAGTAGAGTAAAATTCCCCCCCAAAATTTTTCTCAATGGCGCAGCTTGCGCCATACATCCCCCCTGTGGGCGGCCCTGACTAGGGGTAATACCTCCCTACCCCACCTGGTGAAGTAGAGGGCGATTACTAATAAAAATTATGGAAAATTACCGATACTAGTGTCGAACTCATAGTTTTCGGGGTCGCCGTAGTGAATCATGACTTTCTTGATAGTGTTTAAGTACAAGGTTTGTACAATACGAAGCAAAAAACCTGCAACATGAAAGTTTAAGTTCATTGTGAAACTACGCCAACAACATAGGCAACCAACCTAACGTCTTTGTGGCACTGATCACGCCAGGATAACCTTCGGCTTCGTCCCCCTGCACACTTCGTTTTGAGCAAGAAATGCATAGACCACGTGACTACAAATCACAAATTTCTCACAAGATGGAGTAATAGATTGAGGTTCTTCTCATTTCTCTTCTCATTTTACATCCTCAGTTTTAAAGAGAGAGAAAGAGAAAAAGGTCAACGTGATAAAAACTAAATAAAGAGGAATATGCGAAATATAAAGGAAAAGAAAACGTGCGCATATATTGACAAATGACACATGCACTTCAAAGGAGACCACCTCAAATTTTGTTATGAACCATATATAATAACTGTGAGAATCAGCAAACCACAAAGACATAATTACACACAGTAAGTGTTATATAACACATATTTATTTAAACAAATAAAAATGCTCGCAAAAAGCTGAAAATGTCTTTAAAATCTCAACCATAACTGAAACAAGAGATTACTTCTCTATTGTTTTTCTTCGTAGCATCCATCTACATGGAGAAATGAGAAAGAGAGAACATCTTAAGAGATTCGCACGTATACAATATCGGAAACTGCTAAATGGAAAAAATTACAGTCTTTGGATGGGATTCGAACCCAGAACCATAGTATTAGAAATCCCACACTCTACCGATGTAGCTAGTCTGACAGTAATACCCTGTTCCTCCATCATTACCAATGAAAGATGGAATGGAGTCTGCAGAAAACTACGTCTAACATGACCACGCCAGACCGCCTATAACCTATGTCTAATTGGTACTTAAAAAAGCTAGTTCTACACGTGCATAGAAAAGTAAAATCAAATGAGTAGTTAGTACACGTCACTTTGTCTGTCTCACTCTATCTCTGACTATAGAAATCGAGGAAGAAGAAAAAAGTATAGAGGTGAGAACACAGGAAGAACAAGCAAAAATATTAGTTGCAGGAAACTGAATATCAAGGGGAGAGAGAGAGAGAGAGACATAGAGACAGAGAGAAAAATAGAGGAACGGAGCCAATGATTTAATATACATCGGAAAAGAAGGTTCACAACTGTGCTATACATTTAATGTATTGAATACTCTGCAGGCCCGTCTCCACGGGGGGGCTAGGGAGGCCGGGACCCCCCTAAAATTTGGCCGGCCCCAATAAATGTTTCACGATAGGCTTGCAAATGAACTATAATTTGGTGATGAAGTATAATATGATTGGGTCGGGCTCCCCCTAACTTCGGCCGCCCCCCCTATATTTTTGGGCTGGCTACGGGCCTGATACTCTATTTCTTCTAAATTGCTTGCTAGATGACAAATATTAATTTGTAAAAACGTAGCAAATGCCCGCGTTGTCTTGTTTTCTTACTGTTTCAGTAATAGTGGAAAACGTGGTTTATGCAAGATAATAAATTACTAATTTTCCCACAACAATCATGTAGATGTTGTTGATGATTTTGAGTTTAACGTCCGTTCAGCAGCGAGATTATATGAGACGTGGATCTACTTATTAACGTGGAATCCGAACCATATGAGCTGCTGCCGGGAATCGAAGCAACCATGTACTGTTGGTAAGAAATTTCTAAGCAAAAGAAAAATCTGATCAGCAAAATACATAAAACGATAGTCCTGCAAACTATTACTTAAAGAGAATTTATTGTAAAATCAATACATCCATGTGGCGGTATATAGTCGTAAAGTGATTAGAAAACTTAATATTAAACTGTCGATCATATTGTTTTACTTATTTGAATTCAATGTCGTATAGATTCGGTTTTAGCTCTAGATTTCAGCGTTCTCACTTCGATTCTTAACTTGTTGGAAATATGCATTAATCGAAATTATAAAAGTATACGAAATTTAACTAGCTAAAAGAAAAGAATAACATAAAAATCCGGATTAGAGTACGTCGTCGCCAACATGTGCTTTTATTTCAGGGAGCATAAAGTCGAGAAGATCAAATTTTTTTTTACCATTAAGTCGGCCTATAATTCGAGTCTCGCATATCAATCCCCAACAGTGAATCGTCACATGACCCATTCGCGCTGAACGGGCCATATATTGTTAATCAAACCGTCTTCCAGATGGGCGATACACACGTGTTGGCCCAAAGTTTCCAGTGGAAAATATTTTCTCATCTGTAAAGACAACAGTGTCCCAGTGACAAGTAATATTTAGCTCTGCAAACGCTAGTCTATCGACTTTGTGATCTTCTGTCAATGTCTCCTTAAAAGCAGCCCGGAAGGACCTTAAGCCTGCGGACCGAAGTCGCCGTCGGACTGTAGTTACATCACCTGGAAAGGCGGTAGACTGCTGCAGTTGTCGGGCACACATGAAAGGCTGTCGACAGCATTGATCAACTAATCGTTGGTCTTGTGTCGGTGAGGACACTCGTGGCCGACCACTTCCAGATTTTCGAGTTAGACTTCCAGTTTCCTCATATTTTTTTCCACCATCTGAACGCTGTTGCACGATGCACGCCTAATCGAGCGCCTGCTTCAGGAACACTCAATCCCGCATGTTCAATAAGAGCGATAACACTCTCACGTACAGAATGATCATATTGCGCCATTCTTACACAAAAGTAAAAGTGCTAAAAACGTCTTTGAATATAGGATAATGCACAATATTGCTATACATGACGTCTTATTATGAAAAACATGCGCAGAAGAAGTAGATGTGCCTGTAATCAACTGTTGTTGCACGCAAAAATACTCACTCACTGTTAGTAACAAAATATTTTCCATTTTTTTTTAATCCAATACATTAGAATATAGTAGCAGTTACTATCTTTCAAGAACATAACTTCCATCGAGTGGTGGGCATAAACAAAAGCTCGTAACTATGCAACAGTTAACTTCCATCAAAACCCCCGAAGCACTTTACAGATTTAATCTGATTTATTTGTGCAATTTAGATACATATAAGATTACAACTTGTCTGGGAAATTTGTTCATACTCTTCTAAAACAGTTCTATTCTATTATTCGCCACTCGTATACATTATATGACAAACAACAAAACAGAAACAAGTAAAGTGCAAATACTCTAGACAATATTTTTCAAAACGTACTAGAGAATTAAGATATAGCCGAGCGGTTTAGTAGAGTAGTCTACTACCTCCGCCTTCTCGTGTTCAAACCCACCTGAGGTTTGTGTCTATTCTCTGCTTTTTTTCTTGTGCTTTCACAACGAACGTTTTTTCTATAATTCCTATAAGCTATGACTTGCAAACCCTAAACAAAATACACATGTTTATTGTAATACTCTAATCCGGATTTTTATGTTATTCTATTCTTTTAGCTAGTTAAATTTCGTATACTTTTATAATTTCGATTGATGCATATTTCCAACAAGTTAAGAATCGAAGTGAGAACGCTGAAATCTAGAGCTAAAACCGAACCTATATGACATCGAATTCAAATAAGTAAAACTATGTGATTCACAGTTTAATATTAAGTTTTCTAATCACTTTGGGACTATATACCGCCACATGGATGTATTGATTTTACAATAAATTCTCTTTAAGTAATAGTTTGCAGGACTATCGTTTTATGTATTTTGCTGATCAGTTTTTTCTTTTGCTTAGAAATTTCTTACCAACAGTACATGGTTGCTTCGATTCCCGGCAGCAGCTCATATGGTTCGGATTCCACGTTAATAAGTAGATCCACGTCTCATATAATCTCGCTGCTGAACGGACGTTAAACTCAAAATCATCAACAACATCTACATGATTGTTGTGGGAAAATTAGTAATTTATTATCTTGCATAAACCACGTTTTCCACTATTACTGAAACAGTAAGAAAACAAGACAACGCGGGCATTTGCTACGTTTTTACAAATTAATATTTGTCATCTAGCAAGCAATTTAGAAGAAATAGAGTATCAGGCCCGTAGCCAGCCCAAAAATATAGGGGGGGCGGCCGAAGTTAGGGGGAGCCCGACCCAATCATATTATACTTCATCACCAAATTATAGTTCATTTGCAAGCCTATCGTGAAACCTTTATTGGGGCCAGCCAAAGTTTAGGGGGGTCCCGGCCTCCCTAGCCCCCCCGTGGAGACGGGCCTGCAGAGTATTCAATACATTAAATGTATAGCACAGTTGTGAACCTTCTTTTCCGATGTATATTAAATCATTGGCTCCGTTCCTCTATTTTTCTCTCTGTCTCTATGTCTCTCTCTCTCTCCCCTTGATATTCAGTTTCCTGCAACTAATATTTTTGCTTGTTCTTCCTGTGTTCTCACCTCTATACTTTTTTCTTCTTCCTCGATTTCTATAGTCAGAGATAGAGTGAGACAGACAAAGTGACGTGTACTAACTACTCATTTGATTTTACTTTTCTATGCACGTGTAGAACTAGCTTTTTTAAGTACCAATTAGACATAGGTTATAGGCGGTCTGGCGTGGTCATGTTAGACGTAGTTTTCTGCAGACTCCATTCCATCTTTCATTGGTAATGATGGAGGAACAGGGTATTACTGTCAGACTAGCTACATCGGTAGAGTGTGGGATTTCTAATACTATGGTTCTGGGTTCGAATCCCATCCAAAGACTGTAATTTTTTCCATTTAGCAGTTTCCGATATTGTATACGTGCGAATCTCTTAAGATGTTCTCTCTTTCTCATTTCTCCATGTAGATGGATGCTACGAAGAAAAACAATAGAGAAGTAATCTCTTGTTTCAGTTATGGTTGAGATTTTAAAGACATTTTCAGCTTTTTGCGAGCATTTTTATTTGTTTAAATAAATATGTGTTATATAACACTTACTGTGTGTAATTATGTCTTTGTGGTTTGCTGATTCTCACAGTTATTATATATGGTTCATAACAAAATTTGAGGTGGTCTCCTTTGAAGTGCATGTGTCATTTGTCAATATATGCGCACGTTTTCTTTTCCTTTATATTTCGCATATTCCTCTTTATTTAGTTTTTATCACGTTGACCTTTTTCTCTTTCTCTCTCTTTAAAACTGAGGATGTAAAATGAGAAGAGAAATGAGAAGAACCTCAATCTATTACTCCATCTTGTGAGAAATTTGTGATTTGTAGTCACGTGGTCTATGCATTTCTTGCTCCAAACGAAGTGTGCAGGGGGACGAAGCCGAAGGTTATCCTGGCGTGATCAGTGCCACAAAGACGTTAGGTTGGTTGCCTATGTTGTTGGCGTAGTTTCACAATGAACTTAAACTTTCATGTTGCAGGTTTTTTGCTTCGTATTGTACCATCAACTCCCGTGGAAAAATAAAATAATCAAAAACAACCTATATTCGATACTAGTGTCGAATCAATCGTTTTCTAGTGCCAGTTCAAATGCTGTTTACGTCCAAGTTTAACCCAGTGGAGATATGACTTGCAAGCACCCCTAGCCTTTAAACACACGTGCTGGAGTAAAATCCGCTCCACGAGTGTGTTTGTGTAATATATTTTTGCCAAGTTTACCACCTATGTTTTCAAAATTGTGTGTTTAATATTATATATATATATATATATATATATATATATATATATATATATATATATATATATATATATATATATATATAGGGACGGATTTAGGAAGGGTGCAAAGGTGCACGTGCACCCGTCCTAGTTGTAAATATACACTATATAAAATGAGAAGCTAGCAGTGAAATAGCAAGATTTTCCGAACCTTTCTGCCATCGTGTTTCGTTTGGGGTTTAAATAAAGCAGAGGAGGTTTACAAAAAGAATAATTTAAGTAAAATTTCTGAAGGTTGAAGGAAAAGAATTCACCAAGCAAAACACTATAATATTTGTCAAGTAGGAAAATTCAAAAGACTGGAGGAGAGAAAATTTTTTCCTGCATTTCTTTGCGACTCTTTTTAAAATACCCCCCTCCGTTCTATGTGTCACTTTGAAGAGTTTGTCTGATTAGTAGTTATTGGTGCACCCCTCAGAAAATTCTGCATCCGATCCTATATATATATATATATATATATATATATATATATATATATATATATATATATATATATATATATACAGGAGTTGGACAAACAAATCTAAAAACAATTCATACACGACACGTAAGCTTGGCCCTCCATTGTACAACACGTGTTGCGGTTGCCGATCATTTTTTGTTTTCAATGTGTCATGTGGGCCTTCCCCTTCCGTCAGCAGTAACCAGTTCACCTGTGAGTGTCGTAGTGTGAAAGTGGTGCCGTAAAATGGACGACCTGACAGACTTCCAAAGAGGCATGATCGCTGGTGCCCGTCTGGTTGGAGCTTCAGTGGCAACAGTGGAGAACACTGTGGGGTATCGAAAGGCACTGTGTCCAATGTTACGAGGGCATACACAATTCACAAACACAATGGGCAAACGACGTCACCAAAGCACAACAGTGGTCGAAAGACAATCCTGTCAGATAGGGACCGGAGGGCATTAAAACGGATTGTAGCAGCTAAAAAGAAGACCACTGCAATGAAATTACGTCTGAACTCAATTGCGGCCTACAGAACCCGGTTTCATAGAAAACAGTGCGACGGGAACTTCATAAAATGAAAATTCATGGAAGGACCGCTATCGCCAAACCCCTGGTCACAGCAGTAAATGGGAAGAGGCGTATCCAGTGGTTCAAGGAAGACAAGGCGTGGAGTCATGACCAGTTTAACACATAATGTGGTCGGATGAATCGACCTTCACCTTGCTTTCAACAACTGGTCGTGTTTACGTGTGGAGAACGCCGTCGCAGGCCTATGATACAGACTGTCTGCTCCCAACTGTAAAGCATGGGAGTGGTTCTGTTACAGTATGGGCAGTGACATCAAGGTTTTCCCAGGTCCCATGATAGCCCTGCATGGCATGATGAGTGCTAAGGCCTATGAGGCCATTTTGGGGGACCAGGTCCTACCCATGGCTCAAATATTGTTCCCTGATGGTGATGGCATCTACCAAGATGATTTGGCACCCAGTCACGCTGCAAAAACGGTGAAATCATGGTTTGAGGAGCATGACCAGGAGCTATCACACTTCCCCTGGGTCCCACAATCACCAGATGTAACCATCATTCAGCCATTGTGGTCTGAGGTAGAAAGATTTTCTGTCTCGTTACCCTCCACCAGCATCCCTTAAGGAATTGGAGCATGTTTTGGAGGAACAATGGTACAAATTCTACACACCACGATTCAGGATATGTATACGTCCATTCCACGTCGGATCCAATCTGTTTTGGACGAAAAGGAGGCCCCACACCATAATAGATATGATTTTCACACTTTTGCCAAAGTTTTTGATTTTTTTATCCCGCCCCTATATATATATATATATATATATATATATATATATATATATATATATATATATATATATATATATATATATGTGTGTGTGTGTGTGTGTGTGTGTGTGATGAGGATCTTAGCTAGAAGATCGAAACGTTACGTGCAAATGTGTTTTTATTAAATAAGTGCAGTATTGTTCAGTAGTGTTTTTATTTTTCACACACACGTATATATAGTTATATAGTTGTAGTTATAGTTATATAGTTGTAGTTATAGTTATATAGGCCAATATTAGTTTGGTAAACTTTTTAAAAAAATCCGTAAGGACACAAAATGGACAGTCTTGCGCAAGATAAGACAGAATAAAGAACCTTTTTATTCTGTTGAGAGTGATGCAGAACTGATTCCTAACGATTCTAGTGACGCAGATAATCTATATTAAAGTGGACATGATGCAAATACTGAATAAGATTGTGATCAAGCTTACTAACTTCTACGAGTACGGTCCGGAGAAACTAACAGCAAAATGAAGAAGGGAGTAATATTCCAACGTATTCTCCTTCTCCAAGGATATAACTATCAGTTCTTATTCTGCCAAGTCCGAAAAATTTGTTAAGGTATAAGCCATGCACCATGACAAATATGATCAAGACGCAGATAAAGAAAAGAAACCTACTATGATAACTGATAATAATTTACATAATGGCGGCATTGATGATGTTGACAATCTGTGTGGAATGGATACTGTGTCAAGAAAGTGTAAGCATTGGCAACATACAGTACTTTTGGAATGCTAAATGTTGGAGGCATAAATGATCTCGTCATTTCCATAAACAACATTGGAGAGTCAAACCAAATAGCCAGAACAGTGTTCCTGAAGGAACTGGGTTTGGAGCTTTGCAGGGTACACACTAGTCAATTCATCTCTAGGAATATAAGTTAGTTTCTAGACGTTATGAAATATGCCCGCATGAAAAGGATAGGAAAATTTAATCATGCTGCAATTGCAACAAGTTGACGTGCATGAAGCAAAAGCCTTGTTTATTGTGAAGAGTGTGCTCCCGATGAAAACTTTGATCTTGCATTTGACCCGTGAGGGAAATGTCAATAAATAAGTAATACGGTATTAAAATTTTTAATTTCTATTTTCACGCCATATGATATTATTCTATTTTTGTTCTACATCATATTAAAAATTTTTTTATTCATTTAGTGGAGAAAGCTCAAGCACTTCTTGTTTTGAATATTTGTAAGTAGTGAATATATAATGCTATTTTTGTGAAGAAAGTTTGAAATGAACATATGAAGAAAACACACGAGATTGTTTAATATATTCATCTATGTAAATATTAGAAGGGTCTAGGTCAAAAGCCCCACAGCCAAAACCCCCACACTCAAGAAATGTCAAAACGCCCAGACGATCAATCATAACTCCCACACACATGGACAAATCTCCCAAACGCACGAACGGTCAAAACCCCCACAGCCAAAACCCCACACTCAAGAAATGTCAAAACGCCCACAAAATCGGTCAAAACTCCCACACAAATGGACAAAACAGCCACACATAGCAACGGTCACAATCCACACATAAATGGACAAAACCCCCACACAAATGGACAAAACGCCCACACGCAGAAATTGTCACAACTGTCACACAAATGGACAAATCCCCCACACTCTGAAATTATCATGATTGCACGTCTTTGTTGCGGCTCTTTAAGACGCTCACCTTAGTGTTTCTGTCATTACAAAACAGTCCAAGAAGAATAGTTGCAACATCAGTTTAAGTGGAATAAAAAATATTATTAAAAAGTACAAGGGCGAGAAATACAACCAGGATCATTTCAGAGTGTGGGAGATTTGAGCGATTGTGTGGGGTTTTTGTCCATTTGTGTGGCAGTTGTGACAATTTCTGCATGTGTAAGTTTTGTCCATTTGTGTGGGGTTTTTGTCCATTTGTGTGGGGTTTTTGTCCATTTGTGTGGGAGTTTTGTCCATTTGTGTGGGAGTTATGACCGTTGGAGGTTATGACCGATTACAAATGTGGGGGTTTTGGCTGTGGGGTTATGACCGTTCGTGTATTTGGGATATTTGTCCATTTGTGTGGGGGTTATGACCGATCGTGTGGGCGTTTTGACATTTCTTGAGTGTGGGGGTTTTGGCTGTGGGGGTTATGACCGTTCGTGTGTTTGGGAGATTTGTCCATTTGTGTGGGGGTTATGACCGTTTGTGTGGGCGTTTTGACAATTCTTGAGTGTAGTTGTTTTGGCTGTGGGGGTTTTGACCGGTTCCCTATTAGGAACCATCACTAAAAATTTAAACACATATATTAGAATATTTTTAGCAACATATAAAACATTATAACATAAAAACAGGGTAAAATAATTTTCTTTAGAAATGGCGATAAAATAAAAATTTACCAAAAAATGATATAGAAAAGGTCAATTTTTCAAAGTTTTACTTTTACGTCCCAAATATACACAATAATTTTTACGTAATAAATTATAACAGTTGGAGTGTGTAAAGTCCCGTGCTTGTGTTTAAGTTCTAAAGTTTAGCGCGTGTGTATGAGGGCTAGGAGAGCGTGAGAAGAGGAAACGCGAAAAAATGGTAAAACATAATTGACATTAGTGTCAAATCTACAGTTTTACGGTTTGATGAGACAAATAGTCACAGCCTCGATACCGCTAAAACAAATCTCCAGTCCCCATCAATATTGCGGTGAGAAGAGGTGAAACAAGCGTCTAAGATGATCAAAATTACTGTTTAAGGTGTAAAGTGCCAATTCTGATGACATTCAACCCGAAGTTTAGGCAAGAACACCTAAGGAGAGACATCTTAATATTTCCTCCAATCTGCGCCTCGGTCTTCCTAATGGCCGTTTTCCGATTGAATTTCCAGTTAAAACTTTGAAAACGTTCCTACTTTCTTGAAATCTGGTTACATGACCTGCCCACCAGAGTTTCCTAGATCTGTTGACCTTAATAATGTTAGGTAAATGATACTAATTATGTACTTTCTCGTTATAAGCTTTCCGCCATTCACCATTCCCGTTTCTCTTGGGTCCGAATATTCGTCTTAGGATCTTATTCTCAAACATTTCTGGTTTGCGTTCTTCCCTCACAGTAAACGACCATATATCGCAACCCTACAGAACAACAGGGATGTTTCTCGTTTTATATATTTTAATCTTCAAATTCCCCGACAGAATTAGCGACGTCAAAAGATTTTGAACTGAATAATAACACGAATTTCCTGCCTTTAATCGACATTTAATTTTTTCGTGAATTATTTAGGTCTCTTAATATTGATCCTAGGAATTTGAAAATATTAACTTTTTCGACAGTATTGATATTTTAACTCAACAATAGCTTGCAGTATTACGATCTCAACGCACTTACATATATTTAGTTCTCTTTGTATTTATTTCTAAACACAAGTCCCTGCAATCGTTTAATATGATCTCTGCATTTCTTGGGATTGTTCTCCTATCATCCCCTAATAAAATTACAAAATCAGCATACACGATAACCTGATAAATATCATTCAGCTCTAGGCGGTGGTTGATATTTTTTATTTTCCTTATAGAGTACTCCAGGACAAAGTTGAATAATAATGGCGACAATGCATCTCCTTGTTTCAAGCCATTCTCAACATGAAAGCTCGTGGACAACAAATTTCCTCCCTGGATTTTATTTTTGGATTCATTTAAACATATCTTAATTAATCTAACTAGCATTTTCCGTATTCCAAGTTCTGTAAGAATGTTGTACAACGCTTCTCTGCTAACTGAAAGTAAGCCTTTCTAAAATGAATTTGATGTACCGGGTATGGTATTCTCAATTATTTTCGAGTATTTGCCGAACGGTAAATATCTGGTCGACAGTTGATCGATTTCGTATAAATCCGAACAGATAATCTCCAATTATTTCATCTGTGTATGTGGTCAATCTTGTTAATAGAATGTTTGAGAGTATTTTATAGGGTGTTGATAGAAGAGAAACGCCTCGATAATTATTACAATCAGTCTTGTCGCCTTTCTTGAGAATTAGCACAATGATTGATTTTTTCCACTCTTGTGCAACTCCTCCTTATTCCAGCTAGGAGGAATTAGTTTGTGTATCTTTTTCCAAAATTTTTCCAATCCAGCTAAAATTAACTCAGCCGGAATTTCGTCTATACCCGGAGATTTCTGTTTTATAATTTCTTTAGAGCGATTTTAACTTCTATTCGGTTAGGCTCTGGAATATATGGTTGTGTTGTGTGCATCTCACTTTCTGAACGAACATTAAGTTTTGGCTGCGTGTCAAGCAAATCGTCAAAGAAATTTTTTCATTTATTGAAGATGCTATCTATATCAGTGAAAACTTTTCCGTCGACTTTGTTTAACATATAAGCAGGTTGATAGCCTTTCTTAAATTCGTTGATGCCCTTATACATGACCCGAATGATTTTGTTTTTAATTTTATCTTCAAGTTCCTTAATTTTAGTTTTTAAAAAAATCGCGTTTCTTTGCTCTAAAAGTTTTGGAAGTTTCCCGCCTGATATCTACGAAATTTTGTGTAGTTATTTCGTTCGGAGTTTGTAGCCACTGCAATTTTGCCTGTTTTCTCTTACCTGTTTGTTTAGTGTATTCCTGGCCGAACAACGGTTTGTTACTAGGTATTTCTGCGTGTACTAATTTTTCTTTAGAGGGAATTCGAGTCGTATCTTTGATTTCATGTGTTCCCTTGTTTGATCCTAGCTTGTCTTTAAGGTGAATGATTCGGTATCCTCCCGCTTCCTCACATTTTCTTCATTCCATAATTTTTCATTATTATTTCACTGTTTTCCCTAGCCTCGGTGCACGAGTGAAACATTAAACTCAAAAAAGCGTTCATTTCTGGTGCTTGTGGTCCCGGCTTTGATCCCAGCCCCTGCCAAGTGAACTTTGTGGTGGAGAAACACCATGTGCGTGGGTTTTCTCCGGGTTCTCCCGTTTCCTCCCACTTACTTCATTCCACCATTTCATTCATTACTCATTATCACCGTCTCCTTTAGCCTAACCGGCATAACCCTGGGACGTAAAACTCAAAGATTTCATTTTCATTTTTTTAAACTCAAAAAACTAGCTAGTACTTTTTAATGAGACGCACATGAGGGAAATAAACATAATAATAATTCATAATTAATCATGATCAAGAAATATACACTATGTTTATATTACTTCATTTCATTACTATGAACACTTTACCATCATCAATTAATAAAAACATTAATTATTTACTGTACGCAGTAGAACCATACAGAACATAATACCACTATCATACTAGTTAATGAATAAAAACAAAAATTACAAACAGTCTTGGAGGCGACTAATCTTGGATAGCTCGTGTTATTGCATATCAAATGTTTCATGCTATAATATTTTTTTTTTATTTTAATACTTGTGTATTTCATATTGCCTCAACCTGCAGTTAAAGTATTATGCCAGTAATTGCAAAAGAAACAAAGCCGTCTAGTATCTGTTCATTTGAGAAACGAAATAAGTTTAAAATTGTTTTCTCAGAAAAAGCCGTACTTCAAGGCTTTTTTCTTGCAAAATTAACAAATTCCGAAGAACGTGCTCTTACCAAAGGTTACTTGCATAAAGCATTTTTTTCCTTTTTTATTCGAACGGTCACCTAAGGTTGATGTACACGGATTATATTTATATTCGGATGTAGTTTTTTACTTTAAAATTCTTTATGAAAATTAATGTCTTAACGAAAGCAAAAAGAAACAGCTTAGAAAGTGATTTGGAGCACATAATTCTCATTCTGAGAACACTTTCCATTTCCACATTAACTATACTCAGGGCCGCCCACAGGGGGGATGAATGGCGCAAGCTGCGCCATTGAGAAAAATTTTGGGGGGGATTTTACTCTACTTTCGAACTAGCAATTTTACTGCCGGAATAGCATTAAAACACGATTTTGAGAAGCTAATTTTCAAAAATTTTCCGGGGTGAACCCCGTACCCCCTGCTTAGATACTCGATGAATGAAGTACCGCGCAAGTAGCCGTATGAAAGGAAAGGTTGGTTCGTTTTAAGAGAGAAGGGCCGCCCACAGGAGGGATAAATGGCGCAATTGTTTCATCGAGAAAAAAATTGGGGGGAATAAAAAAAATTGGGGAAGAATTTAGATTTGAAATTTCCCGATGTTGTCTGTTGAAAATTATAAAGTAGTTTGACATAATTGTGAGCTAGTGGTAACCATACAGACAACAGCCAAGTTTCAAATCTAAATTTGAAGTGAGCCAGTGAGTGTTTGTAACTGTTGTCCACCAGAACTTGGTGCCTATTTTTGTGATTTCAATTCTTTTTAAGGCCACTCGTACTTGGCACTTTTACAGGAATGTTTTTTGTTGGATATCACTTCTTTTTGTAGGCTAATTTCGAGGATAACATTTTCTTTTGGTATCACACTCAATTACTTGTAACTTGCGTCTTACTTTTCATGTACAAGGGAATTTTATTAATATTTTGTAAATAAAAATAATACTACTAATTGTAAAGAAAGAATACCTGTGCCATATACAGTGTGTAGAAGTTTTTATACCCTTCAATATCCTTACAGAACATATTTAGTATTGTACACTACCAAGACTACTAATAAAAGTAATGCCATTTTTATAATTACTACTGCCCCTACTACTACTACAAGCATTCTATAATACTACTACAGGAAATAAAAACAATAAAAATAACAATTACTAGTACTATAAAAACTACTGCTACACTGGGCAATTGTTTTTAGAGGACTTGAGTTTTAAGGAGGGAAGAGATTATTAGTTTTGAAGGGGAGTGCGCCATCAGCTTTGGGGGGGATTGGCACCCCTGACTATACTTATAATCACATAACCACACATTTCTGTAAAATAAATAAATAAAGAATCTACGTACAATTATGTTTCGCAGAAAATCACACTGTTTACCAGTGAAATCCTATTCTGCAAACTTATAAACAACTTACTCACATTTCTGTTTAGCTCCTGTCTGTTGTGTATATTCTAAACCTATTATCCTCATTTACTCAGTTATTTTGATACTAGTATATTTTCATTTAAATTTATGTGCTCAAGTATATTCAATTTACTTACGTTGAACTCCATACAACGCTATCGGAGCAATAAGCGACCGCTATGAAGTCTACGTGAGAAGATGTGTTGACGAATTCTACTTCGTATACCACAGAACTATAGTAGTATTTACTGAAGAGCTCCAGTGCTGTAATTGTGGCAAATCCCATCATGGCCACCCAAACCACGAAGAAAATAAATCTGCGAGTGAAAAGTAAATCACAGGAACAGAATGGAAATATTAAAATATATTGAATGATCTATTGACAATTTATCGAATTAATTAAAAAAATACTTCGCATTGCGTGTATTATTATTATTATTATTATTATTATTATTATTATTATTATTATTATTACTGAATGTCTTAGTAATACAAATATTTGCACTGACCACTCTAAATAACTGAAGAAGTAGAACATTATGAGGAAATTAAGAAAACATGAACTAAGACAAGAAGAGTGAATTCTTGATCATATGCTTGAATGAAAATGTTGCAGTAAGGACAGAAGAGATAGAATTGTGAGCAAATATGGTGTAAGTGAATGATATGAGATTCAGGAGATTTTTCAGGTAAGATACAATGAATGACTTAGAAACATGTTAAGAACAGGAATATCCTCCGCATTTGCCATCTGGAAGCTTTGTGCTGGCATAACTGGATATCAAACCGAAAAATATCTAAAAATTAAAAATATGAATAAGGGTTGGATACAAAAAAAAACATGTTGACAAAATTATAAGGAATGTACATGAACGTGTCATCCGGACATCCGAATAAAACCTAGTCCATTCGATAAACATAACAAAGATATGTTTATGTACAAAAAATTAGATGTCATGAACAACGGAGTAAGTTCCGGGGGCCCATTAACCCTATTAGTATAAAGAAAATCGTAGACTCGCAGTGAAATAGATATTTTATCAACACTGTTCATTCAAAAGTTATGGTTTATAAAGCTTTCCAGCGGTGCTATGTGCTGGAGCTCATAACGTACTTGAACAGGGAAAATTGGGAGAATGTCTTGACATTTCCCTCCAGAAATCTCTTCCATCAGCTTTGGATCCCTTCGGGTGGCCCGGAACATTCAAACAATAAATACTTCATACGCAAAACAGTTCAATATATATTCAATCATAGAAAGAATATCTATTATATAGTATAGAAATATAAAGTTCGTCAACCAAATTATAATAGAAATTAAGAAACATACCTCAAGACAACGTGCGGCGCAGTTTGTATATATCTCAACCCAGCTATCGTTGATCGACTTAACCAATCCTTAATAGAGTCCTTAATTGATGAACGAAATTTTGAAATGATTATTTTCAAATTACACCAGAGACTGTAAAGATAATTGTGACTAATATTAAAATCAATTATTGATATAACAGCAAATTCCAATATCATATCTTAATTTTGACAGCTTGAGAAACTACAGTTTCAATTTAGGTCAAAAATATTACATGGAGTTGAAGATAAGAAAAGGTTCTTGATCCATTTGAAGATTATTACGGCATGGGATAAAAGAAATATTTTTACAAATTAAGTGAGTAAGCAGGTTATGGTACAACTTAATGCTACAGTTCTTTTTTGCTTTACAAAACTGTGTTATTTGATTTAAATATTAAAGAGTTGTTGCTTTTCTATAACGTAATACAAGAACAATATCTATTGTGAATTTACTTTGTCCTAGTCGATTTTGAATGCTACATACTCTTCGTGCATACAGCTACATATGTGTATATACAAATATATACACACACAAAGAGAAGCGAAATAGAAAACGTGAAATCTTAATGAAAGGCTCACCTCTTTATAATGAATTAAATAAAGAAACTAAGGAAACGTAGTATATAATTCAAGAATAGTAGTATTGATATTTATCATATCTGATAATGATTTGTTATAGTGTATTGGAGCATATTGCTTTACTCAAATTTTGTAATTTTTTCGAGTAAACTTTTATCACGTCAATAATGTGAATGTGAAAAATAGAACCAAGTTCTAACTCAACTCATTTAGTAGTTCGTTCGAAAAACAGAACAGAAATCCAAATAATGGCAGATTTTATTGTAATTTGAAATTTGAAAGAATAAATCATCTAAATTTAGTGATGAAAAATAAATTCAATAAGGATTTAGACCGTCAGGCTTTTACTTAGTAAATGTTTTCTTCTTTCCCTTTTATAAAGTAATTTACTCAAATAAAAGTGTGATGCGGCGATACTTAGATGTTTGGTAGTTGGAATATGAACTTCATTTTCAATACCTAGGCCATATGAGACTGATGAAGTGAAACTGGAGATTTGTGTTCAATTAGCCCTCACCTCGTCAGTTGAATGCGAATGGAGATAAGGAGAAGGTCAGTTGTTAGTGCGGGTATATCCAACACACTACCTGGTTGTAGCAGTTCTGTTAGAACGTGAACTTGCATAAGGACAGAGTGAACACGGGACATACACACACTGTCATAAGGGCGTGTATGCTGTATGAGTTCAAACTGGGGTCAAACGCCGCTACAAAATGGCATGAGATATAACAGGTCTTTGGTGAGGGCGTTGTGACTACGCGGTCAGGGCAGCGTTGATTTAACAAGTTTAAGAATGGTGACGAAACACTCGGAGATGCATCACATGCCGGAAGACCAACACATGTATAAAATGAAGATCTTCAGGCTGTAATAGAGACAAACAGTGGCCAGACACGTGAGGAAGTGGGACTACAATTCAGTGTGTGTGGAGAAAAACATTCGCCAGCACCTCCATCAACTTGGGAAGCACTATATGTTCGGTCGATGGGTCCCACATGATTTGACTGTGGGCCAGAAGGCAATGCGAGAAGACACTTGTGTTTTTGCTGTCTCGTCTGAGGAAGAAGCGATTTCTGGACAGGGTGTTGACATGTGATGAGCAGTGGGTCCTGTACGAAGCTCCACGGCGCCGTTATTATTGGTTAGCATCCAATGAACCGGTTCTGAAACAGCCGAAACCAGCATTGCACCAGAAGAAGGTCCTCCCGTGTGTTTGGTGGACTGCTCGCGACAACGTGCATTGGGAACTGCTATCAGCTAGTCAGAGCAACAATGTATGTGTGTACTGTCAGCAGTTGAGGCGTGTTCAAGAAAACCTCAAAACTTCGGACCGTCAATTCTGAATCAGAAATGGGTCCTCCTGTTACAGGACAACGCTAAGCTCTACGTGGCTAGGACGACCCAGGACACCATTCTACGCCTTGAATGGGAAACAGTAATGTATTCTCCATACTCCCCGGACATTGCCCCGCCCGATTATCACCTGTTCCATTCCTTAGACAATCACCTTAGACACCAGTTCCAATCCCTAGTAGAGGTGCAAAACGCACTTGATACCTTCTTCGCTTCATGGCCGACCAAGTACTACCGGGATGGAATCCTTATCCTTCAGAACGTTGGCAGAAGATCGACGATGCTGATGGGAACTATTTTTAATCTTCCTGGTATACCTTAGGTGACATATCGAAAATTGTGGGTGAAACAACGACAGAACTTTCTTGATTACCTTTATAGTAGTGTAAATGACAAATTTAAAAGTTATGTTTTTGTTTATTCTTCTTGTGGCGAAAGGGATTTGTCATAGAGCCCCCAATAGCTCCACGCCAGTGGTATTTTGTGACACCAAGAGGTACTAACAAGTTGCTGACGGAACTTCCATTGCAAGATATAAATATGTACTCTTTTGTAGTGTTCTTTGCACATTAATATTAATATTAATATTGTAGTGACAAAAATGTATTTAATAAAATTGTCTGTGTTATTAGAGAAAACATCTTTACGTCAAAAATATCTTTCTATCCCAATGTTTCTCCCCACTTCCACCTCTCTGGATGAGAGCAGCGGATGGATGGATGGATTAGTATTCTTATTTTCAACCGTTTTAAATAAAGTTAGGAAATTTGATTTGTGGATGGTGATACACTCATAAGTATAGAATAACCATGATTTATTTGTTGATTGATTTACTAAATAGCACCTCAAAGGGATTAGAAAGTATGTCGGATTCATTATGACGTGCTTACTGGGAGGACTTTAGAGTTCCGAAATTCTAGTGGATTTTCATTGAGGTGAGTCTGATTGCATTTTTCCATATTTCAACAGCTTTCCTATGGTATCGACTTCTTAAAATCTGGTATCGTCTTGATTAAATTCTAACTAGCAAACTAACTTTATGGCCTATGGAACCCGCGTTCACAAAAGCACTCCTCTGTTCTATCCTTAGCCAACTGGATCCAGTTTCTATTTTGTATTCCAATTTCTACGAGATCCATCTTAATATGGTCCTACCATCTACACCTAGGTCTTCCTAATGGTCGTTTTCCGATTGATCTTTCGGTTAAGACTTTCAAAGCGTTCCTACTTTCGATTAAATTCTATTATTATATAATGCGAAGAAATTTTCAAAGATTTGTCAAGTATAGATCGTATCAAGATGAATAAAGTGAAAGTTTGAGGATAAAACTTCATGTGTCTTCTTTGCGAAAATCGACAGAAAGGAGTTAATTGTTAACAGGAAAATTTGTGCTACACGAAAACTACCTCATGGATTAAACTGAAAGTGATATTAAAATATATGCTCATTATTATCTTCATTATAACGTTACATAATAAATGCGATTGTCTCAGCGAAACAATTCAAGAATAAAATTCCTTAAATTTGATTTTCAAAATTCAAATTGAATTCTGTTATTCATATTAACATGTATGATTTATCTTTAAAGCACTGCTAATACATTGATATAATATTTGATCTTTGAGGGTTACAATTAAATATTAGGAAATAATTGAAATTACGTTTTTTACCTAGAAAACAGATATTTTGATACTAATCTCACCTTTGTTTAAGTCTTCGATTCTTAGGAAGTTCACTTATGTATTGGAATATCCAGATAGAATATAGTGGTACATAGTGAGGAAGCTGTCTTATTCTTCTTGTTCCATGTGCATTTGTTTGTGATACAGGATTCACAAATCTTCTTCTGCGTAGCTCAAATCTTTCCAATAACATCTGGATCGATTTCAAAAGACATAAGTAGACAAATTCAATTCCAGAGAGTAGACTTCCGCCGAAGAATAAGCATCCAATCCCACCAAATGATACTGAAGAACAGTTAATTTTTACGTTTAAAATACGGAATAGGAAGAAAAGTATATATCATATGTGCTTAGTCATAAGAACAAGTTGTGCTATTACAATATGTTATACATAGAACATTCGTAAACGTACATGTTATTTGTAGAAATTGTGAAGTAAAGTGTTGTTTGTAAAATCTTGACCTGTTACATTAATGCAATATTTTAAACCGTAAGATCTAACGCACATCATTTACCTAAAATGAAATGGAATTATTCATTTAATAAAAACTAGAATTAATATGTTCTCTCAACGAAACACAAACTTCCATAATATCAATAATAACACAACTTAATGGATTTTGAAATGAATATTCAGTGCTGCCAATTTAGCGACTTTCTTGCTAGAACTAACGACTTTTGGAAGTGTCTAACTACAAAAGTTTTTAGTTAGCGCCTAGCAACAAATCTAACGACATTTACAAATTCAAATATTTTGCTCTATATTTATATTAAAGATTCCAAAAGTTTCCAGTTTGTGATACTAATAATTACTTTTACACACTCGGCTGCACTATTACTACGAGCAACTTACTTCGTTGGATTCATCGCTACTATGAGGATTAAGCTCTTCTGCACAGCGGGTTCGGAAATCCAGGAATTTCCCGTATCTAACTAGTTGCGCAATAGCTGGTAACCTCTTACATCGCACAGTGTGTGCACTGACAGTGGCGTTGGAGAACATTGTGCTTTTCTGGTTCAGTGTAGTGCGTATGATTAATATAACTGCGTCTGTTCTTAATATAAATTATACATAAATTTTAGTGGGGTGAGTTGGGTGAAGTGTTCCAATACGAAAGTCATATGAATTTGCCCCTCCAAAAAAATCATATAGTCAACATTATAGGAAGGAATGGAAACACCATTAACATCTATAGATGAATCTTCGGAAGAAATTGAGGAAGAGCATTTCGATTCATTTTTAAGTGACTCTGATGACGAGTAAATGGGTGAGCATTTGCAAACTTTTAATGCAATATTTATTAATTTTGTATTCTTCAAAGTGCGTAGTGCAGTGGTTTGGCAAGATGATCATTTTTTTTTCAAAGAAAAATACTCGAGTCTTTCATTGTACATGGAAAACATTTAAATTATTTTAATTGTTTGGTAAAATTCTATAGCCACTTTTTTAGCGACTTTGCAGGAGGCGTTTAGCGATTTCTAGCTACTTTAGAATACTAAACTAGCGACATTTCACATTCGCGAGTTAGCAATAGTGCGAATATTCTTCAATATGGTTGCGCACGAGACGAGACAGTATTTTTCTGACAAAAGTCGAGTCGAGACACAGCTCTTCCAATAGAAAGATATATATTTTTCGAGTGGAGACATCATTTTTATAGCACATTGTCGAGACGAGACAGCCTCAAATATTGTCTCGTGCGCTCCCCTTTTCGTCAATAGAGTACTAGAGTCTTGGTTGTTGAAGATGCACGTTGCAAGAAGTTATTCAGATATCGAAAGCGATGGAAATCAGTGAGAAAAGACGTAGCATGTCCGATGGGTGAGGCAAAGAGTCGCAGCTTTATGGGTCACTTCTGTAGTATCCTATGTGGGACGTGCGACTTGAGATTGTCATAAAAAATGACAAAGCCCTTTCTGTTAAACAATGCTAGTCGTAGATGTTGGAGATTAAAGTGCTTTGTATCAATTTGCTGACAATATCTCTCAGTTGTCAAGGTTTTACTCTCATTGAGGAAGACATAGTGGATCGCTCAGTTATAGATCACCTCATCATTATGACCGTAGTATAACCTCCCCTGTGAAAAACTCTTAAGAGGAGCAATGCAAACTAACAATGTTCAGCATGTCGCCAGTTGCCATATAAGTTCAATATTTCATCACGTGTAGCAATGTGGTCGTGAAATCGGTCGTTTTTGTTGTAAAAGAGTAAACGAGGGTAAATTTTAAAGTGCTCGTTTGTGTGTACTTCAGTTTAATCGTATGCATACGTTTAGCCAGATATTATCTCCAAGTTGATGTTAATGCCGTCCAAAGGATCGACGTGGTTTCCTTTCGTGCTATTTCTTGAGAATTTGCCTCGACAATCGCCTTCAAATTGTTGTCGTCAATGGAGAACTGACTACAAGAACTTGTTTAAATTGCACGTTGAACGCCCTAAACGGAATTCTTTAAATGAATTTTTCCCCGTGGACCTGTTGGTTTGCATTACATTTTTACATATTTTTTTAACATTTCAAGCTGTTGTGGAATCAAATTTGAATTCGTAGAAGTACATTTGGTGAAAATCATGGTTTGATACCTTCTTTTCTCTGGCATAGATAGAGACGCACATAGCGCATATTTACCATGTGATACTACCTTAGGCAGAAATAGCTTAGCTTATACTATCAAATTAGGTACAGTATGTGTAAAGTAACATATTTTATTACTAGTCGTGTGTCTAAAATAAAACTGCATTCAAATCCGCCATTAACATCATAATAACCCAATATTTTATGCAAAAAATATAGTCTTTTCGCTTTAAAGAAAAATAGCAAATCTAAAATAAATATATTTCCATCTGTACAGAAACGTCAGAAATTCATCTCCTACCTAACATTTCAAGGTCGCCAAACATAACATCACGCTTGAATCTCATCTTGGGAAATTCTGACATTTGATATACCATTCCAGGTTTTGAAACACTAGAAGTAAAATGCTAATGTTATTAGAAAACACTAAATTTTAACCTTATTACGTTTAAATTAAATTCAATTAATATTATGTTAAGTTTAATGAAAGCAGATAGAACTATAAAATGCCGAACAGTAATAGAAGTGCAGAAATTAGAGCAGTACTAGGTATGACCAAATATTTATTTATACAGTACATGGTTGGAGAAAACGTTTGTTATTCTGAAATCTCTTCTCCAGAACACCACTAGTATCTCTCATAAGTTCTTTCAAGTGCTTGCTAGGAACAAATCGATATTATTCTTTTCTCTCTTTAGTTCAGTTTTCCATGAATTAAAAGGGAAAATAAATAGGATTTCTGTAATGGTAGATCAAACTTATATTAAGGTCAAGAATACATTAGAAAAAATACATTCTCAATAAAGTTTCGAAAAGTTTCAATAAGTATTTTGCTGATTTGCTATTTAATAAGTAGAATTTTGTAGCTTTCATTTTATGTATATGTATTTTAAAATAAGAGAAAAAACATTTCAATATGATCTTTCTACAAAATTATCCACAGATGATACATATACCAATCAATAGCTTATCGAGGTGAACAAAATGATATGGGAAATTCGCACAGTACCGGACATTGCTCAGTACCGGACGGTAGTAGTAGAGTCCGTATACGATAGAATATAGGCGCGTACTGGTTATCATCACCATTGTGTAAGTCAAAAGTAAACGTGAGCAAGTTGTGACTTGTGTCAGGCCATTATGGAGATATTGGTGAGTGAAGCTGAATTGCTGTGCACGTCGGAATTAAGTGTTAAATTTTGTCTACTGTGTCGATCGTACGGGTAAGTACGTGAATATTTTGTTACATATATGACTTGTCTTATTGTGTGGTGTATCCAAGTATGATGACAAATATTGAATTACGGGAAGTGTTATTACGTGATCCGACATAATATGTTAACATATTAATTTCCCAGTACCGGACAGTATCTATGTTCCCAGTGCCGGACAAGGCAACAATGTTGTCCTTACGGAAATTTTATACTAGTAGCGTTTGTCGTTTTTGTTTTCTCCAGTCAAGATAACAAGCAACAAAAAGGGGAAGTGGGTAGAAGAGGATATGAGGAAAGCAACGCAAGCAGTCATGGAAGGGCAAATGAGACTGGGATTGGCAGCACGTAACTTTCTGGTACCTAAGAGCACTTTAGGAGACAGAGTGAAATACTTGAAAATTGGAAACACAACAGAAAAAACCCTCAAATGGGACGCTTTGATACAACGTTTTCAGAAAAAAAAGGAGAAGCAGCTTATTAATCATCTAAAGGAATTGGACAAAGAATTGCTGTCAATGAACGAAACGGAGTTTTTGAAATTTGTTTTCGATTTAGCAGAGCACCTCAAAATTAATAATCCGTTTAATAAAGAGAAAACATGTGCTGGACATAAGTTCTACTACAGTTTCATGAAACGTCATCCTGAACTGTCGTTGCGTATTTCGCTGTTGTCGAGCATGGAGAGAGCTGTAGGGTTTAGTAAAAAGCACATTGATTTATTTTTAAACAAATATGAAAAGTTACTTGCAAAATATAACTTCAAATCCTCTAATATATCCAAGTGTGATGAAACTGAAGTGTCGGTGGTTTACGATAATGCAACTTAAGTTCTGTTGCAGAAAGGAAAGAAACAGGTCGGAAAAATTACTTAAGGAGAAAGAAGCAGAAACATCACAGTACTACTCACGATTGCTTCAACTCGTGATTAGTTTCTTGTCCCGTTATTTGTCTTTTCGCGGAAAAGGATGTCTGAGGAACTTAAGAAAGATGAGCCAATGAATATTTTTTCATTGCTGAAGAAAGTGGATGGATAGCAGCTGTGGGTTTTCGGAAATATCTTGAAATGATTGTTGCTCGCGTGAAGCCAACAACGTAAGACCTGCCCTACTAATTGTTGACGGACACACTTCCCACAAAGGCCTAATGGTTGTTTTGCATGCTAGAGAGAGCAGCGTTCATGTGATTAGTCTACCCCCTCACAAATTACAGCTGTTAGACCGAGCTGTAATGAAATCGTTTAAAGCAGCCTACCACGAGGCTTGATCTGTATCAACTAACTAACTCTATGGCCTATGGAACCCGGAGGTTCAACGCCGCGTTCACAAAAGCTATCCGGCCAACTGGATTCAGTTTCTACATTGTATTCCTATCTCTGCGAGATTTCATCTTAATATTGTCCTCCCATCTGCGTCTAGGTATTCCTAATGGTCGTCTCACGATTGGTCTTGCAGTCAAGAATTTGAAAGTGTTTCTACTTTCTTCCATCCTAGGTACATGACCTACCAACCTAAGCCTCCTAGACTTGAAGACCTTAAGAATGTTTGGTAAACTGTATAAGTTATTTAGTTCCTCGTTATGAAGTTTCCGCCATTCCCCATTTCCGTTCCTCTTGGGCCCGAATATTCGTATGTTCTTCCCTCAGAGTAAGCGACCATGTTTCGCAACCATACAGAACAACAGGCATGATTATACTTTTATATATTTTAAGCTTCAAATTCCTTGACAGAACTCGTGACGACAAGAGATTTGGAACTGAATAATAACACCAATTCTCTGCTTTCAGTCGACATTTAATTTCTTCGTGAATATGATTTTCGTCTGTTAATATTCTGTAGCGCCCCAGAGGGCCCAATCCCTTGCAGGCTACAGTTAAGTTTGATTGCTCAGTACCGGAGCACTGAGATGATAAGTATATGGTAGGGGTCGCCACCTGTGATCAACCTATAACACAGGAGAAGCATAAAGCAAGATGCTAACACAGGAATAAACTGCGCTAAAGTAATGCGATAATAACAAAACTAGAAAAAGAAAGAAAAAAAAACTTTAGTACAACGGCAAACGAATCCAACATGTGCGAGACTGCCCCCTGCACACTCTACGAGTGCACAGAAAACAGCCCTTCCCTTGTGCTGTGATTTCCTTACCTATGCGTATCTCATGAGAATGCAGAAGCTGAAAGAAGAGACAGTAGTGTTGATCTCACAAATATAACACTTATGGTAGGGTGTTGCAACATTTATTTAACTGAAAGAATTTTCACAATTTATGAGTAGTCGATCTTGCTAAATATGACAACAAAATTATACTGAGATTACGATTGCGACTGATTTCTGAGAACCCTCTGCAATGTTATACTTCGTAACTTATTCAGGTACATAACTGAATAAACTTACACCCACAATATAACTAAACCTTAGTTGAAAATAATGATACGTGATTAAACACACACATCAAAAATATTGGAAAAACATATATACATATATATATATATATATATATATATATATATATATATATATATATAATAAAATGGCATAATGAGTAATTTATTATGACCTTAACAGAATATAGGATAAATGGCTCGAGCACAATATAGACTTACTTACCACGACTAGTCGGGTTTACACCAATTATGTAATACTTAAAAATGCAACATGACATACTTATGAGTAACTACCATGGCAGTAATGAACCCCAAAGAAACATCATGCTAGATAGAGTTTCATTACTTCGCATATAAACATAAAACAAATGACTTGTCCTAACTGAATGAGGACATAAAAGTGGGCTAAGGAAGGACAAATTAGACAAATGTAGTTATGCAACATTATAAACAGACCGGACAACGAGTTGCTAAAAACCAAGCCTCGGTCAAGATGCTAGGTACAAACGAAAGTCATAATTATGTAGACATAGTGATCTGATTAACAAAACCCATGTAATCGTCATGTAGTGGCGCACTCGGACAAAAATTAAAAAAGGGAAAGACCATAAAGTAATCAATATGAACTGACAAAAGTTAATTCCATGGTGACCTTAACATAGCAAACCAAAAGGACAACATTCCTGATCAACTTGTGCTAGATGGCCAAGTGCCTCTTAAATACGGAAAACGTATTCATGTTTCAGACAGTGATAAACTCAATGAATAGCGGTTAACTGGACATTCATGTAGCTAGTGGTATTCCTATGACGTACTTCAGCATTGATAAGTGCTAATAAACATTTGTAGAAAATACATTCTTAAGACGTACATCAGCAAATCCACATAAGGGTGCTATGTAAACACGATTCCATGAATCAACAATAATAAAGATAATTCTGTACAAAGCAGAATTATGGTTAGCCTGCTACGAAGGCGGGCACTCATAACGCAGGGTACTTACCCCTTTAACAGGTATTAAACAAACGGAAATTATTATACCTTTCACAAATGCACTTTCACTATTAACGGAACACATTCCTATAGGAAAATAAATGATATACACACTAACTGCTGCTCAAAGCACACACGATGCACAAAACTTGGACAAAATAAATGATCACTGCTGTGGAGAGGTTCCTCTGAATTATATGGCCTAGAAGATTAGACACAAGAAGATTTCTTCATTTTTACACAACCCGGTCGGGGCAGGTGGGAGCTGGTGTGCACCCAATCCATGACGTTCACTGGACAGCTTGAAAAACGATGATAATATGCTTATTTATGATTGTAAACTGAAGTATAACTGATAGGTAGTAAGATTATAACATCATAACGATAATATAGGAACTGAACACTTTGTGGAGATCACAGATAGTGGATTAATGAAAACATATATATATCAACTCTTATTGATTAACACTTCATGTGTGAGCCTATGCACAAAGTTCCACTTTAAACACTTGAAGCGATGATAGGTTCTTAACTTCTTGAATAGCCACCCAAAAGTAATGGATCACATAGATTACAAGGTTACGTGCGATCAAGTAGCTAAACAGCACGAGCAAGATTAATATGAACAAATGATAACCCTGTAGACATACTTGCCACTCAAATAACTCACAATGATAATAATGTTCTGGATTCCACTCCCAGAGTGTTATATTATTACAGGCGAAGTTACTGTAAACTCTTGATGCTTCCATATTACATAAAGACACAGATATCACTGAATAGTACAGATGAAGAGAGTGCTTACTTTCGTCTCGCTTCACGGACATTGCGAATGAGTTGGGGGCCCCGCTGCTAAGAATTTAGTTGGACATTAAGTACGTTAGTTCAAACTGCAAGTTAAAAATACAGGCCACTAACAACATGATGACCAAGTCGCTTTGAGAATGGTTCACACTAGATATCAGAATATGATGACATGACAGGATGCAGTCCAACCTAAAAACGTGCACCCACACAAAGATGGCTCACGTGGTAGCTAGGGCGAATAAGTATTACCCAACTCCATTCAGAATTTTATACTATGCAAATTAGTGGTACATATGAAAAACATGTGAAGCAGTTCACTAGAGTATGAAGTATATGAAACACACTTTTAAATAAGACGATGTCCAATGTAAATAGAGATTTGACTTAGTTTTTGTTAACACACAAAAGTTAATGTTACCATTGCGTCTTCTTGTTCAGCTTCGAGTACCCAGAATCCCTTGCGCGAACCCGCGAACATGATGTTTCGGCAGGGTTGCCAAATACAAAAGGATTACAAGAGGTAAGTAGTAACTTGTACTAATGATACAATTGTAGAATCGTTTGTATAGGGGCGTTACAACCTCGCCCTGGTTGAAGAAAAAAAAACTTTGACCAAACAGTTTTTTTTATATAAGTACGTATTCACCAACAATTCTTGGCGCTTTTCCAAGGAACAGTTGAACAATTTAACATTATCTAAATTATGAGTGCCAATCCATTCATTATTTAAATTTACCAAACTTACTGCATTATTCTCTACACCTATGACTAAAAATGGACCCAAATATTTCAAGAAAAATTTGCTAATAGTCTTATCCATCATAGAGCTATGCTTCTGATTCTTTACGAAAACAAGATCACCAATTTTAATTTTGACACCTTTAGTTTTTACTTTAGAATTATTTTTTCTAAGACTTTTCCTTGTATTTAATAACACTGACTGATGTTTAAACTTATAGTCTACTTCACCAAACTCTGAAGGCCAATCTAATTCTTTCTTGAAATTATCTAGCGCTGAAAAATTGAGAAAAAGCTCTGAAGGAGCGTAACCAGTAGTAAGAGACACAGAGTTATTTAACAGTGACTGAACCTCTGATAATTTTTGACTCCATTGAGTATGATCTTTGTTAATAAATACCCTTAACAAACGAGAAACTTCTGAGTGATATCTTTCTACAGGATTGGATTTTGGATTATAAGGGCTCAATAACAAGTGTTGAATGCCATTCCGGCGACAGAAACGACGCCACAAGCAACAAACGAACTGTGCTCCCCTGTCAGTAATGAGTTCCTGGGGAATAGGATAGTGGTAAAAATACCTTTTAGTAAAAATAGAAATAATCTCTTTGGCATTAGCATTCCTTACTGGATACAACACAAGGAATTTACTATAGACATCTAAGACAGATAATATGTAAGAATAAGAGTTACTTTTTGGTAAGCGCCCTATAAGGTCTACACTTAATTTACAATGTGGGCGATCTGCCTCCACATGACAAATTTGATGCACTTTGGCCTGCGAACATGGTTTGGTCGCTGCACAAATTTCACAATCATTTATAAATTTAGCAATGTCACGCTTCATATTCGGCCAATAGAAAAGCTTTCTACAATGCAAGTAACATTTCCTGGAACCAAAATGTGCTTCCTTATGAATTTCGTCTATTACTACATGTACTAAACTTTTAGGGATAATCAATTTCCAAACATTAGATTGCTTAACATACACTAAATTTAAATGTTTACAATAATTTAAATTACCTTCTTCCAATTTAGTTAAACATTTACTAACAAAAGCATCATTCTGCTGTTCTTTAGACATTAGCTGTAAGAAAGAGGATTGAGTTAAATTTCTGAACACAACATTCACCATGTACATAGCATTAATAGACTCATCCTCATCAGGAGGATTACGTGAAATAACATCAGCAATGTCGTTCTCACCAGAAGATAAATGTTCGAACTGCAAGTTGTAATCCTGAAGTTTTAACAATAATCTAGTGGTTCTAGCATCTAGGTTACGTATAGTTTTAAGATGGGTTATGGCCTTGTTGTCTGTATGGACAACAGTTTCCCTACCAAGAATATAATCTGCAAACCTTTCACAGAGAAATACTACTGCTAATAATTCTGTCTGGAAAATAGACAATGACATTTCCGTGGGCTTAATTCGTCTACTAGCATAAGAAATAACTCTAAATTCGTCACCTTCGTACTGACCAATATATCCGCCAATGGCTATGGCAGAGGAATCTGAAAAGATGTGAAAAGTTTTACCCATGTCAGGCAATGCTAAGGCAGGAGGAGAAATTAACTTCCGCTTTAAAGCCTCGAAAGCTTCCAGTTGCTTTGGACCGAAATAAAATTTCACTTCCTTGCGTAGAAGATGCACTAAATCTTCGGTTAATTCGGCGTAATTATTAATGAATTTGCGGCGCCAATTGGCTATGCCCAGAAATTGACGTAACTGCTTACGAGTTCTTGGCACAGGAAAATTTCTGATGGTTTCATTTAGCCTGGAGTTAACTTTAACTTCTCGGTCAGATATGATATGTCCTAGGAATAATAGTTCTGGAAACAAGAATCTACATTTACGAAAATTTAAAGAAAAATTCAACTTGTTTAATGTATACAGGATAAATTCTAGATGCTTGAAGTGTTGTTCTATAGAGGGTGAAAAACAAAGAAGGTCGTCTAAATAACAAGAGACAAAATGTTTTGTGGACAGGTCGAAAATACTGTTCATAACGAACTGAAACAAACTTGTAGCAGATTTCAGTCCCATCACTAGGTAACGAAAGCAATATTGTCTTCCTTCAAACAAGAAAGCTGTCTTCTCGTAGGATTCTTCTTCCAAGGGTAGACAATAATATCCATCTTTACAATCAAATGAGGAGAACACCATAGAACCTTTGAGGCGAGCCAAAATATCCTGTATGGGCTCCACGCGTACATTAGCAGATATTACCTTCCTATTCAGACATCTTAAATCCAATGTGGGCCTAATAGATTGCTTGTCTGCCTTGTAGACACAGTGCACAGGGTTTAAATAAGGTGACAATCTTTCTTCAATCACTCCCCATTCCAGCCATTTCTGCAAGAGTTTTCTGAATGGCTCCCGCATTGAGTAGGCTATCGGGTATGGCTTGCACACCACTGGCTCATTATCAGTGAGCTCAATCTTCAGAGGCTTTATTTTTACTGGTCTAGGTCGCTCGGAAAATAACTCCCTGTAACGAACTAGTAAATCCACCAATCTGGACTTAACGTCCTCGGTTAGGTCAGTTCTGGACAGGATGGTATCTCGAATTTCGCTTATAGGTACCAAATAATCATCTTCTTGATTCACTTCTTGTATTAAAGGTTCCGGTTCCACTGAACTTATCCATAAGAAGTTCAAATTCAACTTGGCTGGCTTGCCATCTAAGTCTTTGAAGGAAAGAATGCGGTTAGCAAAGTCTACAACACAGCTGTATTTACTCAAGAAAGGAGTTCCTAGGAGAACATCTGACTTCATACCTTCCACAATGAAGAAAGGAACTTCGAGAACATGACCGGAGAATTCCAGATATAAAGTCTTTTGACCTTTAACTCGGTGTTTATTATCACCCACAAACGCTTGCAAAGTTACATGCTTAGCTGGCACTAGCTTGGCGGTAGGTAACACTTCTACAATCCTTTTCCAATTATCATAACTCAAAAGGTTAGCCTCACAACCACTATCGATTATACAAGATAGAGATAAACCGGCTATCTGGCCTGACAGATAAGGTGACTTTACGAAAGTACTATTTTCATTAACACTGTCAAGAGAATTTTCATTTAAGATAAAGAAAACTTGAAGAGGAGACTGAGTAAACCAGGTACCATTAGTTCTGTTAGATAACATAGCTTCTGGTCGCTGACTACAATCTTGGCGGGCTCCAGGGGACCAATCAGGAGTCTGCCCTGTTAATTTAAAGCTGCATTACATTGAGCATAAGGCTCAGAAACAGTTTGTGAATTCACACCCATACTTTCATGATTATTTATAAAGTTAGGACAATGACTACAATTACAACAAGAGGAAATAGGTTCAGCCTGTTCACAAGAATTCCCTGATTGATTATTAATGTTTCTGGTAAAGCCATTATTAATACTACGATTTCTGACGTTAACCCTTCTGACATTGCGATTATTTTGTCTAGCTTGAAATCCATTATTACCTTGTCTATTACTGAAATTATTACTACTATTGTTACTATTACGATTACCAAAACCAAACCTTCTTCTATTATTACGCCTAAAATTAACATTATTATCATTGTTATTGTTATTACCAGGAGGATTATTACCTAAGTAATCCTTTACATTGGCATATCCCACTTGAGCCCATTTCTCTTTAGTGGTTACTTTATTTTCGGAACTAGAACTAGCACCAGAACTACCTTGTTCATTATTGTTTTCATTAATCATAGTAGTAGCAAGGTTAACATCAAAGTGGACATTTCGTTTCTTACTCTTGTTAGGAGTATCATTATCATTACCTGCTTTACGTTTAAAACTAAATGACTCTAAAGACACTAGAGGACTATTTAGCAACTTAGTTTTATCAGGTACTTCTAGTCTCATTAGGCGCTCAGCGAGTTCAGAAACAGAAGTGATTTCTACTTGACTTAAAGTAAATTGATATTCTGGAGGTAATGTATCAACTAGATAATCCACTAACTCTATTTGTGACATATTATTCTTAAGCATTCTTAGACCTTTAGAAAGTTTCCACACAAACTCAGAAGCTTTTCCATGAATGCTGGGGTTATATTTAGTAGACAACAAATATCTCCACTGAGCCCTGCAAACCTTTGGATTTAGATACTGTGACAGGAAAAGACGTTTAAAGTCATGGTATGAATGAATCTGATCTGAGATCTGCGAAATCCAACAAGCAGCAGAATCTTTCATAGCTCTCATAGCAACTAACACTTGATATTCGGGATCAAGATTCAATAACTTGAAATTCTGTTCTAATTGTTGCAAGAAATCAAGTGGAGAAATCTCCAACACATTACCTGTAAACTCAGGGAAATGACTCAAATCTGACAAACGTAACGATTTTAGACCATGACCATTATTATTGTTACCATTGATGCTAGACAGTGGACAACCGTTGGACAAGAAAGAGGGGACATCTGGCTCCAAGGTGGAAGTTCTTGGGTAGGCAGAGTCACCTCGACCAATATTAACGGACGAAACACATGGCAAGTCATTTCTATCTTTAACATGCTGAGAAGGAAAAGGGTTGAGTAAGTTATTTCGCTCATAACTAGGAAAACCATCAGCTTTCCGACCGTTCAAACCTTTATCATGACTAGGCTGAGAATGAGTACAATGACTATGCGGCATACCGTGAAAAGAAGCAGTGGAAACACAACTAGCATTGTTAAAGAAATGCTGTACCTGGGACAGATTGACTTGGGCAGGGCGAAGGCACGAAGTGGTGGTTACTGAAGTAGTTCCAATCAAGGGACTAGAAACAACCACTGGAATTTCAGATTGGCTACTACCTTCACAAGTACTAGGCTTAACAAGACCTAAAAATCTTTCAAAGTCTGTGAAGTGTCTACGCTCCACATTAACAACATCAGAATTGAGCTGGTTACTTTGCTCTTCCACTTCTTCGTCGTAATCTTGATCAAAAAGGCTGTCAACCTTCTCCTTCAAGGCTTCAAGTTCGTCCCGCAGTCCTAAACAGGAGTTGCTGGTCTGATGTATTTCTTTCACTTGGGTGGACAATGCTTCCAATTGACGTTTGCACATACTATTGTCCCTTAAGCAATTAAGTAGGGTTTCTTCTTGAGAGGCTAAATTCTCGTTTACCACTTCTAGTTGATGATTCAACTCCGCCGTATTGTTTTCCAATTGGTTACTCAAGGCTGCTATACGAGCGTCCTGCTCTTTGATATGACGATCCACGGTGTCCTTCAGCTCAGACACTTCCTTTCCCACAACTCCCGAGATTTCACTAATCACTGTCGCTTTAACCTGAGAGACTTCTTCCTTCAACTGGGAGGTTTCGTTGGCTACATCCACCCTTAACTGCGTGGTCTCTTCGATCACCTTTGACTTCAGTTGTATGGCTTCTTCGGTTACAACCACCTTAATGGAATCTATTTGGGCGGTGAGCTGCGCTAGGAGATCCGAAAAATTAGAAGCAACACCAATTTCACTACTACTTCCGCTTAGATTCTTCTCCACTAAAGATCCAGCGTTTACATCATCTATTTCAATAGTATTATCTGCTACTCCGGGGAATTGTACCAAACATGAATTACAATCCCACGAAACATTGCGCTTGCCTTTCTCGGCTAAAGCTTCCTCACTTAAACCTGAACACTGTTTACAGTACCAAGTGTTACAAGAAGTACACTCTAATAAAGTGCCTGAATGGCCACACTGACGAGCTTTCCTCTTAGACTTGTTCATTCTGGCACTAACAGTTTAACACATGCACTAAAACTAAAAGAATACACTGAAAGAATAGTTTATCTGACGTTAAACACTCAATTGACTTTTACTTCACTGACATATGGTGCGGGTCCCCCAACCCAATCCGACATTGTCAACAAAGAGCGCTGCACCTCACCTACAATGAAAGTTGATTTAAAACAGTAAGGCTTTTTTTTTTTATGAAAGATTCAGAGATGACGGTATCCATCTTCGGAAGCTAAGAAATATACAAAATGTACAAAATACTGATAAACAAAATTGCAATACGATACCGGCAAGATCCTATATAGAGAAATAAAAATAGAAATCACTAAAACACAAGAAAAATCAAAAGGTACCAGCTGATATCCTGGCGATCAGGTCGCCAAAAAACAAACAAACCCGCTGTAGCGCCCCAGAGGGCCCAATCCCTGGCAGGCTACAGTTAAGTTTGATTGCTCAGTACCGGAGCACTGAGATGATAAGTATATGGTAGGGGTCGCCACCTGTGATCAACCTATAACACAGGAGAAGCATAAAGCAAGATGCTAACACAGGAATAAACTGCGCTAAAGTAATGCGATAATAACAAAACTAGAAAAAGAAAGAAAAAAAACTTTAGTACAACGGCAAACGAATCCAACATGTGCGAGACTGCCCCCTGCACACTCTACGAGTGCACAGAAAACAGCCCTTCCCTTGTGCTGTGATTTCCTTACCTATGCGTATCTCATGAGAATGCAGAAGCTGAAAGAAGAGACAGTAGTGTTGATCTCACAAATATAACACTTATGGTAGGGTGTTGCAACATTTATTTAACTGAAAGAATTTTCACAATTTATGAGTAGTCGATCTTGCTAAATATGACAACAAAATTATACTGAGATTACGATTGCGACTGATTTCTGAGAACCCTCTGCAATGTTATACTTCGTAACTTATTCAGGTACATAACTGAATAAACTTACACCCACAATATAACTAAACCTTAGTTGAAAATATTGATACGTGATTAAACACACACATCAAAAATATTGGAAAAACATATATATATATATATATATATATATATATATATATATATATAATAAAATGGCATAATGAGTAATTTATTATGACCTTAACAGAATATAGGATAAATGGCTCGAGCACAATATAGACTTACTTACCACGACTAGTCGGGTTTACACCAATTATATAATACTTAAAAATGCAACATGACATACTTATGAGTAACTACCATGGCAGTAATGAACCCCAAAGAAACATCATGCTAGATAGAGTTTCATTACTTCGCATATAAACATAAAACAAATGACTTGTCCTAACTGAATGAGGACATAAAAGTGGGCTAAGGAAGGACAAATTAGACAAATGTAGTTATGCAACATTATAAACAGACCGGACAACGAGTTGCTAAAAACCAAGCCTCGGTCAAGATGCTAGGTACAAACGAAAGTCATAATTATGTAGACATAGTGATCTGATTAACAAAACCCATGTAATCGTCATGTAGTGGCGCACTCGGACAAAAATTAAAAAAGGGAAAGACCATAAAGTGATCAATATGAACTGACAAAAGTTAATTCCATGGTGACCTTAACATAGCAAACCAAAAGGACAACATTCCTGATCAACTTGTGCTAGATGGCCAAGTGCCTCTTAAATACGGAAAACGTATTCATGTTTCAGACAGTGATAAACTCAATGAATAGCGGTTAACTGGACATTCATGTAGCTAGTGGTATTCCTATGACGTACTTCAGCATTGATAAGTGCTAATAAACATTTGTAGAAAATACATTCTTAAGACGTACATCAGCAAATCCACATAAGGGTGCTATGTAAACACGATTCCATGAATCAACAATAATAAAGATAATTCTGTACAAAGCAGAATTATGGTTAGCCTGCTACGAAGGCGGGCACTCATAACGCAGGGTACTTACCCCTTTAACAGGTATTAAACAAGCGGAAATTATTATACCTTTCACAAATGCACTTTCACTATTAACGGAACACATTCCTATAGGAAAATAAATGATATACACACTAACTGCTGCTCAAAGCACACACGATGCACAAAACTTGGACAAAATAAATGATCACTGCTGTGGAGAGGTTCCTCTGAATTATATGGCCTAGAAGATTAGACACAAGAAGATTTCTTCAGTTTTACACAACCCGGTCGGGGCAGGTGGGAGCTGGTGTGCACCCAATCCATGACGTTCACTGGACAGCTTGAAAAACGATGATAATATGCTTATTTATGATTGTAAACTGAAGTATAACTGATAGGTAGTAAGATTATAACATCATAACGATAATATAGGAACTGAACACTTTGTGGAGATCACAGATAGTGGATTAATGAAAACATATATATATCAACTCTTATTGATTAACACTTCATGTGTGAGCCTATGCACAAAGTTCCACTTTAAACACTTGAAGCGATGATAGGTTCTTAACTTCTTGAATAGCCACCCAAAAGTAATGGATCACATAGATTACAAGGTTACGTGCGATCAAGTAGCTAAACAGCACGAGCAAGGTTAATATGAACAAATGATAACCCTGTAGACATACTTGCCACTCAAATAACTCACAATGATAATAATGTTCTGGATTCCACTCCTAGAGTGTTATATTATTACAGGCGAAGTTACTGTAAACTCTTGATGCTTCCATATTACATAAAGACACAGATATCACTGAATAGTACAGATGAAGAGAGTGCTTACTTTCGTCTCGCTTCACGGACATTGCGAATGAGTTGGGGGCCCCGCTGCTAAGAATTTAGTTGGACATTAAGTACGTTAGTTCAAACTGCAAGTTAAAAATACAGGCCACTAACAACATGATGACCAAGTCGCTTTGAGAATGGTTCACACTAGATATCAGAATATGATGACATGACAGGATGCAGTCCAACCTAAAAACGTGCACCCACACAAAGATGGCTCACGTGGTAGCTAGGGCGAATAAGTATTACCCAACTCCATTCAGAATTTTATACTATGCAAATTAGTGGTACATATGAAAAACATGTGAAGCAGTTCACTAGAGTATGAAGTATATGAAACACACTTTTAAATAAGACGATGTCCAATGTAAATAGAGATTTGACTTAGTTTTTGTTAACACACAAAAGTTAATGTTACCATTGCGTCTTCTTGTTCAGCTTCGAGTACCCAGAATCCCTTGCGCGAACCCGCGAACATGATGTTTCGGCAGGGTTGCCAAATACAAAAGGATTACAAGAGGTAAGTAGTAACTTGTACTAATGATACAATTGTAGAATCGTTTGTATAGGGGCGTTACAATTGATCCTCGATATTTGAAAGTAACCACTTTATCAAAAGTATTATTTAATATTTTAAGGCATCCATCATTTGCCGTATTACGATCCCGCCGCACTTCCATGTATTTAGTTTTCTCTGCATTTACTTCTAAACCCATGTCCTTGCAAGCGTTTAATAAGATCTCTACATTTCTTTCTTTGTTTTCCTATCATCCCCTATTAAATTTACATCATCAGCATATACCATAACCTAGTGAATACCGTTCAACTCTAGCCCTGGTTGGTATCTTTGACTTTCCTTATGACGTATTCCTGAACAAACTTGAATAATAATGGCAACAACGTACCTCCTTGTTTCAGGCCGTTTTCGACGTGAAAGCTTGTGGACAAAAATTTTCCTACCCGGACTGTACTTTCGGATTAATTTATATATATATAAATCTAATTAGCTTTCTGGGTATTCCAAGTTCTGTAAGAACGTTATATAATGTTTCTCTCCTAACCGTGTCATAAGTCCTTCTAAAATCAATAAATAGTTGATGTACCGTGCTATTGTATTCCCACTTCTTTTCGGTATTTGACAAATAGTAAATATTTGGTCGATAGTTGATCGATTTCGCCTAAACCCGCATTGATAATCTCCAGTAATTTCATCTGCGTATGGAGTCAATCTTGCTAATAGAATATTTGAAAAGATTTTATAGGATGTTCACAGAAGAGAAATGCCTCGATAATTATTACAGTCAGTTTTGCTGCCTTTCTTGTGAATTCGAACAATGATTGATTCTTTCCACTCTTGTGACAATTCTTCCTTGTTCCAGATGAGGAGAATGAGTTTGTGTATCTTGGGCCACAATGTTTCGCCTCCAGCTAAAATTAACTCAGCCGGAATTGTATCTACACCCGGAGATTTGTGTTTCTTTAGTTTCTTTATAGCGGTTTCTACTTCTATTCGGTTGGGTTCTCGAATATTCGGTTCGGCTCGGCTCGGAATATTCTATATCTCTTTTTCTCCACGCACATTATTTTTAGACTGCGTGTTAAGCAAATCGTGAAAGAAAAATTTAATCTATTTAAGATAATATCTATATCAGTGAGAACTGTTTCGTCAGCTTTCTTTAATATACAAGCACGAGGTTGATACCCTTTCTTTGATTCGTTGATCCCCTTATACATGCCGCGAATGTTTTTATTTTTACAATTATCTTCAATTTCCTTAATTTTAGCTTTCAAAAAATCGCCTTTCTTTGTTCTAAAAGTTTTGGAAGTTTCCTGTCTGATGTCTACGAAGTTTTGTGTATTTCTTTCACTCGGATTTTGTAGCCAACGTAATATTGCCTGTTTTCTCTTCTTTTCTAGTTTAATGCACTCCTGGTCAAACTATGGTTTGTTCCTACGCATTTCCGCCTGTCCCAATTTTTCTTTTGTTGAAATTTTAATGCTGTTTCTATTTGAATTCAAGTATCCTCAACACTAGTTCACTTAGAGTCTTCTAAAGCCGAGAATCTATTCGAAACTTGAATCTGGTATTCCTCTCTTACCTAGTTCTCTTCTAATTTCTTTAAATTAAATCTCTTCTTTCTTTAAATTAAATATTTCCTTTATTCAACGATAATCTATCTTTTATTTTGGCTGCTACAAGGTAGTGATCAGTGTCACAATCAGCCCCTCTAAACGACCGGACATCCATTATGCTAGATTACCTTCTTTTATCTACTAAACTGTGTTCGATTTGATTATGTGTTTTCCCGTCTGGTGAGGTCCAAGTGTACTTATGAACGTCGTGATGTGGGAATTTTGAACTCTTCACGATTAGGCTTTTGGATGTTGCAAATTTCACGAGTCTAACATCGTTGTCATTACTTTCCTTATGCACACTTTCGTTCCCTATAATCGGTTTGAAAATATCTTCTTGTCCTACCTTCGCATTGAAATCTCTTAATCGAATTTTCATATAGTATTGCGAGAGTTGGTCAAATATCAGTTCCGCTACTTCTTATATACAGTTCCGCGATCTTTTATATCGTCATCCTTATCTTTTGTTGGGGCATGTACATTTAAAACAATAATATCAAACCACCGATCCTTATGGTTAATAAAAGAAAGTCTGTCAGTAACAAATTCAACCCGCTTAATTGCTGGTAACATTCGTTTGTGAACGGAAAACCCTGTTCCTAATTGGTGATTTTTATTTCCTTCCCCGTAAAAGAGCGTAAAATTTCCGAAATTAATAGATCCATTTCCTTTCCCCTACTACGTCCATCCTGTATTTCTCTAACTCACTCGTTTTTAACGCGTCTGGCCTAATATTTCATGTTCCAAATGAATCACTGATTGGAAAAAGGGAATAAGTGCATCAGACCTAAGTTTTCAAAAACGCTAAAAAAACCTTCCCGAAGCGTTGTTTCTATTTGTTGCAAAAAGTGTATAATTGATTACTTGTAGCAAAAGAACTAACAAACACTAAGACAAGAAGAATAATCTTGTATTGCAGCAGTGCAATTAGTTAGATGAGCTTAAAAACGGAAAAAATATTCCCTTTTTCCAATCAATTAGAGTTGGATGCAATTGTAATTGTGTGTAGGGTATGTAATATGCAGTTTATGATAGAAAGCTATGAAAATGTACATGCTGAATACAATGTTGTATATTAATCTTGGATATATGTATCCGAACTATCACGAATGTTAGGCTTCTAGCACTTTTATTGTCACCGTTCGTTTTTTTTTTTTTTTTTTTTTTTTTGTACAATACATGTTATTCGTACAGCAAGAAAAGTAATACAATAGACAGCTGAACAAAATACGTAGCAAAATACGTTGTCACAATAGAATGGCTTTACATAGGGTCCTATCCGTGTGCATCTTCGTCTTCTACAGTTTCTTGGTCAGTGGCTTTCCATGAACAAATCATCCTATAAAACTGTTTGTATTGGTCAGGTATGTATTTGATGATTTGTGAAGAATCGTTGATCTTTTTCTGATTGAACGAGACTTGCCAATCGTATTCCTTTGACGTTGGCAGTGGAACGTTTGTGACATTACTTTTGAGTAATCGAAAAATATCAGTTCTTAGTCCATTGATAAACTTATGATCTTGCACATAACCTGGAGATTCTGCTTTGTAAACAGTGTCTCTATTTACTTGGAATTTCACTGTTTTGTCCACAATGCTACCTAAAGATTTCTTGTAAAACGGTTACCACCAATGTTTAAAATCTAAGATTTCTTCATTGACAACTTCGTAAACCTGAAATGGAGAATTAGTATTTCTTGCATTCGCAATCATAGGGTTATACTGTGCTGGTAAATAAATACGATTGTGTCGTTTGAGTTCTGGTTTGATTACAGCAAAATTTCGGTCACATGGTAAAAACTGTGACCTCTGACAGGCAAATATTGCTGTATAGTGCTGAACCGTTACGATACGATCAGGCTGAAAAGCATTCATGTCATTGAATGATTGCAGTTTTGACCACCACTTGTGTCACTGAAAACATGTAAATCTGTAAGTGATTGGGGCAAAAGGTTCTCTATAGATTGTGCAATGCGAAAAGGAGGCGAAGTATCGTAATGCCAGCAGAGGGCTCTGGTGGTTGTTTACTTACACAGTCTCACAGTTGTGGTGGTGTCCTGTAGTGACTGGAAGAAGGAAATAAGAAACGCAGTTATTCCCTTTTTCTAATCAGCGAGAGATTTTGTCTTCTACATTGGTCATATAGAGTTGCCCAAACATTCCTATTTTCTACTCAACGATGTAACTATCTTAAAGGAACACATCTGCTATCTCAGGTTAAAATCGCAAAAAATTGTACTTATTCCCTTTTTCCAATCAGAGGTTCAAATCTCGTTTCCGTTTTCGTTTGCTAGTGTCGTGTCTAATTATCAGTCCTTGTCCGAGGCTTTTGTGAATGTTGCTGAGCAAGTGTCATTTTTTACAAGATAAGGTTGTTAGTCTTACCCAAACTCCCAATCTGGAGGACCACTCCTTGTCGTCTCTCCGCGACTGCTTATTCAATATATTCGCAACTAACCTCTGTATCTAGAGGCCTTCGCAACCTGAGGATGCGCCTTCCCGTGGTGACAGGAACGCATGTTACACGGGGTTTGTTCTGTATAGACGAGAAAGTATGCTCGCTTGAAAATATCAGTGAAAGATGTGGCTCGTTTAGTAAACATAGCTGTTTGATAATCATTTAATGTTTGTATATTTCATTTTTGTTTCATTATTATCTTCTTTTGTTTTTGCTTACGTCATAGCAGAATTTATGTTTGTCAGATAGATGGCAGTGTTGTTGGCCATGTCGAACATGAACTACCTGATGTAGTTCCTTCCGTGTGCTTCTTTTACTCATTAAACAGTAGTGTTTAATATACGTTTCAAGACACATTGAACTATAATATTCATGCTAGTGTTGTGGTATATCTATTTTGTGACTCTTTCAAAGGCAGAAGTGTCTTATGTGTATTTGTAGAAGTGGTGAAGATACTTGTAGTTTAGTGCAGTTCAAATACAAATTACAACACAGTTTGATTCACTTATTATCAATCAGCGTCTATGGTAAATAAAACAATGTTTTCTGTGCAAGCAGCAGATGGTCCTCCAACATATTGGTCCACCAGGCCGGGATAATTTAGTGAAAGAAAAACTGTGTTATAAGCTCAATTTAAGTCTCAAGTCAGACATGTTGGTGTCAGCTCTTACCCATAGTGCAACTTAGTAGTGGAAGTGTATTGTGACCCGATCAAGGTTTCAAAGTAAATACTCGTTAAATTGTTATTTTCTTGTTCAGCATTCTAAAAGGAAAGAAAAAAGGTTATTCTTACTACATTTACGTAGCAATAGGCAGTAGCTACAAACATTCCTATTGTGTGAGTGAAGCAAGCAAAGGAACCAGGAACATTTTCCCCTCCCCCTTCATTCGACCTGTGCAGCAGTTGTGTTGTGTGAGTTAGAAAGCAGCTATTGTTCACCCTCCTGCTGTACATTTCAACAATCGTGCCACTCAGCAGTATGCATCAGCTGATTTGTTTTATACGTATTTTTTTTCTTTTTTTTCTTTTTTAAAGTGCTTTGGGTGCAATGTACAATGTTTATGCGTTTCAAGTCCAACTGGACGACGTGTTGAAGTTAATGCATTTGGGCCTAGCAAGAAGCTCAAAATTTATACTTGGATATCAATGCATGAATGTCATGCTTGCATTCGTCATCGCAAAGTAACAGGGTTGCCAACTCCAAGTTAAAATTTACTGTGTGTGTAACTTTATTTTGTTTCATTTGCTTCTATTATTTTGTTTATTTTAATTGTAAGTAGTTGGCATCATGGCTGAATTATCTCAGCTTGTAAAACAAAGAGCAGTTTACAAAGGTCAATTAACACGAATATGCTCGTTTGTCAATCAATTTGACAGTCAAAAACATAGTGTTGAAACAATTAGCACTCGCCTAGAACAGCTGCAAACTGTGTGGTCTAAATTAGAAATTATTTTAAATGACATTGAGATACTATCAGGTGATAGTGAACAGGAAGATGCGCGTGCAGCTATTGAAGAAACTTATTTCGATGTAAAATCTCGCATGCAAGCTATCATTAATGCTCATAATACTACCGAACCTAAAGATTCGAAATGTAATTCACGTATTACATCCAGTGTAAAGTTACCGACTATTGATTTACCAGTATTTCACGGTGATTATACAAAGTGGATATCATTTTGGGATACCTTTCTTTCATTGATTCACAATAATTCTGATATATCAGCTATTCAAAAATATCAATACTTACGTGCTTCACTTCGTAATGAAGCATTAAACTTTATCCAAAGCTTACCAATTACTGAAGCTAATTACTCTATAGCTTGGGAACAATTAAATGAAAGGTATGATAATAAAAGGTTATTAGCTGCATCTCATGTTAATGAAATTCTTCACATTCGTTCAGTAACGAAAGAAAATGCTCACGAGTTGCGTAATTTCTTGAATACAGCTATGACGTCAGTGTCAGCGCTTAATGCACTTGTTGAAAATGTTAATCTGAGTGACGTAATATTAGTACAACATTTCTTAGGTAATCTTGATCAGGAAACTAGGAGAGCATTTGAGTTACAGTGCAAGGGTTCAGATTTTAGTACTGTTGGTGAATTATTTAATTTTCTAGAACATAGGCTTCAAGCGCTCGAGAAAGCTAAACCGTTAACAAATGAAAGTAATAAACAGACCAAATTATCTGTTAGTGTTAAAAAGCATAGTGACAAGCATTCACCTGTGTTCAAATCTTATTTAGCCACCCTTAAGACTGATTGTAAATTTTGTAAAGCTGGAAAACATCCTCTGTTTACTTGTGAGTTATTCAAAAGTGCTCCAATCAATCAGAAGTATAAATACTTGCGTAAAGAAAACATTTGTTTTAACTGTTTGCGTAGTGAAAATCATAATTCATCTCAGTGCAAGTCTGGAACATGTAGACACTGCAATGCTAAACATAATACTTTGCTTCATACAGACAGAACTGTATCGAAGGGTGACGAAGCGTCAGTACATACTCAGCATTCAAATAGTACCAGCAGTGGTATGGTGTCTCCAGATACCGGAATTTCATCCCCTAGCAATAGTTACGGTACACCTCAAGCGTCGTATTGTTCGGTCAAGCAACAGAGTTCGTCACAGACTTTACTTGCTACGGCAATTGTGAAGGTCAAGGACAGTGCGGGAAATTGGGTCAACTGTCGGGCACTTTTAGATGCAGCTTCCCAAACGAGTTTTATTACTGAAGATTTTGTTCAGCGTCATCGTTTGAAGAAAATCAAACATCACGTACCAATTCAAGGAGTAAATAACTCAACATCAGCACCAAACTTTTGTGTTAACATTCAAATGAAGTCAACAATAAATGACTTCACCATTCAAGTTACGTGTTCGGTTCTTCCAAACATAACTAACTTGATGCCAACGGAGAAGATTGATTGCAAGACATGGGGCATCCCTACAGACATTAATCTAGCAGACCCAAGCGTTAATACACCTTCAAAAATAGATATTTTGTTAGGGTGTGATGTGTTTTCTAACATTCTAAAACCAGAAAGAAGGACTAGACCTGACTCTTATCCAGTACTTCAAAACACTGAACTAGGATGGGTGATAGCAGGGAAAATTCCCAGTACACAAGCCAGTAACTCAGCGTTAACGTTCTTCATCAGATCCGAAGACAATCTCAGCCAACAACTTCAGCGTTTTTGGGAATTGGAGGAATTCCATGCGAAGTTATTGTCCCCTGAAGAAGTAGCTTGTGAACAGCATTTTAAGAATAACACTACTCGTGACTCAGGCGGACGTTATGTGGTTCGTCTCCCGTTAAAGAAGGACAAGGCCACGCTTTGTGATTCATTACAGACAGCTCTCACACGATTTCGTCAACTTAAACGGAAATTGAATCGTGAACCTCAACTGAAACAAGACTACATAGCCTTTATGGATGAGTATGAACAATTTGGCCATATGCATCCTATTGGTACGTTAAGTGAAGTGGCTAAGGACAGTGTAGTTAGATACTTCATACCTCATCATTGTGTATTTAAGGATTCAAGCACAACTAAATTACGTGTTGTATTTGATGGATCTTGCCCCTCTACAAGTGGAGAATCACTGAATAGCATACAAATGGTGGGTCCTACAGTACAAGAAGATTTGGTTTCAATTGTACTTCGATTTCGTACTCATCAAGTGGCTCTTGTTGCTGATATTGCTAAAATGTATCGGGCAGTAGCTATGCATCCAAATGATCAACCTCTTCAATCCATTTTATGGAGGAAATCTAATCATGATCCCATATTCGTTTACAGTCTTGATACAGTAACGTATGGATTATCTTCAAGTTCGTTTCTTGCTACAAGGTGCTTGCACAAGCACAAGATGAAGCAGTTAACTTTCCCAGTGCTTGTGAAGCACTAGAACGTGATTTCTACATTGACGATTATGTAGGGGGATCTGATAGTGTTCAAGGTGCACTTCAGATGTATAGTGACTTGACAAGGTTACTACAAAGGGGAGGATTCGTTTTGAGGAAATGGTGTTCCAATGACGTCACAGTGTTAAACTCCATTCCTCAAACGTTAAAAGAAACTCAGAGACTTATTTACTTTCACACGGAAGGTATCAAGACGTTAGGAATTTCATTGAATCCCACCTTTGACACATTCTTCATTAATGTTAACTTAGTTAATGCAAATAAGAATTCATCTCAACAAACTACGAAACGCAGTGTTGCCAGTATCATTGCAAAAATATTTGATCCTGCTGGATGGTTGTCTCCAGTAGTGATTAAGTATAAATTATTTCTTCAGCAATTATGGTTAGTAAACATAGCATGGGACGACCTTCTTCCCATGGAATTAACTTATCAGTGGAACAAACTTTATTTGCAACTGCCAGTGCTCAGTGATATGCAAATGCCAAGATTTGTATTAGTGCCAGGAAACATTAAAGAAATTCAAATCCATGGTTTTGCAGATTCCTCAGAAAAGGCTTATGGTTGTTGTGTGTATGTTAGATCTACTAATACCAACGGATCCACTGACAGTCATTTGTTATGTTCAAAGTCAAAGGTTGCACCTATTAAAAGGACTACTTTGCCAAGATTAGAGTTATGTGCTGCAGTTCTTCTTGCGAAACTTATAAACAAAACTTTAGCAACATTGAGACTAACAGTATCTAGCATTCAACTGCGGACAGATTCTCAAATAGTTCTAGCTTGGTTAGCATCGCCAGCCCATTGTTGGAAACTGTTCGTGGCAAACAGTGTATCACAGATTCAGGAGCTCACACATGTAAGCGATTGGAAACATGTTCTATCGCAAGATAATCCCGCAGATCTCATTTCAAGAGGAATTGACTCTAAAGTCATTCAGCAGAATCAACTTTGGTGGCATGGACCAGTTTGGTTGCAGCAAGAAGCTACTCATTGCCTTCTTCGTTGCCAGACGATACTCAGGATTTTGAAGATATTCCAGAAGAATGTCAAAAATCATTTACTAATACATTACTCTCTCAAGTTAAAACAATAAATTCTCTTAAGATTTTCGAAACTCACTAGACTGTTAAGAGTCATAGCATCATGTAAAAGATTTATTCACAACGCAAGAAATCCCAAAAACAAACACTGTGGATCACTCTTAGCGTCTGATATTCAAGATGCTACACAGATGTGTGTTCGGATGACACAGCAGTCATACTTTTCACAAGATATCAAGGATCTTCAACGTGAAAAACAAGTTTCTAAACAGAGTTCGTTGCGAACATTGCATCCTTTTTTAGATAAGGAAAATATTGTTCGAGTAAGTGGTAGATTAGAAAATAGTGATCTTGAATTTAATAATAAGCATCAAATAATTTTACATCCTAAAAGCCATTTCACTCGTCTTTTAATTGAACACGAGCACAGAAGATTAATGCACGCCGGTCCTCAATTGCTTATGTCTTCAATTCGAGAAAGATATTGGGTACCTAAAATCCGACAAACTATAAAGCATGTAATACATCATTGCAATACATGCTACCGTTTTAAGGTCTCAGTAGCACAACAATTAATGGGACAATTACCATCCACAAGAGTGCGTCCAAGTAAGGCATTTACTCATATTGGCGTTGACTATGCCGGACCTTTCCACATTAAATTGGGCTCTGCAAGAAACAAGAACACAAGAAAATGCTACGTCGCAGTTTTCACATGTTTGTCTACAAGAGCCATTCACTTGGAATTAGTTACTGATCTCACATCAGAGGCTTTCATAGCAGCTCTTCGTCGATTCACATCCAGAAGAGGAAAATGCGTGACAATCACCAGTTACAATGCCACTACATTTCAGGGAGCGAAAAATGAGCTCAAAGAATTATACCTTCTATTCCAAGGAAAGGAGTTCAGCAACAGGATTCAGGCTTTTGCAGCAGAGGAAAATTTCGAATGGAAGTTTTCGCCTCCGTGCAGTAGTTCATTTGGTGGAGTATGGGAGAGTGCTGTCAAGTCTATGAAGTACCATCTTCGAAGAGTAGCTGGCAATGCCGTTTTAACATACGAAGAATTCTTAACGCTTTTCTGTCAGATAGAAGCTTGTCTTAATTCTCGCCCTCTCATAGCTTTACCGGATTCATACGAGATCTTCAGTTATCTTACTCCAGGCCATTTTTTAGTTGGTGGCCCTATTACATCTTTTCCTGAACCAGATTTAACTAGTACTGTTGAAAATCGCTTGAGTCATTGGCAACGAATCCAGAGGTACCAACAGCATATTTGGAAGAAATGGTCACAAGATTATCTTCATGGTTTACAGCAGCGTCAAAAATGGACATCAGTTCAACCCAATATTAAACCTGGAACGCTCGTCCTGTTGAAAGAAGACAACTTACCTCCACTTTCTTGGAGCTTAGGAATTGTTGAAGAAGTATTTCCAGGCAAGGATGGATTAGTGCGTGTAGTATTAGTTCGTACAAACACTGGGAGTTATAAGAGGTCATTATCAAAGTTAGTTCCTCTTCCGAATGAAGACACTGTGAACAGTTAATCTTCTTTTATAATTCATGCTTGGTTGGATACTTTGTATTCCAACGGGTGGGAGTATGTTTGATAATCATTTAATGTTTGTATATTTCATTTTTGTTGCATTATTATCTTCTTTTGTTTTTGCTTACGCCATAGCAGAATTTATGTTTGTCAGATAGATGGCAGTGTTGTTGGCCATGTCGAACATGAACTACCTGATGTAGTTCCTTCCGTGTGCTTCTTTTACTCATTAAACAGTAGTGTTTAATATACGTTTTAAGACACATTGAACTATAATATTCATGCTAGTGTTGTGGTATATCTATTTTGTGACTCTTTCAAAGGCAGAAGTGTCTTATGTGTATTTGTAGAAGTGGTGAAGATACTTGTAGTTTAGTGCAGTTCAGATACAAATTACAACACAGTTTGATTCACTTATTATCAATCAGCGTCTATGGTAAATAAAACAATATTTTCTGTGCAAGCAGCAGATGGTCCTCCAACAATAGCATTTACTGTCATTTGCAGATGGACCTAGCAAAGTCAGCTTTTATCTGCACCGAACTTCATCCTTTGAATAGGAGTGTCTTTACTGACTTGGATTTTCTCAAATCAGCACATTTTTCTGTTGATCCAATCTCCAATCTCCGAAAGTCACCTTCTCCCATTTTAGGAACATCTTCAGAAACAACTTTACCTACTTCACAGGATGTGAAACACAGTTCTGTTATTGAGGTTTATCTCTCAGCTCAAGAAAGGTTTTCATTCGTTCCTAGTATGTTCCCAACTTCAAAACAATTTCAGACAATAGCTCAAGACATCTACTCAGTCACAAGAGAAATAAATAACAAGGAGCAGAAACAGTAGTGAAACCAGCCAAATTCTAACATCAACGCCGTACAGGAAAACATTAGAAGAAAAACGTAAACGAAAGCAAAGCACAAGTGATAAAAGAAACGAAACTGAAGAGCATGGAGTTTCTAGTAAACAAAGACAACTCAACGAAAAGGCAGCCAATGAAAGCTAATAGACAGGGGCAAAAAAAGTAAGAAAACAAGAAGACAAAAACTGAATTTTCACACCCGTGGCGCAGATGAGTGCAACAGTGAATTAAAAGTCGCTACCATTAGTGAATGCATCATTTGATCTCAGAAAGTGGACGAATAGTGAATACATTGTATTTTGTGTCACAAATGGGCTCATGTTGCATGCACAAGTCAAGAGAATCTTGATTATTACATATGTGATCGGTTGAAGTTTGTTTAATACTTGTTTATGTCCAGGTGAGGTAGGAGTATTTACAGAACGTGTTTTATTCAGACGTGTCTTCAGACGTGTTTTATTTTTATATACGCTCGTATCATTCTATTTGTTGCATATAAAAGGAAACAAATGTATTTTATGTTTTGTCCAAGGGCGCCGATCATTTGGGTCGGGGGGCCGGGCCCGCCAAAGCTCATGTGGCTCCCTATTGAATTTATGAATATACAATATTTGACATAATTTAAATGCAATTTGTCTTAACATCCAAATATATACATATATACCTTCTGCATCTGAATGGGCCCCCCAAATTTACAGAGAAATCGGCGCCCTTGGTTGTGTTCGGTACTGGGTAACATTTTTGTGTCTATGTGAATTTGAATCTGATTTTCATTTTCATTTTAAAAATACATATTCTCCATTGTTGTCAGCTCTTGAAATAATGTCCAACCTTAATATAATTGCATTACTTTCATGATGTACCTCTTACGTATCTCGTGGAATCGAAACAAACTTAGGTGACCGGTGCTGTGCGTACTTCCCCTGTATGGATGAGTGCAAACTCTCATGCAAAGTTTTCGAAAAGAATTGGGAAAAATAAATTTTCTGTATATTTAAGAAGTGATGTTGTATGATAACAAAGCTACCTATTATTAGGATTAGGAATTTGATTTCTTGGTTTTCAGCATCTAAGCCCATGTACGCTCGTCATGTATTAGGGATGAAGTCTCTCGGTGATCACATTATCCAAGGAAAGGGAAGGAAGAAAGGATTGGAGAAAGAAGGAAGCGGGTTGGAACCAATATATGAGATACCACCTCGGAATTTGCCTGGTGCGAATGAGGAAAACTCAGGAAAACTTTACTCAGTATGGACGACCTGAAAAAGCTCTTACACTTTTTCGACCGAGAGTACCCACTGGGGCTTCCATTAAAATGAAACTGATACTGAAATACATATTGATAAGGTTTAGACTGAGAAGTGAGTCACTACCAGAGTAATATTATACAGTATGGTTTAAGAGATATAGTCAAAATTATAATTGTATTTCACGTTGTTCGATTTTTCCTGACACTGATCCATACTCTCACCAATAATGTACATACTACTTGTATACAAGGCATGGAGTGGGAAAATACATCTTCGTCTTCGGTGCGAGCGGTCCCGGGTTCGATTCCCGGTGGGACACTCGGTCGAAAAAGTGTAAAAATCTTTTTCAGGCCAGCTAGCCTGAATAAGGTTTTCCTAGGTTTTCTTCATTCACACCGGGCAAATGCCAGGGTGATACCTAATTTATAGGTCCCCAGGTCGCTTCCTTCCCTTCCCCGGATAGTGTGCTCGCCGAGGGACGTCATGTCTCATACGTGACGGGCCACATGACCATAGATGCTGAAAGCCTAGAAATCTAAATTCAAAATCCTAAAATATAAATCTTATTTTCTAAAATCTTTAAGAGAGATACCCTTGAAACACATGGAGAGGTAGCACAAACTCTTCAAACTAACTTTCCAGCAACTTGCCCAAATAAGATTGTTCTAAAATTTCCAATCGAGTCTCTAACAAATCACTTCCTATTGAATATCTTCTCTTGATAATCAACACGCGAGCACCAACACGTGTTTGAAGAAATTTACGCTAACCGTTTTGTTTAAACTCTGCGCAATAACTTATAAAAATGTTATTGATTAATGTTCTACTAGGCAAAGAATGTGGTCTTTGAACCCTGATCGTCAACTACGCCACTGGGTTCATGGTAGACCAGGGTCTTCAAACAAAAAAGCTATTCGAGGGAGATTTATTAATCGAACCTGAGGGGTTAATTAATCACTGCCAAACGTACTGAAGCAAAAAGTACGGTCAAGTAATTAACATTTAATGACGTGTAAAAAAATCTCGAGGCTAGCGAGTGTTTATTTAGACCCTAAGTGACAGGGATTTCTTGCTCCTCAGTTTTCGGATTCGTCAATAGGGTTCATACATCGAACCTCTCCACTCTATGCTTTGATATTGGAAGTAGAATGAACTTTAAAATTTAACATTCAAAAAAAGTAAGAAATTTCCTCAAGAGATCTTAAGTCTCTTTTCAAACGACAAAGGTCCTCCCTTCTTGTCTAGTTACTAGCGTGGGCCTTTGGTGCACAGAATCATGGGCTTAATTGCGAGTGGAATTGCCTCTAAAACATAAACATTACGGTAATTCGGATTCCACCTTAAACTGTAGAGCCACGTCTTATATGCTGGAAAGGGATACTAAACTCCAACAAACCAAATATATAGGCCTACATATACAGAGAACTAAGATCACCTAGAAATATGGTAATGTTTTCTCTGATATTTTTATGACTTTGGAACATCAGAATATCAATACCTAGGTATATGAAACTTGACATTGTTCTGTTGTATAGTATTTTTACAATGAAAGAAGTACACGAAAACATGAGCATGCATGTCTTGTTGTCGATGTTTTAAATATTTGGATAATATTATACATGTTGAAAACAGACAGACACAGTCAGGTGGCTGAACAAAATATTTTTGAATACGATTTTTTTTTTCATTAAAGCTTAGCTGGAAAACTGAATTTTGCACGAATAACCCGTTTTCAAGAAAAAAAAACTAATTTTGTAAGAATAAGGGCACTTTATGAAACTTAAATCTGCTTTTACTACATTTCGTTTCTTATATTTTTATTCGTACGACAAACACGAATTTGTAATGCAATCACAATGAATATTGTACCGTACAGTCCTTAGGTTGTCTAATTATTAATTTGACAAAAGTGAACAGGTTATAACAGGTAGTATACGGAGTGTGGAGTGATCTGTTGGTACAATGTCAAGCTTTGAGCAACGCGCAAACATCAAATTAATGTGCAAATTAGGGACATCTGTTTTAGAGATTTTGATAACCTTTAAAGACAAGTTTAGCAGCATAACAGTTTCGCTCTTCCCCAAGCCACCGTAAAAGAGATCAAAACCAATACGACTGCTGAACGTCGGGAGACAGAAAAGTAGACTTTTGTTGGTCTTTTCAGTAAACAGGAGCGAGGGAGAAAGTGTGCGTATTCCGAAAATGCATACTTCCAAATGATTAAGTAAACGTGTACTTATACTATAGGAATAAAAAACTACAACAAAATTCCAGGAACTTTTTGATTTTCCCTCAGGTATCAAATTATAAAAGTTGCACAGTATATTCATAAAATGTTTCCATAGTGTTCTGAAATCCACCAATAAAATTCTGGGCGTGTTTCTAGACTAGTACGTCTCTTAAGATCTCATGCAGTTGCCTCATAAGTTTCTATGTATCTAAGTTACTCTGCTCTTTGTCAATCTTTTATAAACTGTCCAGCTTTCTAGACTTGTGTATCACCTAACCGATGCAGTTCAAACCGTCGGTGATACTCAAGATAGTGCTTAAGATGATGAACAGACAATGGTAATTTGTGCCCTGAAAGGTTGTACAGCGCTGAGTTTTGTTTATTATTTAACAAAACACACAGATAATGAAGATGCAACAAAATCTAATTCCAGATTTTACGGGTTTGAACTAGGTCATAAGGCAACGACTTGAACATTTCTTGTGCGAAAGGTGAAGAAGCAATGAGTTTCAGCACATAACCAGATGGTTCGAGAATTTTTATCCGGGTTCCAAGAACCACATGGATCAAGTCATATCAGCAAAGCCGAAAATCAGAGATTCCAACTTTGTGCACTAGGTCATAGAATAAAATCCAATGACCTCTACTCGAAGGTTATCAGGTGATCTCGGTATTTCAGAGCCCAGTGTAATTCAAAGTTCGACTTCGGTTTATATATATATTCGGTTTATTTGAAAATATGGAATACCGTGCCACGAATTAACCTCATCTGGAACACAGACACCTGTAATAAACCCAAATTCCTAGATCATACCATTGATTTGTTTCTCAAGAAGGGAATAATAATGTGCAACGAGAAGTAGATAATTTTGAAAATTCTGAAGTCTCTGGGCGGTGGTTAAGCAAAGTCTAGTCGTTATAACCTACTACTATACACAGGTGTTTTGAACACAAGCTGATGTTCTGTGTCGGGTGCAATTACGAGAGGATATTTCTTTTCGAGTTCGTTTAGAATATTTGAATAATCAATCCCAATTTATTCTCCAAACAGCTGAAGAAATGTTAGCAGCAACTACCCATCACATCACGCTTTATTGCGTGTATATGCTTTAGTTATTATTATTGTTTAGCTAGAAGCTGTAGAATACAGCTGTAGAGTACTGTAGCTGTAGAAAATAGAGACGGCACACAGGTTTCTCCCTCACATTTTATTATGAAAGTTTTATATAAGTTTATTTACATTGTATTATAAATAAATAAATGTTTTAACAATAATATTTTATGAGTTTGGACTTTTGTCCTGATAGAAGCCCGGAGATGGAATGATATTTCCTGCCCAGTGCAGCACTGAAACATTAAAATCCTCTTATCTGAGGTAGCAGCGCAGAGGGGGGTTAGGAGTTTCTTACCCAGTGCAGCACGAAAACGGGAAGGAACTTCCTAACTTAACCTATAACAAAATTAACAGAATACATGAACCTCAACATTTCACCAATAGAACGGAAGAAGAAGCTCTGACAGGAGATGAAAAAAATAGAATATTTAATATAAACTTACTTTTATTAATTTTCGTTTTAATCTATTGGCATACATAGCAGTATTTAAGACAGTTTGGCTCACCAGACCGATTAATTCGCAGCCGGCTGTGAGGGGAACTCAACATCATAGCACAACAAAGACATGTATTGAAGTCAATGAAAATTAAATTTCCAAGAGTGAAATATAAATATTCAAAATTGACATTTTTGCCGAAAGACTTAATATTTATCAGTAGTTACATCACGTGTTGTAAAGTAGTACGTTAATTGGTTAAACTCAGCTAAAAAGTCTTTACAGAACCATCCTTACTATAAATCCAATGCATGAAATAAAAATAATTATTAATTATATTTATAATTGAATCGCTTTCTATTAAAAGGACGTATGTAACATTTTTCACAATTTTACCTTTTTTTAAACAAATGAATACTTTAGGGGTAGGTATAACGATTTATATTTACACTTTCGATCCTGGGCTAATCTGACCTTGTTTATTAGAGTATCCTGGGGTCTTTAGGCCTTTTAAAAAAATTATAGCACATTGCTAAATAATAACAGATACACTAAAAATATTGCAAACAAGTTTTTGAATTTTAGATTTTATTATGATGTATAATTTGGTGATGTAAGAAGACGTAGTTCGCTACACTGCTGTTTGAAATGTGTACCTTTTGAACAGACCAAAAACATTCACAATCGAAAAATAATACTCCCGCTGCACAGGAAATGCGAACAACCAGTAAGTACTACAGAAATGCTTACTTAGGAGGGTGTTCAAAACAAAAGGGTTGTGCTCTCGCAACGGAGGGTCACGAAGTAGCTTCGCTGAGATCGGAACGACACAATTGTGTTTGCATTTCATATGTTATAACTAGACAAATCCCAAAATTATACGTGCCACTGAGCGGGATATCCTGAGCTACAACATGCAGTATTTTGTAATGTAAAAGCTACAAAACTGGAAGAATAGTTTGAACCGGGACATTTGTTTGGAAACGGTTGGGTAAATAGGAAGCTCGGCGAACATGTATCCCATCATTTTCAAGGACACATTTTGGGGTAAAAAAAACTTTGTCCCCGGGTTCCTCGCAGGGTGCCAGACGGGGTCCAAATCAAAAGTTTCAAATGGCAAGGGTGCAAAGTTTCAAAGTTTCAAAAAGCACATCGTTTCAAAGCTCTTGTAAAATGAAAGAAAACGGAGCAAATTTCGACTCTCTACGATAAATCTGTGCAAAATGGCGACGGATTAAAATGTAAACAAAAACTTAATTGAAAGGTCCATGGTTACCCCTATAAATCTGAAACGATAAGACAAATATGAAAACAGTAAAGGACGTGTGGCATTATTTTCAAAGTACAATTTAAATTAAAACGTCTTGTCCCAGGGTGTCCACAGGGTCCCCAGTGGAGTCCAACTAAAAAGTTTCAAATGGCAAGGGAGGTTAAGTAACACATCGTTCGAAAGGTGTTGTTAAATGGAGAAGATGGAACAAGTCTCGACTCTCTACGATAACCGTGTGCAAAATGGCGGCGGGTCAAAGTGTAAACACAAACTTAAAGAAAAGATTATGGCCACCTTGAATACAGAATGGCCGCTTAAAACCTATGTCATTCATAACAGTAAAAATCTAAATCTCTATTTTTCAATTATGTATTTAGAAACAATAGGAAGACTAAAGAACAATTGAATTTGGATTCACTTCAACTATTATTTCATTCCGTAACAATACATATATTTTTGTTCCTAATGGACGTTCATCACAGTTCTCTCAATATCATTTACGTGAATATAACGAATATACAATGAACATACAACTCTGACTTTTTATTCATAGTGCTAAACAATAGTTAATTATCTTGGGGTATTTTTCTTATTTTGCCATACGTAGTTCACACATAAAGGACTTGCTGCACCAGTCAGGTTGGGGACTCTGTTGTAACGTATTCGTGATGGTTACATGTGTATGCCATTCGTTGGTTTAATCGCAATATTTCAAGCAATACGAAATATACAAAAAAATCATTTACAAGATTGGCGAGCAGTACCAAACACGTGTAAGTCATTTCAGCACATCATGCTGTGTCAAATTTTGTTAGTTTGGTCACAATATTCCAAGAAATAGCATATTTACATACAAACACATTTTTCACGCTGGCAGTCATACTGGATTATACTGTTTGATATTTTGTGGATATCTAATATTGACCATAAACGCAAATACCACATTTCGCTTCTCCGACACCACTGGTTTGAGCTGGACATGATTTCGGATACATAGTGCGACATTATGAATTCAAAATGTCGCGGTTTTGATCATTTCACATTTTTCGTCACCTACTGATCAACATTCATGCCAAAGTTGATTTTCCTAACTTCAAGAGTTTGGTAACACGTGTTTAGTGAAATAAAAACATAATACTATAACATATATTATAAAATTAAAAGTGACTATGTTTGTGACTCTTAATCTCTTGAACCACCCTAAGATAGAGTGAGATATAAGCAAATTATAAAATATAAAAATAAAAGTGACTATGTTCGTGAATTAATTACTTTTAAACCACCCGATCGATCTCAATCAAATTTTCAACATATATGAAGTTCAATCCTGGGAAGTTTTTTTTTATCATTTTATTTTGACAGCACATCTTAAAGGAGGGGAGGAAGGAGGGGAAATATATGAAAATGAATAAAACTTAATAACTCGTGAATCACTTGACCGATCTCGATCAAACTTTCAACATAGATAAGGTTCGGGCCTGAGATGTTTTTTTTTTTCATTTCACTTTGACAATGCAACGAAGTGGAGGGGGAAGGTGGGAGATATATATGCAAAAAGTAAAAATAAAAGTGACTGTTTTATGACTTCATCACGTTTAAACCACCCGATCGATAACTCTTGAGCCACCAGATCTACCTTGATCAAACTTTCAACATAGATAAGGTTCGGGCCTCGGATGTTTTCGTTATTTCAATTTTACGATGAAACCTACGGGAGGGGGATGGGAAGATATATATGTAAAGAGAATAAAAATAAAAGTGACCGTCTTTGTGACTTCATCACGCTTTAACCACAGAACCGATCTTAATCAAATTTTCCATATGGATGAGGTACGGACCTGGGGTGGTTTTAATCATACCACTTTGACGGTATGCCTTAGGGGAGGGGGAGAGGAGTGGACAAATATATAAAAATTAATAAAACTTAACTCTTGAACCACTCAACCAATCTCGATCAAATTTTCAACATAGATGACGTTCGGGCTTGGGATAGTTGTTATCATTTAACTTTGACGATGCAGCGTAGGGAAGGGGAGAAGGAGGAGGCGGAGATATATATATAAAAAAAAACTTAAAATGATAGTGACTGTCCATGTGACTTCACATTTGACTCACCTGATCGATATCGATCAAATTTTCAATATAAATGAATTTTGGGACTGGGATTGTATTTCTATTATTATCTATTCACTTTGACGGTAGAATTTAGGGTTGGAGGTAGGAGGGGAGGTATATAAAAATAAATTAAATTTAATAACTCTTGACCCACCTAATCGATCTCGATCAAATTTTCAATCTAGATAAAGTTCTAACATGAGATGATTTTTGTTATATCACTTTCACGATATAACTTAAAGGAGGTGAAAGACATTTACAAATGATCGAAAATGACCAATATTAGTCTCATATCTATAGTTTTTGAGGTCGCTGAGATGAACAGTGACACTTCTGAACTTCTGATGCCATTTAAATCCAAATTGAGCCCCGCAAAAATTGTGGGAGGGATATATATATATAATCAAAATTACCAATATCAGTATCAACTTCATACTTTTTGGGGTCGCTGAGATGAACAACGACACTTCCGATGCCGTGGCCCGCAACATGAGGAGAATAGGGGATATATAAAAATAATAGAAAATGGCCAATATCATGGAGAACTTTAGTAATAGTAAAAAGTGACTGACTAACGAACCATATTACTATTTTTGCTTAATTTAACCCAGCGAAGCGGGTAATTGATGCTAGTAATGTAATAAAATATAGTATCTATAGTCGCATTCTTTCGACATAGGTTTTAAACGGCCATCTTGGGTTCAAAGTGGCCTTAAACTTTTCATTAAGTTTGTGCTTACAATTTGGCCCGAAACCATTTTGCACTGGGTTGTCGTAGAGAGTCGAGATTTGTTGCATCTTCTATCATTTACTAGCAGTTTTCAAACATTGTGCCACTTAACCTCACTTGCCATTTGAAACTTTTTAGTTGGACTCCACCTGTGTTCCTGTGGGGGCCTCGGGACAAGACGTTTTCACTTAAGTTGTTGTACTTTGAAAATAATGCCACACATCTTTTCTTGTTTTCACATTTGTATCACCTTTTCCGATTTATTGGAGTGGTCATAGACTTTTCAATTAAGTTTTTGTTTACATTTTGATCCGCCGCCATTTTGAACAGTGTTGTCGTAGAGAGTCGAAACTTGCACAATTATCTTTCATTTTAAAAGAACTTTCAAACGATGTGCTACTTAACCACCTTTGCCATTTGAAGCTTTTGATTTGGACCCCGTCTGGAACCCTGCGGGGGACCATGAGGCAAAGATTTTTATCCCATAAAGTGTGTCTTTGAAAATGGTGGGATACGTGTTTGCCGAGTTTTCCACTTACCCAACCGTTTCCGAACAAATGACATGGTTCAAACTATTCTACAAGGTAATTTTTTGTTTTTTTCACATTACAAAATATGTTGTAACTCAGGATATCCCACTCGGTGGCACGTTTGGGATTCGTCTAGTTATAACATATGAAATGCAAACACAATTGTCTCTTTCGGTATCTCAGCGGAGCAACTTCGTGACCCTTCCTTGTCAGAATAGTGATATACATTTTAAAACAAACTCAAACAAAACAGTATATTTTGTTACGCAACTATAAGCAATAGTAGGGTGGTTCCATGTCCCCCTTCCCTCTTATCTTTCATTTACAGAGCCGAAACTGCTAAAAAAAAACTTACACTTTGTAATAGATCAATTTCTGTACATTGAATCATTAAAATAATGTTTCATATTAACTGTTTTCCAGAACTCAAGTTTTTCAATTTACAAATATTTTGTATCTTTCTGTTTTGTCTTTTTAAATGTAATTTTAATAATCCGCTCAATGTATTTACGTGAATACAAATATACTTTACAAAAAATTATACTAGCAACAAATGCGTTTCTGCATAACACTAGACTCAGTCTAAAATATATGTAATTTTTACCTCGATCAATCTCTTCACTTCTAAAAACGTTTTGGCTACACCCTTCTAAATTCCGTCCGTTGATACACCACTTGCAGAGTAGCACTTACCAACTGAATCTGGTGTAGGTTTATTACTATATTGTTACATTTTTCCTTATTGAGGAGGAGGTTGGTGAATGACCGCTCAAGACGTGGGCAATTTCAATCTTTTGCATCTGTTCATCAATCTCTTTTCTCGGAAACGACCGCGGAGCCTAAGAGTTTAGGTATGAGCGCGTCTGTTTTCTAAATTGTTTTGATCGAAACATTGAGGTCATGTGGTTCTCGAAGCCGTACGGCACAAAGAGGTCGCTTCGTATTTTGAAGGGAAATAAATAAATAAGAATATTGCCTTCTTTCCTAAACGCTAAACCTTTTTTACTTGATATAAGAAATAACCTGTATGATACTGATTGAAACAACTGGATTTAGGGCAGTATTCCTTTTCCATCCAGGAGCGTGTGCAAAGAAATGTGGGGGGTGTTAGGGGGTGTTGGGTTGTGTAGATTACTCCCTGCAAACAATGACAATGGTGTGTAATAAGGAGCGGGTAATCTGCGGGAACTAACCGCTGAGTTACGTTGTTGTGAGTATTTGGGAGAAAAAGGGAAAGATATATACATAAGATATAGACATACGATAGAAGTTAAAAGTAATAAAAAGTGCTCAAAATCAAGGTAAAATAGTATTTATTTTTGACAATTTTCTCACTTCCCACCGACTATGGTGGCGCTTTGCGGCTGGTCTGTCGACTTCACTCATATATACGGGGAGGAGGTTGACGTCGTATACTCTCGCCCCGGGCGCTGATTTCCCACAGCACGGAACTGCTCATTCACTCACCTGCTTTTAAATTTCGAAATCAGGATCTGAATCTGAATCGTGAATTTCACCTTCCGAACGGGATCTAAGCTGTACTCTTCTAAAATCATTGATATTTCTTCCATATTCATTTGACTTGCTTCAAACAAGAAAACTTCTCTAAAATTAACTGCTTTCTAGAGAAAATATTCCACTATATTATCGAGTGTGTCGCAGTCAAACGAAGAAAGAATCACAACAATCAAACTGCAAAAGTTCTTTTACTCTTCGCTGGATGTCAGATTAATATTATTTCTTCAAGAACAGAGTCTCAGTAAGTATTTAACCCGGCCGACAATCAACCGGAATCCATAATAACTTACATAAAAAAACGAGTTGGACTCGGGCTTCGGCGTTTTGGAATAAACAGCCAACCCGAGTTTGACTCAGGCTTAGGATCGAAAGTGTAGAAAGGACGCGTGTTTCTTGAAACGTGTTATAAAAATATACATATACAAAACCGTCTCGTAAATAAACATTTTTTGTCATTTCCCAACAATTTTTATTGCACATACGCCCTCTTAATAAAAAAGATTAAATTTTGGATAACAATTTATGGAAGTAAAATGTCATCAAAAAACCTGAAAAATATTCTATAGGAATATTTCCATTGAAATCTTATTCGAATTAAGCCCCAACAGAGCCTCATACAGTACTTACGCGGTTCCTGCCAAATAATCTGTAGCAAAGTTGAATTCTTCGCATCCAGCAAAACATTTGCATTCCTTAGAAGAGTGAGTTGCTGTAAGTTCAGAAAAAGTATTTTTTTATTGTTGTTGTTGTTATTATTGCAGGATATGCATCTGAATACTGAGTAATGTATCTATAAATGTATGATTTCGAAAAAGGAATCATACATCAGAAGAAAATATACTTTCTAATTCATCAGATATAAAGATGAATTGCTTCATCTGTTTATTAATGTGTCTGGTATTTTTTTTTAAACAATCAAACATAATTATCATTTCTCTGAATATTTCAAATCTTTGTGTTTTTGTCAACACCGATTTTAGGCTCTTACAAGCTATAAACTTTATAAAAGATTAATTAAATTCAGTACACGTTATAAAATTTACAAAGCATGTGTGCTACATATTATATAATCACCTTGGTATAATCGTTGAATTAAGTTATTGGTTCATAAATCATTTAATTGCTATATAAAATAAACTTTCAATTTGTCAGTAAAGAAACCAAATGATAGATGACATACTTTTCCAAAATAAATATTTTATTGCAGACATAACAAGCAAACTGTAAGAGCGTGATTTTACTAGTATTCCTAAAATAATTAAGGGATATAAATATTTTGGATAAGTTAGCACAAGTCATTGTTCGGCATTAAGGTAAACAATATTTAATATATTTGAATTCCCTGATGACGGGAACATTATTAAAACAGAAATTCATTAACCATTTGGTAGTAATACTATAAAAATATTTTATTTGTTTGTAGTCAACAAATTTAATACAGAAATCACGTAACGTAACAGATTGAGGTGTGCTCTCAGGCCCCAAAACGTCCTCTCAATAATTAGTTGCACTTTATGACTACATCCTACAATAGCACGGGAACTTCCTCGTGCGTAAATGACTAGATATCTATCGTCAGTGTGGGAGATCTAGATCCCATCCTTGGTGGGAACTCATGTGATCTGGATTGCACGATAAGCTCTAAGTCCGCGTCTCATATAGGATCGATGCTGAAAGAAACGATAAACTACAAATTTACGACCCATCCAACTGTAACAGAACGTGTGTGACTGTAAAGTAGAAAGCTTTTCAGTAAGATTGCAATATGCTAAAGGAAGAGATTCAGGACAAATATTCGTATAAAGGTAACCACAACAGTTCTGTCGCTTATTGTGGAGGTCTGTGTTCACTTGGCCCTTACACCGTGCGTTGAATGCGAATGGAGATAAGGCGAACTTCAGTTCTTGACGTGGGTATATAAAACAGATTCTAGGTCAAAACAGCGTAAACAATAAAAGCGATGGCGAAAACAGTGCGTGGAAATACAGCATAGACAAAAACAGCGCACGGACAAAAACCGCGCAAGGTCAAAAACAGCGCATGAAAATACCGCGTGGACAAAATCAGCGTATGAACAAAGACAACGCAAGGACTAAAACAGCTCATGCAAATACCGCGTGAGTGAAAACAGTCCATGGACAAAAACCATAGATGAACATTTGGCACTAGCCTCGCTAGCGCTTACATGCCCCAATTGGGCTTGCGCTTCCGAATATTTCCCTCGACTGTTCTCGCAATCACATGCACTCGCGGTCACTTGGGATCGCACTCACCTCTTTCGACTTGCCTCGTACTCACTCGGGCTTGCACTCACACGAGCGGGTCAAGATACGAATTAGGTTGAGAACCACTTCCATAGATGGTTTACAATTTTTATAGACATCCTTAGGAAATATGGGTCAGGAACAATTACACCAAAAGTCCCTTAAGTTTGACAACCCAAATGTCTTTACTATGTTTCAAGTTGCATAATTGACAGGCGGTCTTCCTTGTTAAATAGATATAAGGACAAAAAGAACGCATGGACAATAACCCCGCAAGGACAAAAACAGCGAATGCAAATAAAGCGTGGACAAAAACAGCGCATGAAGAAAAACTGCGCAACAACAAAAACAGCGCAAGCAGATACCACGTAGGCAAAATCCGCGCAAAAGCAAAAACAGCACATGCAAATACAGCGTGAGCGAAAACAGCCCATGGATAATTTGCCATGGTACATAGAAAACATTTTGCACTAAGCTCGATCGCGCTCGATCTCACTCCTTTCAACTGAACTCGCCATCACTTACCTCAATGGAGCTCGCGCTCAAATCTCAAGAATGGGCTCGTACTCACTCGGGCCAGAACTCACACAAGCTTGCACTCCTGAAGCACAGTAAAGATATTTGGATTGTCAAACTTAAGGGGCTTCTGCTGTAATTGTTCCTGACCTTTCTATTCTAAGGATGTCTATGAAAATTGTGAACAGTCTGTGGAAGTGGTTCTCAGACTAATTCATATCTTTAGCCTCTCGTTTGAGTGCAAGCCCAGTGGAAAGGGGTGAGTGCGAGCCCAAGTTACCGCGAGCGCGAGTGAATGCGAGAGCAGCCGAAGAAAGTGGTCGGAAGCACGAACCAAATTGAAGTAAGAGAGCAAGAGCCTAGTTAAAAAAAGTGGACTCGAGCGCGAGCGATCCTAATGCAAAATGTTTATCTATGGTTTTTGTCCATGACCGTTTTCGCTCACACCTTATTTGAATGCCCTGTTTTTGTCTTTGCGTGGATTTTATTCATGCGCTGTTGTTGTCAAGATTGTATTTGCATGCGCTGTTTTTATCCACGCAGTATTTGCATGCGCCGTTTTTGCCCTTGTTCGGTTTTGTCTATGCGCTGTATTTGTCCCAATATCTGTTTTACTCGGAAGAGTCCCTGTCAATTATGCAACCTGAAACACAGTAAAGATATTTGGTTTTCAAACTTAAGGGACTACTGCTCTAATTGATCTTGACTCATCTTTCCTAAGGATGTTTATAAAAATTGTAAACATTCGTTCCAGTGTTTCTCAACCTAATTCGTATCTTGACCCGTTCGTGTGAGTGCAAGCCCGAGTTAGTCCGAGCCCAGTCGAGAGATGTGAGTGCAAGCCCAAGTGACCGCCAGCGCGAGTGATGGCGAGAACAGTTGATGGAAGTGGTCGGAAGCGCGAGTCAGTTGAAAGAAGTAAGCTCCAGCGCGAGGAAGCCTAGTGCAAAATATTCATCTTTGGTTATTTGCATGGGTTGTTTTCGCTCACGCGGTATTTGCATGCGCTGTTTTGGTTCTTGCGCGGTTTTTTATGAGCTGTTTTTGTCCTTGCGCAGTTTTGTCCACGCGCAGTTTTTGTCCACGCGTTATTTGCATGCGCTGTTTATGTCCTTCAGCTGTTTTGATCGGATAAAAAACATACTACCTGGTTGTGGTAGTTCAGTTACAGCATAAACTTGCGTTAGAAGAGAATGAACACGAAACCACCCCACAGCGTCATAAGGGCGTGTATGCTCTAGGAGTCAAAATTCGCTGCAGCGGGGCGAAATATATGTCAGGTCTTTGGTGAGGTTGTCGTGAACAAGCGGACAGTGCCTTTAACAAGTTTAAGAGCGATGACAAAACCCTCGAAGAAGCAGCACATGCCGGAAGATCAACACATGTATAAAATGAAGATCTTCAGGCAGCAATGGAGGCGAACCACACGTAAGAAACTGCGACTACAAGTCATTGTGAGTTAAGAAACTGTTCGGCAGCAATTGCATCAACTAGGGAAGCTCTACAATTTGGGTCAATGAGTCCCACATGATTTGACTCTTTGCGAGAAGGCAACGCGAGTAGACATTTGTGTCTTTTTGCTCTCTCGTCTGAGGAGTGAGCCATTTGTGGGAAGGATGTTGACATGCGATGAGAAGTGGGTTCGGTACGAAGCTCCACGGCCCATCATTGGTTAGCATCCCATGAACTGGTTCCAAAACAGCCGAAAACAGCACTCCACCAGAAGAAGGTCCTCCCGTGTGTTTGGTGGACTGCTCGTGGCATCTTGCGTCGGGAACTGCTACCAGCTGATCAGAGCATCAATGCAACTGTATACTGTCAGCAGTTGAGCCTTGTTAAAGAAGACCTCAAAACGCTGGAGCCAGCACTTCTGAATCACAAAGGGGTCCTCCTGTTATAAGACAACACTACGCTGTACGTGGCTAGGATGACCTGGAACATCATTCTAAGCCTTGAATGGGAAACACTATTGCATTCGCCATACTCCCCGGACATTGTACCGCCCGATTATCCCCTGTTGCATTCCTTGGACAATCACCTTAGAGGACGTCACTTCAAATACCTAGTATAGGTGCTAGATGCACTTGATACCTTCTTCGCTTCACGGCCCACCATGTTCTAAGTTCTACCGTGACGGAATCCATGGCCTTCCAGAACGTTGTCAGAAGATCGTCGTTGCACATGGGTACTATTTTTGATCTTCTAGGTACGTCTTAAATGACATGTCGATATTCAAAGATGGTGGGTAAGGAAGCGACAGAACATTCTTTGTTACCTTTTTATTTATTGAAAAAAAACACCATCAATATTTACAGCATTAATAGAATCTACTTATAAATGATAATTATGATAGCAAATATAATGTGAAGCAAATAGCAATTTGTCAATTCTTAAGTAAAGATGAACTCAACAGGTAGTATTGGATAAAATAAATTATTTCAATTCGAAAAAAATAGAAATACTTACTGGTACTACATATAATTTTCATTTTAGGCAACACTATATTTACTCTTGACCGGGTTGGTATTATTACGCGTTTTACATTGGTTGTATATAAAGTATTGGCAACATTGTGGAGAATCAAGTATACACATGATCGTGCATCAGATAGTTCAGGGTGTGGTTAGGATGGTGATCCTGTACTTCTGAAGACTTTACTGTTTCGAGATCCATACTCAGTACAGTGACATTCAGTTCTTCTTTCTCTGTTGTGTGTCTAGTGACTTTCAGTCTGTAAAGTTCATGGAGCCAACTCATTAGACTTTTTGCAAGCACTTGTTCAATCGAATGGACCAGTCACAATACTACATTCACGCCCTCAGCTAGAACCTTCTATACAGGACTTAAGTAGGTCGAGCCTTCATTAGCTTCCTAGTCAGGCTATTTGAGTTACAGTGACGACTCTCTGCATCTTTACTTGTTTCTCTGCCTCCTACAATTCAACTCACTTTTCCCGCACTTTCGTGCATATCACTGCTAAAGACTCTTCCGCATTCTATGAATCTTGGTCGAGCTCTATTTAAAACGAAAGCTTTTGCAATCACCCATCTCTACATCTTGGGTAGCAATTTCATTAAAGACATTTGTCACACAGTTTTTCATGTCAATGACTTGCTTAACAACGACATTCTCCAGCAACAAGGGTGGATGGCGTACATCCCTCATTATGCCGTTACCACTATTGTGCATTCCCAGATCTCCCTGAGGACTTCTCCATGGAGGATCTAATGGCTGATATACTCGTACACTGTGATTGTATCACTGTTGTCCGTGCATGAAGAATTGAACGATTATGCGAAACCCATCCTCTTCTTTTAACCCCTCAACTGCGGCTGCCCAAATGTCGGATACTCTCATCTCACATAACGTCAGTAAAGGCAAGTAGACATAACTCGCAAAATTGTGAGTTTGAGTTATGAGCAACATGCATGCTTATTTGACGTGCTCTATCAACCATAAAAATTTCACAGCTGAATTCCTTTTATAAATGCAGATATGAGCTATCTAAAAATGACGTGTCTTCAAAGTAAGCGTCTTAAAAAATCTGCGAAGAGGCGTAACTAACATATAGCTATTCGCTCGTTGATTAGTTCCTTTGTGAATGAGTAAACTGACATAACCAACTCCGCGTATTATACTACTATTACTACTACTATTATTACTCCTAATAACAACAATAATAATAATAATTATTATTATTATTATTATAGCCGACACACACACTGTGGCACTTCCATACTTCATGAGTTCAAACCGCAGAACATGAAAGCACAAAAATTCACCCAAAGGAATGTTCAGAACGGTACACCAGTATCTCAAAAACGTACCGAGGCGCTGCCCTGGCAGTAAGAAAAGCACTGGGGCATCACCTAGGCGCGCCCCGGCTCGACTTCATTCCTGATCATCAGTGTATTCTTGAAATTTTAACACTATTGCTATATCTTATTTTTAATTTCTCAAGGGCGTAACCTAAACTTTTTCTTTAGAAAAAAGCGGCAGATGGGCTTAACTGATCGAGGCGCATTTTTCCAGTGAAAAGTAAAACATGGTCAATCTTTAATACCATCTTCAGAAACACTATGGTCAAAGCATTCTTGGTACAAACAATCGTAACAATCGTAACACTGTGTTGGAAATGAAATGAGTAGTAAGGTATAAGATTATACGAACAATTTCAAATCGCTTTCCCGTGAAACTAAAAACATTCAGATACGCCTGTACTTGCCTTTACCGACGATATAATCCAACCGGTAGAATTATCTTCTCGTACCCCTACAACTACAGTGATCGCAACTTTCGATAGTCAATTGTTAGTCATTGAGTGCTTATATTATATCCAATTCCGAGTCACTCTTTATATTCCTTTGTCGAAGATATGCAGGAAACGTTGCTATTACAGACATATAACCCAGACCTGAAACTCCTTCTGCTGATACCAAAATTGTGGGCGAACACAGTCTCTGACCAACGTATCAACGCTACAACTTTTTACATTGTGATTCATCACGTATGCCGATGATCTTGCCTGTCCAGAACGCCAACACCAACGAAAAATACAGGAAATTGTGGTCAAATCTAAGATATTGAACTATCTTCAAATGTTCAGCGCCCAATGTCGAGCTCCCCGAGACAATATTTCGACCCTCGATTACATCACTTAACGAGCTAACCATGTCGTCGATGATTATATGTTTTATACTATGATTCAAGGTTCTGATACACTTCAACACACCCTCGAAGCCCTATAACAATGGTATAAAACAGCTTTACCGTTAACTAGCACAAAGCAAATATATTACAGGAAAATGGTGATATGTATTTTCTCCATTAATACTTCAGGATGCCCAACTCGTGCCAGTCACTAAAATTACTTACCTCGCCATGACATGGATTATCATATACTTTGGAAGCTTCATTTCGCTTCAGTAACTACCTTTCCTAAATCTTCTTATTGAACTTAGTACCACTTATAGGGTATGGATGTAAGGGCACAACCAGGTATTTTCCGTCAGTACTTGACAATGTTTTGTTACTTTACACTCTGCTACCTTTGCGTAGATTCATAAGGAATGAGACGCCTTGGCTCCTTGGTATTGTATGTTTAATGATGAGCAATGTATTCACATATATGTAGAAGAACGTGAATCATTCCCAGTGCCGGTACGTAGTCTGTGTCTGAAACACTAAGTTCACAATACAGTTATTACAAACACATGCTAAATTAAAATTATTTTTTTACCTTTCCGACGAGCAATGCAAGCTAATCCTTTCACATCACAGGATTTGTAAGGACCTGCAAAATTATTTTAGTTTCATGAGAAAAATTATATAAACGTGCCACAAGATGCTCAACTATTTTATCATTAAATATTATTAATATTAGATATGACTATGTTGCTTACTGGCAGGATGCGAATTCGGCTATTTTTCCAGGGGAGATGAAGTAAAAAAGAAAAACAAAAAAGTTTAACCAACTTGATAAATCATATCAACCCTGCTAACAACAGCGATTAAACTTAATACACTTGGCTTAGGTTTGGGAGGAAAGTACACCAGTATTATACCATTTTTATCCTAACCTTCAGCAGCTTCAGATCTCACTAACATTTCTTTTTTCAAAAAGCACACACACCTAACCTAACCTTTCCTTCTGCTATCCTATACACAAGGATGTGATTAACCTAACCAATCTCCTTCTGCTGTTATATGTACACAATAAGGCAGATAAAATTAAAAGAAAGATCCCTGTAGAGAGTATTCAAATATATTCAAACTAGGGATGGCCATTTCCGGAAAAATGATTTTCCGGTTTCCGTTTTCCCAGAAAATTTTCTGTCTTCTGTTTTTCGGAAAATTTCCCGTCTTCCGCTTTTCCGGAGAGTTGTCGGTCTTTCGTTTTCAATTTTCCGGTTTCCAGAAAATATATTTTCCGTTTTCCGTTTTTCCGGAAAATGTGATTATCCCTAATCTGAAGGTCTTAGCACTTCAGCAACTTCTGTGACATCATATACGTTTACATCTTGAGAAAGTGTGACGTCTTGCTCTCATGTGGTACACTCATGTCCAAAATGATTGTCGCATATCTATAATTATCTTCTTGTAAGAATATAATTTGATAATGATTTTGCAGGGTACTTTTAATATTGATACTATGTGTATAATCAGGAAATGTATATTTGTGGTAAATTTCATGGGAAAAGAATTACAAATACGAAAATTAGAATGAGTAAAACAAAATGTTGCTAAATAAAGAAGAAAGTTTTATTTTCGTTTTATTGTTCTTATTTACTGATCTTTTGACATGAAATTTGCCACATACATGTATTTGGCGATTATACACATACTAATATTGTAAGAAATACCGGGCGAATTCGTTATCAAATTATATTCCTACAACAAGATATTTATAGACATGCGACAGTAACTTTGGACATGAGTGTACCATAGACCAGCTGTATTGTTTCCAGAGTTAATTACAGAAAACTAGTTTACACATTTTGAACTTATTGCATTCCTCTCACGTTTGAAATGTTTCCAAATGTTCGACTTCCCCATTTTTTACGTATGACTATTACCTTGCGAGATTTCAACAAACGACCACTGAACTGTATGAAACCTAAAGTTCTTTTAACTCCTGCCAGGGGTCTGTCCTCAGAGACACGCATAATCAGTTATTTCCCGAAAAACGAATGATCGGGAATTTCCCGGTTCATACGAATGATCAAAATGCCCACACGTGAAGAAAAAAAATACGCGATTAAGCAAGTGTTCAAGCAGATGTGTCAGGAAGGACTGTTTCTATGCTGAGTTGCTCGATCTGTTCTATCCATTGTTAAGTTTATATTGCGTTTCTATAGTAGTAGATGTTGAAGACCATCACTTCAATTGCTTGGTTTCGCGTAGCATTTTTTTTTTCTTAACCCGTCGTTGGTTGCAGTCCACTTTGTCAAGCGGTTGGTCGTCGCGGGTGAGGCAAGCGCTGACCCAGGTTACCAGACGCCCTGCTTTCAAATTATATGTTTTCATTTTTACCCTTGTCGTTCAGTCCTTTCCTCTTTTCTAAATACCTTGTCCTTTTCAAATCATCCTATTTTGCTATTATATATATATATATATATATATATATATATATATATATATATAAGAAATATATTTTCCTGGACCTAACGCAAACATTTGCTTTATTCCTTAATTTATCAGTGAGCTGACGAAGGAAATAGACTGTTATAGCTACATTATCTTCCTCTGGAAGAACAATATGGTAACAATGGTATGGTAGAAGTAAAGAGAAGCTTGAAATTGCTTTCAGGCAACTTTGGATCAGACTGCTGTTTCCATTTATGTCTCTATTTTATGTTCACTTTATATTATTCACTTATATTGAATATAGTTTTCATTTCGAACTTAAAGTTCTTTCGGCAACTTTGACTCATTAATTCAGCCTGACGAATGATGATGGAATGAAGAAAAGGGAAGGTAACGGGAGAACCCCGAGAAAACCTATACACACGTTGTTTGTAATTCATGATGACCACATGATACGAAAAAGTCCATACTCTCACCTACAGTTTGGATGACGAACAGCCGGTTCTTTTTATTGTATGAGTTGAAATTGATTAAACCCAAAAGGGACCTTCACACTTTTTCTTCTTCTTCTTAAACAGTACCGAGAGTGCCGACAGTACCGGGAGTACCGAGAGTTAGCGTCCCTGAAAACTATGGATTCGACATTAATATTGATCATTTTAGACTACTTTTAGAAGATCACACTTCCTATTTCCATTCCAGGTATAAATTTGAACTTCATGAAAACTGTCACTATTCATCTTAGCGATCCGAAAATTATGAATTCAACACTAATATCGATTTTTCCGTCAATTTTAAAATGTCACTCCTCCCATCTTCACTCCTAGGAATGATTACCCTCCAGTATTTCTTGCTCCCCAGGTTATGCTTTGAAAGTACCGGATTTGACCTATTTATAGCATAAAAATAAAAATGAATTATTTAGCAGCTATATACTTTTAACAATTAGGCCTATCTATCTATCTATCTATCTATATATATATATATATATATATAGATATAGATATATATAGATATAGATATATATGTATATATATATATATATCGACTTAATGAAAGCACGTAGAGTTGGAAATACGTGAGATGTCTTGGTTACCGGTAATCAAGGTTTCGGACTGTTGGCGTTGGTGTTATGCCAAACTCTATATTACGAAAGGAATAGTAGAAATGCAGTGTGTGATTAACTGGACAAACAGTGATAGTATAAAATGGTCGATCTTTCTGATTTCCAAGGAGACACGTTTGCATCAGTCAGATTTGTGAGCTCTTAAATATACTTTATAACGTTTCAATATGATTTCTCACTGTTCTTCCACTATTCTTAATTTCATTTCCTAAATTCTTTAATTGGGAGCCATGAACTTTCGAAATTTTTCATTGTCATTACACTCACTCATTATATTAATATGGATAATACATTAAACACTTATTTTAAATCTGTGATGTTCACGTGTACACAGGTTCATACAATTATTAGTCCTAAGCATTAATTGCGACAGCAAGACGTTCAGTGATAGTGCAACACTGTAAACTTAATAAGAGCTTAGTGTTGTCAGATCTTGAGACTGAATAGTAATAAAACTAGAATTAAACTAGTTCCGAATATGTTCGTTTTAGTAAAACTAAAGTTCATTATGAACAGAATACTCAATGAAGAAAACATTTATTGTATTATATAAAACTAGTAATTTTTGAATTTATATATGAAAATAAGAAAATAGTGCACTCATAGCAGTTACGAAGTTATAACTTGCAGATAATTAAAATCAGTCCAAAAGTAACGTGTCGTCCAATTTGAAATTTTGGTAACGAGGGATCTAAAAAAAATCGTACCCAATCTGAAAATATTAATTGTAAGTCATGTATATACTAAGTTTAGTTGAAATTAAACAAATGGTTATATAATTATGCTGGAAAAATATTTTTAAAGTGCTTGGCAATACTGACGAACCTGGGTGTTTGGGAGACGGGTGCATTCCCAGTATGTATGTAGTGTTGAGTTATGATTATGCCAAGTTGGTGTATATACTTCCAATGGTATAGAAACCATTAAAAAATATATTTAGGTTTCCAACACTGACAAAGTAGGTACTTGTGTGTTCAAAGTAAAATGTAATAAACCTCTTTGAGATAAAGGTCTAATTATGTACCAAAGAAGAACATGATTGGTGCAGGCGTTTAGATGTGATGCACAAACATGTATTAAAAAATTCATTTTTACTTGCAGGTCTATAGATTCACCCCGTAAGATAATTTTATGCCCTTGATTTCCCGTAAATTTTCAGTTTTCTTTTTCCGGAAAATTTTCAGTTTTCTGTTTTCCGAAAAAAATTCCGTCTTCCGCTTTTCCGGAAAAATTTCCGTCTTCTGTTTTCAATTTTCCGGTTTCTGTTAAATACATTTTCCGTTTTCCTTTTTCTGAAAAATGTGGCCATCCCTAACTCAAACTACCATATGCCATATAATAAGATACATGCTAACGTACTGAAAATAAATTCTTTGCTCACCCTTGTTCCACAATCCTCAGTACAGGTTCACATCTAATTAAAATGAACAGTTCCTTGGTATAAGAATCTTAATCTTTCCTTTTTATTTCCTACAGCACTTACACTACGTACACAGCAAAAAATGAGATGTTAAAATAACACAAAATGACTACCACATTAGCGTGTTACTTGTGTGTCAATTCAACATTTTTTTTTTTTTTTTTGAGAAGAGGATTTGGGTTTAAACAAGGAATGGGTTTTCTTATAGGATATACATTTTTGTTGAGGTATTTATTGATTTATAGGACATAATTCATTCCACTAGCATTAATCATCAAGTAGTTCTATATTGAACTGCCACTAGAGGGTTACGCCCTCTCTCCCGGAAAGCGATATGCTGAAAACAAGTGCAAACATAAACAACATTAGTTGGACAATGTGATATAAAGAAAATAACTAGTGCTAAATAGAACGAGTACATTCAAAGGTGCTGAAATAGATCTATGTGAATGAACATAAATAATAAACGTTGTATGATATTGAACTGTGGAAAAGATACATATATCATGAGGAAAATTTTAACAAGAAATAACGTATATAGTGATAAGGGATATATAAGAGTACAAGGTGAACATAATTGGAATTGGAATTACTTTATCATGATTGATGAGATGAAAATGCCTTATACACCATAACACATTGAAATGGTTAATAGTAACGAATGCATGTTATTCTTCTGTCTTGGGGTGTCTCAAGACTGATGTAGACATGGGGAGCCCAGATTATTGGTGAGGGAGAACAGTGCAGCTATGGAGAAAGATGAGGGACGGCTTGATGAATGATTTAACGTTGAAGGAATCTGCGATGAAAGTGATCCATAGGAAGATTGTTTACGTGAAGTGTGATCAATATACTCAACGGTGTATGACAATATTTGAAAGAGGAATCCTGCTCAGAATCTATGAAGACTGTGTCCAGAAAAATATGTTGATGAGATATTAGGCATTTGGCTATATATCGCTTACGTACGAGTGAGATATGTTCTACAAGTGGTGGAAAGTCTATACGATTGTATAGCCCTTGGTTGGGATATGGTAGTTTGATGCGGTATGCTAAGCGTACTGCATGGCGCTCCATAATTTCGAGCCTACTGTAAAACTTAGATTGAGCTGGAGACCAAGCAATATGGCCAAATGTAAGAAGGCTGCGCATGAACGCTTTTTGTGTGTTGATATGCAATTTTGAATTTAACCTCCCATGCTGCCCTACTAGCCTACGAAGTAATTGCAGCCGATTTTTTGCTTTAAGCATAAGTTTCTGGAATGAGCAGTCCATTGTAATTTATTATCGTACGTTATTCCTAGATATGTAACTGATTTAGATGGTTCTAATCTGAGTGTTCCGACAGTGATATGAAGCAGATTAGGGTAACGGTGAACTTTACTGCGACATTTAGATATTATGATGACTAAGGTCTGAGTTTTCTCTTCATTGACTGTGAGCTTCCATTTCGTACACCACGCAAGAAAGTTATTAACTGTGAGTTTTAATATTCTATTAATTTGTTGTATAGTTGTTCCGAGAGTTAAGAAAGCGGTGTCATCAGCATATTGGAATAAATAGGTAGGAGGAATAGGTACAGGTACGTCTGATGCATATAATATGTAGAGAAGAGGTGACAGGCTGGACCCTTGAGGTACCCCGGTATATGGAAAGATAGAATGGGAGATGGAACCGTTGATACAGACATATGCGATTCGATTGAGTATGAATGAGAAAATTACTCTAACGTAAGTAAGAGGAAGTCCAAATTTAAGCAATTTATAAAATAAACCATAGTGCCAAATTCGATCAAATGCTTTCTCCAAATCCATTAAAATTAGCCAAGATGGTAGTGATGTGTTATACTGGTTTACAAGTGTAGTCGTTAGGCGAAGCAACTGATAATTAATACTATATGATGGTCGAAATCCGGTTTGGAAAGTGGGAAGAAGTTGAAGGTCATGCAAATATGGATGTAAACTTTTCACTAGAATCTTTTCCAATACTTTCCCCAGTGTTGCAGTTAGTTGTATCGGCCTATACGAACTTATAGAATTCGGAGGCTTGTTCGGTTTTAGGAACATTCTTTAGAGACTTTCCATTCAACTGGATAATATCCTGTACGGAGAATAAAAATATAGATAACCGCAAGAAGGAGAAAAAACTGCACTGAGCATTTTTTGATAAGTAGGTAAGATATTTGGTGAAAAACCAGGCGTTCTATTGCGTTTCCTTTTGATGCTCGTCTGAATTTCGTCAGAAATTATAGATATTGTTAACGGTTGAGTTTCATCTAAGGTATGTGTAGGTGACGGTTGTAATAGTTGAGTGATTTTTTTTTTCAGAAAATCTAGGACTATCTTGATGTGGTTCTACAGGCGGAGTGAACACAGCTTGTAAGTGAGAGGCCAAAGCGTTGGTTTTTCGCGATCTAAATGTAAAGGATCGTTGTTTTGAAACAGTGTATATCTGGTTGTTTTTTGTTGTCCTGTCAACTGATGGAACTTTGTCCAATAGCGTGTGGGATGAGTTTCATCGTTCAGTTGATTGCATGTGTTTTGCCACGTCAACCGTTTTGGGCAACAACATACTTGTGCACAGTACGTTGCCATCTACGTGCCTGTGTTAGATATTCAGGATTACGAGTACGCTCATATTGTCTGTACTAATGATGAGCTTTTCTGACTAAATGCAAATATTGCGGAGGCAAAATTGGTTGATAACCTTTACCGTGATAAGTAGGAATGTTGTTACGTGCGCTGGTGGTGATGGCCTTGGTGAGTGCTGTTATGGCCGCGTTAAGAGTTTCCTCGGTACCCGGTGGTCGTACATTTTCTAAAGCAGCGTGAATATCTGCGCGATATTTCTGCCAATTTCTTTTGTAGTATAAGTGTATAGTGCGTTCTGCTGTATGAGAAATATTTTTGCGTGCATCGTTGACTGTGATTTTCATCGGTAAATGATCGCTACCTATGCAATCTAAGACTTCGATATGACACCTGTCTATGAGTGAAGTGGTAGAAAGGACAACATCCGATGTAGTTTGTCTACTTGGTCTGGTGTGTTTTGGGAGGGGATATATATGACCACGTAAGTGAAGTGCTATATGGTCTGTAAACTGTGTCTTTTCCCTCTCGGAGCGACTAGGGATATTGATGTCTGCCAGTATCAGAAGATGTCTGTATGATTCAATCAAATGTGTGAAATACTCGAATGGTATTACATATGCGGGACGTACATTAATTGTTGCTATCGTAAGTGCTATGTTAGGTAGGTAGATAGTGGCTATAAGATGTGCAGGAAGTCAGTAAGGAAGTTGAGTCTGATGCTGTTGATAAGATAATTTGTTATTGATACCAATTGCAACTCCACCTTGCGCTCGAGCATTAACTGCTGGTAAATTATAGCGCAGGAGTTGATACTGTGGGAATCTCTATAGCATACATTTCATTCAAAGCGAGAATATCAATACATTCTTCTAGTACCAAGTGTTCGAAAAGAGTTTTTTGTTGTGGCAATCATCGCATGTTCATAAATAATAAAGCCAAACCCATGATGATGGCGCAAGCTATATTCTTAGACAACAGTTTAGCTTGGATATGTGAAAGTGCTCATAGTTCCCGGAATATGTGGCATACAGATTGATATTGAAAATGATCGTGGCGGCAGCGATAACATGTTCGAGGATGAACTGTCGTTAAAAAGGAAAAATATTCTGTAGAACAAACGTGAAATATAGGAGGAAGTTTTCAACTGTAAGACCTGCTGTGATTGATTGGTTCGGGTGAACTGGTGGATCAGTTGTACGCAGGGGAACTCTAAGTTCAGGATGATCTGCGGGTGGAGCTGGCTTAGCTTTACATTTAGAGCTGTATGTAGGATGTGTACATAGAGTAGTGAGCAGGCTTTTGATGATTCAGACAGTTTTGAGTCTCGTGCTGTTCGGCACAGTATCCACAATTAGGAATGTTTGGACATTTCGACGTTACATGCGAGTTATAAATCTGGCATCGTTCACATCGAATAGGTAGGGGCGAATTGGTACGTGAGGGTTAGACTCTGTGCCTTTGCTTAAAGATGTACGCTTCCTTCTGGAGAAGGGTATCAATAGATGATTTATTGGAACTTAGCACGCGAACCATGTACGTAGGTCCCGTCTGATTTCTGATGCGAATGCATTTATCGAGAGGGATGTCTTCAGCTGTATGCTCTTCGAGCACTTCTGCATCAGTGATCTCAGGTAGAACACCACGGATGACAACAGATAGCATTGGATTCTTGGACGGCGGAGGTGTTTGCTTAACTTTACTAGTAAGCTGCTTCATTTTCGCATTTTTTTTCCAAAGATTTCATAGCTAGGTTTGTTGCGTAGTGTGGTTACTATGTTTTGATCCTCTGAACGTACAATGACACCATTCTTGGTGAAGAGTATCTGTTTGATGCTAGCCCGGGGTAGGTACTTAACAACTTGGTTGAAAATGAGCCGTGGATTATTGTACTTCGGATCGTAATCGGTGAACAGAAATGAATAAACAGGTGCACGTTGTGCAAATTGATTGTTAGGGGTTTGGTTGTTATCGGAAGTTGAATTAGATGAACATTGCATAGGTTCTTCTATTCTGGTAGACGGAGTAACAAAGTTCGGTGATCTGGAGCGAGAGCGCTTTTCAATGGGTCCGATGCTGCTTTCCGAAAGTTGTCTACTTCGACGCTGTTGACAGGGATCCCTCCCCTTATCGCTCAGAGGTGGCGGGTCTGGGCCCTTAATTACAGTAGGCAAGCGATGCATGGCCCCTCGGACCGTTAGTGCATTAGTGAAATCCAATAATATGTAAGGTATTTTAGGTGAAGGGCACCCAGGTGGATCCATTCCCGATTACAAATGCAAACTATGAGCGCGTTGTCATGGATAGAGGTCCACGAACGCAGATGATAGCAGGTTTCAGCCTCCAGTACTGAAAAATACTCTCAATCCCAGTGAGAGCGTATGGGTGCTGGTCTTGATTGTACGTATGCTACACAATGTCATCGGAGGCGCGTTACACTTTCCAGCTAGGCTACGCACAAAAGACAGCTTATGACGTATGATACGTCAAGCTGGTAAGTATAACACCAAACACATCGCCTTCAGAGCATATCAGAAATACCGCCTTACTGGCTGTAAGTATTTGCATTGTTTTTTATTGCTTGGTATGAGCAAAGCTTTGCGAAACTTATTTTGCATTTATGGCAAGTAACTAATAACATTCTAGTTTTTCTGTAATAGGTCACAATAATATTGTTGTAAACCTGTGAATCATCTGACAACAGTGCCACAGATAGTTGTGCGTCCATCTGTTTTCTTTATTTGCTATTCTTGTGTCTTAGCATATATGAACATAAGATGGGAGAACTGTTGCCTAGGTGACTGTTGTCAGACGATTCACAGATTTACAACAATATTATTGTGATCGATTACAGAAAACATAGAACATTATTTGTTACTTTGGCATCAGTGCCAAAAATATTTTGCAAAGCTTTGCTCATATTAAACCGTAAATACCAATGCAAATTCTCCCAGGTAGTAACTAGTTATTTCTGATATGCTCGGAAGGCGATGTCTTGGTGCTGAATTAACACACAAGTAACAAGATGAAGTGGTAGTCATTTTGTGTTGTTTCAACACCTCATCTTTTACAGTGTACAAGTATTTGTATAAAGTTTGGTCAATGAAGCATAATGAAATACAATTCTTAATGAAAAGGAAACAGTTTCTCAGTAAAACAATTTTGTTCTCTCCCTTCATTCGGGGTACTGCTCTTACGCCCTCTCAGATTATGAAAAGCACAATGAATTCCTTCTTTTAACCACAGTTCAGCATATTGGCTGCATTTACGTTTAGCATATTGAATTTAAAAAATTGAATGATGTAAGCAATATAACTGAGGGTCGGAGGGGAAAATAGCATCCCCATGGTATTTTCTCTGCCTTCCAGCCAGGGATAAAAGCTCTCCAGAGTGGGATTTTCTCCACCATCCCTGGCCGTAATTCGCACCCTGCTTAGTGGAAATATAATTTCCAATATAATGTACTGATTCTTTCCTTAATTCAGGGGGGCGAGGTGACTCAGTGGTAGAGCGTTCACCTGCGGTGCTTGGGGTCCCTGGTTCGATCCCAGCTCGCGCCGTGTGGACTTTGTGGTGGACAAACACCGTGTGCGTGGGTTTTCTCGGGATTCTCCCGTTTCCTCCCACTTTCTTCATTCCACCATTTCACTCATCTCTCATCATCACCGTCTCCTTTAGCCTAACCGGCATAACCGTTGGACGTAAAACTTAAAGATTTCATTTCATTTTCATTTTCTTTCCTTAATTCGTTTATCAGAGGTTCTGTATTAGTTTTTTTTGTAGTAAATTGTGAACGGGTTTGTTATTTTTTTCTTTTTATATAAGTCATATTATTTTAAATACACAGAGGCTTAGATTTCTTCTGGTTGGTATTGGACATGAAAAGATGTTCATATTTTGAGATCTCTTGCAAAAACAGGATAGCAAGTGTTAGTGTGGACCTGCACCTGCACCCTTATTTTTCCTTAAAGGGAAAAGTTATTTCCGCTAGAGTAAACCACAAAAATTTCGCCATAATCAATATGATTGACAATGCTAGGCTATCCCATCTATGACCTAAAATTTTCGGTCCGTACCCAATCACGATTTAAAAATAAGCCCCTTTTCCTAAGAACTACCCAGGCCCGTAGCCAGCCAAGAATGTAGGGGGGGGGGCGATCCAAACAACATTTTTGAGCTTACCGTGAAAATTTTAGGGGACCATTAAAAATTTAGGGGCGACCCTTCCATTCCCCCCTCCCCGTGGATACGGGCCTGGAACTATCCATTAGAATCAGAGTTTTCGGAAGCGTTTGCACAAGTGTAAAATTGAATCGTCAGGTTTAAGTAGGAAATAAGTCCAAAAAGCAAAATGTCGAGATTCGAAGAAAATAACTGTAGTGGTAGAGTTTTCATTCAATATCCATCAAGTTTGTACTGCAAATTGAGAACTATACACTGCGTCACCCACACACAAAGCAAAACTTCGAAATAATACAGAGTATAAAAAGTGATTTTGTCATTTTTTTGGTCTTCATTTCTTCTTTAAAACTGACGATTCAATTATAATTACCAATTATTACCAGTTTATAACCACCCACCTTCCTTGCTTGAGGTTCTTCTGAGATATTTAACTTTGGCATAGGTGTAAAACAATCTCCCCTTTGAAACTCTCCTTAGGATACTCACAAAAAGATCTAAATAGCCTACGGGCCAGCTCGAAGTAGATGTTCCAGAATTTATTTCCAACAGTCCAACGATATGGATTTGTATACAGGATAAACAAACATACCTACCTACAAACATTCTGACCAACCGAGACATAATGACCACCTAATTAGTATTTTGTATGCCCAGTTTTAGCCACCGGAACAGCAGGAATTAGTACTTTTGGTAGTTCAGTGTATGAATTACATCTTATATGTTACATAATCAATCTACTCTGCTTAACATGTTTATTTTGACACAACAATAAAAGATGCATATTAGTCTATATTAATTTAGTATTTAAAATAATTATTTTGATACAAGAAAATATGGAAAAGTGTTTAAACTTTTGTAGACGTTTTAAATATGCCAAGTAATATTTAAATAATGCACTGCAGATTCAATTGCTTTCTTATATTTCGAGAAGTATTATCCAATAGCTACTGTTTTTTTTTTATTTAAAACTTAATTTTCAATCTGAGCAAAATATGACATTCAAAGTTGATCAAGAAGAGTCTAAATTAATAATAATAACAACAATAATATATTATTATTATTATTATTATTATTTAGTAATAGTAGTATTACAAATAGTAGTAGTATAATACTAAAAATAAACACTTTTTGTATTACAATTAATGAGAAACAGTTCTTCGCCTCATGGAAAACATTAGTATGAGCTTCCCCATGTGCTCTTCTTAGGCGTTGGATTAACGTACACATCTCCAGAATGAGAGATTTGATTGGGTTTAGTGGGAACTCATGTACTGTAGTTTGGATCCCACTTCTCACGACACCTGAGCACTAACATAAAAACATAAAGCTCAGTTGAAAAAAAAACTACTATGATCTTAAGAGGATTCATTCGCTATATTGAGTTAATTCAGAATTACGATTCATTTAAAAATGAATTGAAGTAAGCTTAATTTTGGATTTATATATATATATAGTAGAACCCCTCTCGTTCGCCCTTGGCTTGTCCCTCACTCCAGTTCATCCGACCGTGCTCGAGCCGAACTTGTCCCGACTCGTCGGTAGCTCACGAGGCCCATTATCGTTTACTGCCGTAGCGACATTATTGTTTACTTACTGTTACCATATATCAGTGTTCGTAGTTTGAGGGAAATTTCCCTAATCTAGATAAATTTGGCAAAAGGGGAAAAAAGGAATTTTTCGATAAAACATAAAAATCCAGGAAAATTCTCGCGCTGATTGGTTGATCAACAAAAATGCTTACTTTTCTCTTTATTCTTCAGAAATAAACCAATAAAATATCAATAGCGTGTTTGCGTCAAAGTTGCATAATTTGCACCCATTATTGACTGGATGTACTTTTGAGTATTTTTTATTTAAAAAAAATGATTAAGAAGTTAAAAAATAAACACAAAAAGCAAATGAACAAAACAAACGTATTTAACTAACTCACTCACTCTATGGCCTATGGAACCCTCAGGTTCAATGCCGCGTTCACAAAAGCTCTCCATTGACTTCTAACCTTAGCTAATTGGATCCAGTTTCTACTTTGTATTCCTATCTCTGCGAGATCAATCTTAATATTGTCCTCCCATCTGCGGCTAGGTCTTCCTAACGGTCGTGTCTCGATGGGTCTTCCAGTCAAGAGTTTGAAAGCGTTTCTACTTTCTTCCATTCTAGCTACATGACCTGCCCACCTAAGCCTTCTAGACTTGACGTTCAGCAAATCGTCAGAGAAATCTTTCCATCTATTTAAGATGCTATCTGTATCAGTGAGAACTGTACCGTCAGCTTTCTTTAATATATATGCACGAGGTTGATAGCCATTCTTAAATTCGCTGATCCCCTTATACATGTCCCGAATGTTTTTATTTTTACTATTATCTTCAAGTTCCTTAATTTTAGCTTTACAAAATCGCGTTTCTTTGTTCTAAAAGTTTTGGAAGTTTCCCGCCTGATATCTGCGAAATTTTCTGTAGTTATTTCATTCGGATTTTGTAGCCAGTGTAAGTTTGCCTGTTTTCTCTTCTATGCTAGTTTGATGCATTCCTGTGCGAATCATGGTTTGTTCCTACGTATTTCCGCGAGTCCCAATTTTTCTGTTGCTGAAATTTTAATGCTATCTCTAATTTCAATCCAAGTATCTTGAACACTAGTGCACTCCGAATCTTTTAAAACCGAGAATCTATTCGAAACTACAATCTGGTATCCTTCTCTTACCTGGCTCTCTTCTAATTTCTTTAAATTAAATCTCTCCCTTTTAGGACATTGAATATTACCTTTATTCAACGATAATCTCTCTCGTATTATGGCTTAGCTACCAGGTAGTGATCACTGTTACAATCAGCCCCTCTAAACGACCGGATATGAATTACGCTAGGTTGCCTTCTTCTATCTACTAAAACGTGGTCAATTTGATTATGTGTTTTTGCGTCTGGTGATGTCCAAATGTATTTATGAACGTCGCGATGTGGGAGTTTTGTACTCTTCACGATTATGTTTTTGGATCTTGCAAAGTTGACGAGTCTAACACCGTTGTCATTACTTTCCTTATGCAGACTTTCGTTCCTTATAATCGGTTTGAAAATATCCTCTCGTCCTACCTTCGCATTGAAATCCCCTAATAGAATTTTCATATGGCATCGCGGGAGTTGGTCAAATATCCGTTCCACTTCTTCGTAAATACTGTCTTTTATATCTCCATCCTTATCTCCAGTTGGGACATGTACATTTAAAACAGTAATATCAGACCACCGTCCCTTAAGAGTAATAAAAGAAAGTCTGCCACTAAGAAATTCAACCCGTTTAATTGCTGGTAATGTTCGTTTATAAACGAAAAACCCTGTTCCTAACTGGCGATTTTTATTTCCTTCCCCGTAAAAGAACGTAAAATTTCCGGAATTCACAGATCCATTTCCTTCCCACCTAACTTCCTGAACTCCTACTAGGTCCATCCTGTATTTCTCTAACTCACTCGTTACGGATTTTAACGCGCCTGCCCTATAAAGACTTCTAATATTCCATGTTCCAAATCTCATGTCCATTTTCTTTTGCTGAGGTCGTGCCAAGTTATCAGTCCTTGTCCAAGGCTTTTGTGAATATTTCTGAACAAGTGCCTTTTTCTTCCAGAATGAGGTTGTTGGCCTTACCCAAATCCCCAACCTGGAGGACCACTCCTAATCGTCTGTCCGCGACTGCTTATTCAGTATATTCGCATCTAACTTCTATATGTAGAGGCCTTCACCTCGATCCACAACCTGAGGACGCGCCATCCCGTGGTGACAGGAACCCACGTTACACGGAAACAAACGTATTTACCATTTCTTTTTTATATAACTAAATTAATCTTATCACTTAACTTCTGCTATAGAAATTTGACACTCAAAAAACTAGGAAAAATTGATAAGAGGAAAAAATGTGTGTCATTCGAGGGAAATTTTCTTAAGAAAATCTACGAAAACTGCCACATACCCGCTTCAGTGGTCCATCATCTTTTGTTTCGTTTGTTTCGTTGTGCGTGTTTTCTGTATTGTAGTGTGCAGATTTTAGTGAGTACTGTTGGTTTGCTTTTCTTGTAGAGAAAAATACAGTCATTTTTGAGTTAAGAGATTGTTTATTTTACTGTAAATCGTATTTTATGATAATCTGACATTTTTAGCGTTTCAACCATACCCCTAGTCCCAAAGATGACGGATTGGAGGGGTTCTACTATATATATATATATATATATATATATATATATATATATATATTCCAGACAGATAAAAGATAAGAAATTTCTGGTTAGCAATTCTAATCAAATTAATGCGAAATAGAAAACAGAATAACATGCCAATAATTAGACCTATTCATAATAGAGTATACGCCTGTAGTATAAGCCTTAATTTTTAATATTATATTTCTGTATATTTATTTATTGTATTCAGTATAATCTAGGTCTTTTTTCATGATTGTTTCTAACAGTAACAAAATTTGGCTTCATTACAAACAAGAAAATATACTAGAATTTGAAACTATTTATATCGTTAGTTGCAAGAAAAGAATCAGGATAGATAAGTATATAACTTTATCAAATAATGTAAGAAACGGAATATCTTATACTTAAGGCAGAGTCGAAAGCGAGACACCGATGTTTGAATCAAACCCATTTAAGGATTCAGCCTGCCCCCATGCATAACAAAGTTCAGTGCTGTAACTATAAGACCATGAAGAGCTAAACCAACCATAAACTTGCAGGGAACCTGTGTATAAACCACACCTGTTCGTGAACACCAGATAAGTCTCGCTGTTTGAGAGATTCTCGTTACCAGTGGTCTGACCATACTATCTGGCCCCTACCAATATCTGATACATTATCATCGGCCTTCCCTATTTTAGAAACAAGTACCACACTGACAAATAGAGTGAAATCCCTGTCACCATCTGGTGTTCGGTTATGTTGAACCCCGTGATTTTCACATCAGCCAAATGATTTCTTTCAAAGAGTAGCGGGTGGTCGAAATGTAATGGCTGGTCAGTGTATATGGGATAAGATAAAATCTAAAACGTACATACCAAAGTTGTATAATATTTGTGGAGAACATTTGCAATGATTCACAGCATCTTCATATTCATATTGTAGGTTGCATGCAATACGAGAGTAAATCTTGCTTGTGTGTAACTTCATTTCATCTTGGAATAGGCATTCTCTCTGACGTACAGATAATCTTCTCAAACTTGGTGAGCTCACAATTGCAAATACATCAACATTATAGAGAAAAAGATTCACCTTTCCCTTTGGACGATATATGTAATGATTCAATATCTTCTGAGGAAATTCATATGGAGAGCTTACGTAGGTCTAGAAAAAAAAGATCAATATAATATATACTAGAAGGCTACCGCCTACAATAAATTCAGGCCTCAAATTTGAAATTACTTTGTAAAAGATACTTATTTAATCTAAACTGTTAAAAAAATAACATAAAACATAAAACAACTTCCGTTTCATTTTTAGCTCATGATTTTAAAAGATATGCGTAAGACTTTTCAATTCTAATACTACTATATTAAAGTTGAATAAATTCATGTAGTCTAAAGAGTAATGAGCCTTTTCCATACGAGATGGCGTTAATATCCTAAATCTCATGGTATATGAATCGCAACGAGTCAGGCCCAACGTATCCCACAACAGACAGTTGAAACTAGTAGATATTCAAAAAGTGTAAAAAAATTCATAGTCAGACGCAAAGAGCTGCGTCGTAAAAATGTGTGAACTCGGCGCAAAATTGCGCTACACATTACATTTTTATTTGTCCAAAGGCACAGATCCAGCACAGACTCATGAAGAAATGTGTGGTGTTTAAGTGCAAGATACGTCATTAAAATCAATAGCCAAAGGATGATTCATTCGGCTTTTGTTCTATAAATTTCGATGTCGAAGTTGTTCCTCGCAGTGGGCGACCAATCACAGAAAAAGAAGATGATATTCTGGCAAATTCGAGCTAGACTGGTATGTAAGCAGTGATAACATCACCAATAACCTACGCATTCATCACAGCACGATTAAACAATTTGGAGAAAGCTGGCTACAAGAAGAAGCTCGGTCTTTGGATACCACATAATCTGACCTAAAAACATTTGATCAATTGCATTTCTGTCTGTAAACATCTACTAAAACGTAACAAACTTGAGCTACTTCTGAAGCAGTTAATCACGAGTGATATAAAGTGGATAATGTAAAACAACAATGTGATAGTCGAAGTGAAGAGAAACTTCACATTTGGTGTCAAAGCCCACACTGAGACCCAGGAAGTTGTGATTCAAAAATTATTATGCATCACTAATTGCTGCTCTTGGGCAGATAAAAAGGATTGGATATGTACTATTGGTAATTAGTATAAGTGCACATAGCAATTCAAAATAAACTGACAAGCAGAAAGTGTGTTGTAAACAGAGCTGACAGCGCCAGATCTCATTGCCAGACACTTTTAACGATTCGTCAGAAATCGAGAGAGAATGGCCGGAAGATTCTAATGTATCCATAATATATCCTGCACCTGGTACCACATTCATCACTGTCTCTGCAGTACTCTTTGAACAATGGTAAATTATTTGAAAAGAGGCCTTTGAAAACCATGTATCGTAAGTTTTAAACAGAAAGGACAAAAAATCTATTGCAACTGGATTATAATATTGACGGGGAAATGGCAGAAGATAAACGAACAATATCAAACATAATGTTATTTTTAAACTTACAATATTTTCAATTCTCAATTTTGACCTCAAAATGTTCATTGCTTTATAGACAATTGTGATTTACAGATTAAACTGTGCATGTAGGATTTAAAATAAACCAAATTCAGAACAAGACCAAAACGTCACATAAAAACGTTCCAACTTCCGGTTTATATTAAAATATATAATCGTGATATCCTTATTTTTACTGATTTTTGTAAGTAATTATTAGAGGTCATTATGTACAATCAAAAGCATCTAAAATCATATTCATTAAATCTTTCAGTTAGTCAACTAACAAGGTACAGTACATTCGCAAAGTGTCCCCTCGGGCTTCATATAAAATTGATTCAAATCAAAGTTCTTCGCTGCCCGATGTGGATTGTACTAATTTTATCGACCCATACCGGTAATTTTCATATTTATGGGCCTTCATATATCCGGAATGAAATCATACACTACAATAACGCTCGGACACAAAATTGCTTTTAGTTTCTTTAGATGTAACTGGACATGAATGCGGACATACGCAAAACAAATTGGATCAAGTACTGCTGCTCGGATATATGTTACCAATCCTGGCCGCATCTTGGATCCGCTTTCGGTTTTTCAAATGAGAATAAGTGCAAGTGATACATAAGATACATTTACACTTTTCTCGGGAATTCGTTGGTGTAGAAATTTTACCACGTTTGGAAGGTATCACACGTTAAATCCATCCAGGCACTTCGTGTATAGATATTGCAGAGTAATATCAGTTATGCTTACGTTTTTGATGTTGACAAATCAAAACAATTTCTAAGTGCAAAAATACAGTAGGTATAAACAAACCCTTTACAACGTTGATGTCATAATCTTATTATATTTCTGTGAGTGATTGTTATTACTTCCATGTTATAGTGTAACAAGGAAGCATTATAAATTATTACGACCAAAAAACCTAATATACATCCAGATATGACCGGATTTGGGCGAAGACCTACCATTTCCGTATTGACGTCTGTGTGTCTGTATGTATGTACGTTCAGAGAATATTTCGTCAATGATAAATCACGTAAAAGTTTACGGGAAGCTGCACAACTTACTATTTGGTTCAATATTAGTGAAGTGCCTGACATTTAACATGTAACACCTTGCAAACGATACAAGCTACGGTAAGAATCTCTACACCATTGAATTTCCGATAAAATTGTACATGGATTTGATGTATCACTTGCACATTTTCCCATTTTTCGGAGAAACCGAAGGTTAAATCCAATATGGCGGACCCAAGATGGCGGCCAGAGTGAGTAACATGTGCCAGAGAAGCAGTACTTGATCAAAATTTGTTTTGCATATGCTCAGATTCAATTCCAGATACATCTAAAGAAACTAGAAGCAATTTTGTGTCCGAGCGTTACGGTAGTGTATGATTGAATTTTCGGATATATTCGCATGAAGGCCCATATGTATGCAAATTACCAGTATGAGTCGCTAAAACTAGCACATTACACACATCGGGCAGCGGAGAACGTATGAATCTATTTTACACGGATCCCGAGGGGACACTTCGTAGTCCTACCTTATAAGTGTTTTCACTTTATATATATATAGTGAGAAAAAGAAAATTATATAACTTTGGTTACTCTCTAGCTATTATCTGTAATATTGAGAATGATTTTATTGAAAACATATTATTTTGTTATTTGTGACACATTAGTTACGTTATACTTTTAGAATCCAGAAGAGAAAAACAAAGCGAGCATACTTTGTTGTTTCTTCTTATGTGTAATTATCTGGAATTTATTTTTTCTATACTCTTCATGTTTTATCTGTTTCTTTCACTTTCTTTTACGCTATAATTAAATAAAGGTCAATGAATCAATGAAATAATGACATTTTCATTTCATAATTTGTCAGCCATTTATTCTTTCCAAAATTATCTTCAAAATCTCGATATGTACATATTTTAACTTTTACCTCCTGCTGCTATTTAATCTTGTCAAATGATTTTTGAATCGAATGAACTTCTTTCTAGTCTATCGCATTCCTTTAATGACTAAATAATAAAAAAGTAGATTGCCAACGCACAAAAGAATTCTTTAAGACTTACTAGTATTTAAAGAGCACTTTAGAAAAAAATTAACACTACAAACTTAATCAGGGATGTAGAGGAGAATATACGGATCATAGGAATACAAAACTGTAAGTGTAACTTACGTAAAATATATAATAAATGTTAGCAATATTTAATTTATATCAACCAATATACTGACACACAACATCATTACTTTTGCCACTTCAAAGTGTATTAAGAGAATCATGTCTTAGCGCGTCAAGTGCAATCCTTGACCTAAAATGAGCTATGGCAGAAAGCAAAAGATTATCGCGATTTTTCAGAACTACTTCACTTTAGTATACATTACTGCAAATAACAATACTAGTCTTTTAATATTTCGCATGCGTTAAGGCAGAATGTTGAAATAGTAAAGTCAGTTCTGAAATTTCCTTCAGATTCTCAGTATAGAACGTAAGATTTTACATTTGTAGAAATGCTACAAATTACGATACTATTTTGATATAGTATTTCCTTTTCTTACAAATGTTCAGTTTATAAGCGAAGGAAGAAAGCCTACATGAAAAAAATGGATTTTATACATACTTATATCATAAACTTGAAAGTTAATTGAAATGCAATTTTAACCTGCGTCAACTGTAGAATTGTTGCACATACAGACTTTTTTATGTGCAGTTGTTTATCAAGTTTTCCTTTAGTGACGCCAAAGTAAGTCACGTGTATTACCTTACGCCCTCTAGTGACAATATGTAAGTGTAGTTGTAGGAGCGAACGGGGGACTACGAATATACACAGACACACACTGTTACAGTTCGTGTTTAGTGTGAGTGCTGTGAGATGGAAGCTGCTGTTCTTTAGGAAGCAGTCGTATGCAACTATCGTCGAGTGCGGTCAACACAGATCGTGTATCTGTCTAACACATAAGTGAGTTTAATATTAAGTTTAGTATAATTACATGCTCCGGCGTGAGTTTTATAGCTACTGGAAGTTAGTGCTGCAGGAAGTTGGGACGTGTATGTCGAATTAATATTGGACTCCAGCCTGTGCACAGGACTGACAGACAGTGTGAAAATCACGTTGAATTTTCTAGAAGATTGGAAGATCAAGTGGAGCAGTTACCTATAAGTGAAGTATTTTTTTATTATCCAAGACGACGAACGGAACCACGTTTGCGGAAACTGAGGTAAGACACTCAAGTATTTTATTTAATGTTTTTTCTTATCGTAAGATTTCCAACATATGGCTGGTTATGGGCCCAGTGTGCTTAATAAGGCCCAGTGTGCTTACTGAAGTTTCCGAAACTGCTGTGTCTGCTTTTAAGTGCTTAAATAATGCGACGAACATCTTACGCATTATTTTAGGTATGCTAGTGACATATGCATATTCTAAGTGAAGTGCAACTGTTGTGGTGGGAAGTGCAAATAGATTTATTGCATTTTACGTTCCCTAGTAGTAAAAGTCGAAACGATTGTATTACGTCAACCAAGTGCTATTGAGAGTGCAATGTACAAGGAGTGAACTGTTAATGCAAATACACCTAGTAGGTTAGTTGGTCTGTGCCAGTTTTTCTTCTTTCCTTTCTTTAGACACGAAGATGGATTTGTTAAAGAATATAAAGCCGTTATCGTGTGAGAAAGAGTAGCGCGTATGGCAAAGGAAAATTAGGAACTTATTAGAATACCATGAAGGAACACTAGAAGTTATCGATGGCAAGTTACGAAAACCGGAACCGTTAGAAGATTCCGCTTCAGTAGCTCAAAAGAAGAAATATAGAGCAGAGGCTGACGTTTACCAGAAAGCTAAAAGTTATACTACAGAGTGTCTGCTAGAAGTGGACGGAGTTGCTATCGTTCATGGCAAAAGAAAAGTACAAGGGGCATTGTTCAAAGCGCAGTTTGAACCAGTACCCTCAAGAAATTGTGAGGAAGTGAATATTGTGATGTCTGATAAAGCTCTTTTACAATTGTACCTTAGCAGATGGGGACATCAGGACAAGCAACATATAAAAGAATTAATGAAGAAAGAGTTGAATATTTCTGTGAAAAATGAAAATGTTCTATGTGACCTGCGTTTACAGACTACCGTTTAGTAGTTAGTAGAAAGCCTTCATCTTCAGTGGGACAGCTATTATCAGCGGATGTCTGTGGTCCCTTCAGTGAATCGTTAGAGAAGTACAAGTACTTAGCTGTATTCAGAGACGATTATCCAAAGTACAGGTTTGGTGTTTTTCTACATCAAAAGTCAGAAGTGAAAGATGCTTTAAAACAGGTATTAGCCAGTGCCAAGGCAGAAAGACACACCATTAGATCGTTTCTTAGCAACAACGGTGGAGAGTTCGATAATGCCGAAGTACGGAAGATACTCAAGGAGTATGGCATCCATTAACGGTTCACAGCGCCTTATACACCGGAACAAAATGGTGGTAGTGAGCGTGAGAATAGAACCATTGTGGAAATGGTAAGAACATTCCTTTACTCTAACCAAGAAGTGCAATTTCCACAAGAGATGTGGGCAGAAATGGCCTCAACAGCGATCTACATTCTTAACAGGACCGGAAAATCTTCACAAAAAGGTGTCAGTCCATATGAAATTTGGAAACAGAAGAGACCAAGGATTAAGAATATGAGACAGATCGGTTGCAAGTGTTATGTGCACATTCCGGTACCAAAAAGAAGATGGACAAAAAGCCAAGCAAGGATATCTCATTGGTTACAATGGAGATGAAGCATATCGAGTCTTGATTAAAGAAGAAAGAAGAGTTATTATCTCCAGAGACGTTATTTTCAAAGACAGTACGCTTGAAGAAACTTCTAAAGAAGAAGTACAACTACGAACAAGGGACGTTCAGAGTGAAGAACCGGAAGAGGTCTCAAAATCTACAGTCAGCCAAGAACCGGTAAAAATAAAAGAACAAACGAAATCGCTAGTGTTTCCCAAGTCGAGTACGGAAGAGAAACTTCATGGTCAGGGCATAGTGTTGCGAGACCGAGCGACTCTGAAGAAACCTGCAAAATACAACGATTATGTGATGGCCGTAGAAGAGTTACTTAATGACTTAGACAGTCTCAGTTCCTATGACGAAGCTATACAAAGCAAAGAACGTTTTGAATGGAAGAAGGCAATGGACAAGGAAATGGAATCGTTGTGCGAGAATGAGACATGAGAACTATGCGATTTACCGCAAGGAAAAAAGGCAATTCCGTGTAAATGGGTGTACAAGGTTAAGAATAACCCAGATGGTAGCATTGAGAAATACAAAGCGAGCTAGTGGCGAAAGGTTTTAGTCAGAAGAAAGACATCGACTACAAGTAAATTTTTAGCCCAGTGGCAAAACTTGGTATAATAAGAGCAATGTTGAGTGTAGCAGCGAATGAAGTACTACATCTACTGCAATTCAACGTATCCACAGATTTTCTATATGGAAATCTAGAAGAAGAAATATATATGAAGCAGCCAGAAGGGTACCAGGATGGCTCAGAAAAGGTGTGCAAAACTTAAGAGAAGTCTGTATGGATTGAAGCAAGCACCCAGTTGTTGGAACAGACGGTTTGGTGATTTCTTGCTTAATCAAGGTTTTAAGAAGAGTGATCCTGATCCATGCCTTTTTATTCGGGAAAGAGATACGGATAAGATTCTCTTAATTCGTTATGTGGATGATGGCCTGGTCGCATTTAGAAACAAAGAAAAGGTTGATGATTTCCTAGCGACACTTAAAAGCGAATTCAAGATAACTGTTCAAGAAGAGGTTCACTACTTCCTGGGATGGAAATAGAGAGGCGTGGCAATGGTGATATCAAGATACATAAGACAGCATACACCAAAAGACTGCTTCAAAAGTTCCATTTTGATGCGTGTAGAGCAGTAACAACACCTGTTATGAAAATGAAAACATCTGAAGGAGAAAAGATAAATAAAGACTATCCTTATTGTAAGGCAGTTGGTTCTTTGATGTATCTCATGCTAGGTACGAGGTCAGATATTGCCTACAGTGAGTGTGCTTTCAAGAACTCTTCTACATCCTACAGACACTGATGTTATGAGACTAAAACGTGTGTTTAGGTACATAAGAGGTACTGTGAGGAATTGTTTATCGGCATAACAAGAATACAGGCATTCTTGAATGCTACAGTGATGTTGACTTTGCTGGTTGTGAGAAACAGTGAACTCAACGACGTGAGTTCTTGTGATGTATTCTCGAGGGAGTATAAGTTGGTTGAGTCAACGTCAAAGTATGGTAACGACCTCAACCACAGAAGCTGAATTAATAACAGCTACAGAGACTGCGAAGGAAGTCATCTGGCTAAAACGGCTTTTCCAAGAGATTACACAGCTGGAGCAAATATTCGTCATTCAAGTAGACAACAGCGCAGCGGTGAGACTCGCAGAGAACCCGGAATTCCACAAAAGGACCAAACTTATTCAGACCAAGCAGTTCTTTATTTGCGAAAAAGTGACTCAAGAAGAATTAGGGGTGAACCAGATCTCAACACAAGAACAGCTGGCCGATTTGCTGACAAAGCCTCTCATAAAAAATACGAGGGCAAGTCAAGAAAGACTTGGACTGATTTTTTTTCTAGGCAATTTATTATTACTCAGCAACAGGCACATGATCCTTTTCAAAGTAGTCCCCGCCCATTTGAATGCACTTTTTCATTCGAGTCTTCCAGTCCTCAAACACGTGTCGCAGGCCATTCTTTGAGAGGTCCTTCAAAACCGCCTCCGATGCCTTCAGAACCTCGGAATTATCGGAGAAGCGAAGATGATGAAGCCATGACTCATCACCGGTGACAATTGACTCCATATAGGCGTCTCCACCATCCTCAAACCTTTGCAACAGCTCCCTGCAAGTCTCCACTCGAACGGCCTTCTGCTCTGGTGTCAGGAGTCGCGGAATCCATCGCGCACACACTCGGCTCATGTGGAGGTGGTCATGCAAAATTTTGAAGGCACTGCCATGAGATATGCGTAGTGCGGCTGCCAGATCGTCGATACTTATGCGGCGATCTTCTCTAACAATGACTGCTGCCGTGTTAATGTTCACCTCAGTAACAGCTGACGCTGATACACCTGGTCCACCAGCTTTCGTGATTGTCATTCGGCCCTCTTTAAACTCTTTGAACCACCAGAACACGATACTTCGTGGCAGAGCGTCATCTTTGTAGGCTGCTCTCAACATTAATAGAGTTTCTGTTGCACTTTTCCCCAGGCGATAGCAGAACCGTATAGCTGCAAATTGTTCATCTCGTAATGACTCCATTTCTTCTACAGGCGACTTCTAGAGGCGGCGCAGAACATCACCTGCAATAAAAAGTCGTGGTTACCAAACATGCAATGATTCCTTAACAGCATTTTATATATATGCACAGCAAGACCCACCCTACTTGTATGCCAAACTATGAAGCTCCAGCGTTAACAGAATTGCCGGGAAAAAAATCAGTCCAAGTCTTTGTTGACTTGCCCTCCTAGGTTAGCACTACTTTGTAACAAGATAGGCCTCGTAAAATAGGACATAGCGAGTTGCATATTAATTATATATATATATATATATATATATATATATATATATATATATATATGTGTGTGTGTGTGTGTGTGTGTGTGTGTAACTTTAATATTGATATACATGTATCATAATATTAACGAAAACTTGTCAACAAGGGAAAGTGTTGTACATATAGACCTTTTTATGTGCAGGTGTTTATCAAGTTTTCCTTTAGTGACGTCAGAGTAAGTGACGTGTATTACCTTACGCCCTCTAGTGACAATACGTAAGTGCAGTTGTAGGAGCAAGCGGGACAGTACGAATATACACAGACACACACTGTTACAGTTCGTGTTTAGTGTGAGTGCTGTGAGATGGAAGCCGCTGTTCTGTAGGAAGCAGTCTATGCAACTATCGTCGAGTGCGGTCAACACAGACCGTGTATCTGTCTAACACATAAGTGAGTTTAATAATAAGTGAAGTATAATTACATGCTCCGGCGTGAGTTTTATAGCTACTGGAAGTTAGTGCTGCAGGAAGTTGGGACGTGTATGTCGAATTAATATTGGACTCCAGCCTGTGTACAGGACTGACAGAGAATGTGAAAATCACGTCGAATCTTCTAGAAGATAGGAAGATCAAGTGGAGCAGTTACCTATAAGTGAAGTATTTTTTTATTCTCCAAGACGACGAACGGGAACCACGCTTGCGGAAACTGAGGTAAGATACTCAAGTATTTTATTTAATGTTTTTGTCGTAATATTTCCAACAAGAATATAGGGAAGTCTTCTAAACCTGCAATGTTCTTCATTACGACCTTAGAAAGACGAATATTTACTTTTATTACAAGGAATTGAAACGTAGAAATGGAGATAATGATTGAGAAGGCTAGTTAAGTAATTTCATACTACTTTGTTTTTGTTGGTGGTGTGACAAATATCTGTACATGTAGTGTTAAGTACTGGTTATCTAGTAGTTAGTCTGTGGTACTTAGAATAATAAGATGTTGATGATATAAACAAGTTAGTTAGTAACATATGTCGTACGGACATTGATAATGAATATATAGATTGTTTCAGACAAGATTATAGTGAAGATATCAGATGTATGAAGCTAGATTAAAGATTCGAAATAAGTCAATGTTAATGAGTTTATGGCATAAAATGGAATGAATGATTTGTGATTATTGTACTTGAGCAGAGATTAAAGGGATCTAAATACGAAATTGGATTATTAGTTTAAAGAGGTTACTGAACAAAGCAAGTAAGAGTATAATAATTCTGGGTGTCCATATTTTATGATTGTAATAAATGGCGCAGTCGCACAGAAACGAAGCAACGTTTTCAGCATCACGTGAGGAGAAATATAAATCTTTAGATTGTGTTACAAAAAAATGGATGGCAGCGGAACTGGAGAAACGAGACATGCAGATAGCATTATTAAAAGAAAAAGTTTCGATCCTAAAACAGGTAATAATGTCCAAGCATAGTGTCTCAAACGAGAATCAAGTATGCACCTACATATAACAGCGACCATTGCAACAGCCCATGTACTCAAGAGGTGTAGTAGAGTACATGGAAGCAAAGTTTGCCCTGCCAAAAATAAAAGATATCATCGTTGTTTATTTTTCGACCATCGGATTTGAGCGTATCTACCCAAAAGACTTAATCCAGTTTTTAAATACCAAAAATACATCAAGGATCGTGAGATCGGTTGTTTTCTGCCTGAAACGCCGGCTTTCCAGAAACCAAACACTAACTCACCCAATAGTACAGTCTGGTACAGTCCGCGGCATAAAATTTGTTACGAAAATTCTAAGTCCAAATGAATAACAAACTCTTGCCCAGTTTTCTTATGCATTCCCGCAATACATGTATCAATCGATTAGTTGCTTCTAGTATTTTTTTCCAACTACTCCCCGTCCTCCACCTCTCCTTGTCTAAAGCAGTGTGTGTGACGTAGTACACTCTTTCCATTCAGCTGAAAAAGAAACAGGAATCAAGTTTACAACGTTATAGCTTTAAAACAGTCTTTTCCATTCGTTTGTTCTGAAATATTTTTAAGAGCCTAAATTAAAGGAAAGTCACACAATCATCCCAGAGCTTCATAAATATCTTTAGTTCCATTCGTTTCTTCCTTTAAAGAGTGTAAGCTAGTAAGATGCTCCCTAAGAAATCTATGGAAATTGCCAAGAGCTCTAAAATATCTACGGACAGAAACGAGTTTTATTCAATGATTCATTGAATTTCTTTTCAGTAAGTGCAAGCAAATGTTTCAGGGGCGTCATTTGGGCAGGACAGGAGGGTGTAATTCCCCCTCTCTTGAGCTTCATAAATACGTATTTTTTGATCAAATGTATAGTAATACACTAATAAAAAGTGAAAATCTTATGTCGCCGGAGAATCTCGTCCTCCCCCCCCCCCCGAATAAAGTCTAAAAGACACTGGTTTTAACAACAAACCTATAGATCTACGATAGCACATTGCTAAAGAGCTTACATTTGGTTTCAAGAGTCGAAGGTTTGATCTCAAGTCATATGACGTCCTGAGTGGCATAGAGAGAGAGAGAGAGAGAGAGAGAGAGAGAGAGAGATATTCAAGTATGGAGACAGAGAGGGATAATTTGTATACACAGATTTAGAATTGGGAAAAAATGATCGGAAAGCATTCGTATTATGACGAAAATTCTGATTTTGTGAAAGATAAGAAGGGAAGTTTTCGAACTGCGAGGATCACATTAGGCAGGTGTCGAATTAATGTAGAGAACTCGTCTTAGAGCATCAGATGATTACGAAAGGAGAGAAAGATCTTCAGAACTGAGGAATTAAGATTTTAAAGAAATCTGATTTCGGCGACGGGTTTCGAACCACGAACCTTGTGGTTATCGAACCATGACTTTATCCATTCTGCTACGGAGAATTATATTAGTGGTTCACATACGTTTCCCTTAGCTGCGTTGAAAACTACCTTAAGGGGATATTCCAAAAGTTGACTCGGTGGATGAGCCGTTCAGATAGGACGTAAACCTCTTGTAACTTAGTTACAATCGGCAAAATGAACTTCCTCTTCTTCAGGACACTTTTTAAAGCTTAAAATTTGTTACTATTGTTTTAATTAAGTTACATTTGATAGAACCATCTGATAAAGTAGTGCCAAGCTCTGTGCGTCGTTATCTGTTAGGTGAATGGTTAATGTAAGTTACTCCTACGTGGATGGTCCGATCTTACAATGAAGACCTTTCTTATTGATTATTTTATTTGAGCTACGGTCATACTGTATATTTCACAAGTTCAATTTTGAAGGAATGTAGTCACAGCTAGTTTAATTCGAAATAATTTTCCAATATTATATTTGTTACTAAATTTACATGGCACTCCTCACTGTTTGTAGCCCTGCATAAATGCAAAATTGTTTTAAAAGTATATTTTACTTTCAAGTTTTAATGTTTTTTTTTAAATTGTCCTTCAACTTTATTTTATAATTATTTTCTATTTCTTAATTATAACATATTTTCTATTTATATTGTATTCTATGTTACACGTTTATTATTTATATTTTATGTCTTACCTTTGAAGAGGAGCTTTTGACAATTCAGAGCAGCAGGGACATACACAGGATGCAGGCCTTTGCAATCAAGAGCTTTTGCCCCCACGAAATCACTTCTTCTTCTTTTTTTGTAAATTATATCTAATTTTAGAGATGATGATAGCAGGGGCGGATTCAGGGGAGTGCGTTCGGGCGATCACGAAGTTCCAGAATAGGGAACTTTTTATACTTTTTATTTTAAAAATAAAACATATCCTAAGTATTTGTCATCTTTGTATTATAAACTTAAATTAAAACCTAAAGTAGATAGGCCTTACTTTCTTAAGAAAGTTAATTCTGCAGAAGAGCTACTTCTCCTTTTCTAAAATTGTTTTTTTCTTTTCTTTTCTTTCTTTCTTTCTTTCTTTTTTTTGTATACACATATACACATCTGAAATATCACCTTGGATATCACCTGAAATATTTTGGACTTACGCAGCATCCACAGTGTCACTTTTCATCTTTGCATATGAATTCGACACTAATTTCGTTCGTATTTGACTACTTTTATATGTCACCTTCACCTCTTGGTGGGGAATTTTTCAGTATCTCGCCCCCACAACTATGGAGAAATTTCAACCAACTAAGTATAATTATAAATTATCACCTGAAACACAATAGTACGGGTGATCTTTTTCGCAGAGGAATTCGTTAATTACTGTTTCAATATCAATGTATTGGCTTTTTTTGCTCTGCATGCTGCAGATTGCCGAAGAGCTAAACTTCATTCTGTACTATTGTGCTATGAATATAGTGGTTTAATTCACTGAATACTCGCTTAGATGATGCTCTCGTCACAGGAAAAGTGAGATACGGTTATAAAAGAAAAACGAAACGAAATATTTAAGTTTTACGTCCCACGTTATGCCGACCACGCTAATAGAGACAGTGATGGTGAGAAACGAATGAAATCGTTTAATGAAAAAAGTGAGAGGAAACTGGAGAAACCCGAGAAAACTCATGCACACGGTGTTTGTCCATAAGAAAGTTCATTCAGCGCGAGCTGGGATCTAACCAACAACTCCATGCACCATAGGTAAAGTTATAAAAGAATAGGCGTCTAAACAAATATGGAACACTACTATCAATGAGAATTGTATAAGATTAGATTTTTATTTATTTCATTCTAAGTTGAAATTTCAATCAATCTTGATCTTCATTACTGTTCGAAATCCGGAACAACCAGTATTCCCTACTAGGGTAAAGATTAATTGATCGCCAACAGAAATCCAAAATCCTCTCTATAACCCCACGTTCCATTATTCCATATACACAATTAAGAGTCCAGCGTAACCTACCAGTTAATAAGTTTTCTTATTATTATTATTATTTTTAACACCTCAAAAATATAGGCTTATAATTGAACCACTGATTGGAAAAAGGGAATAAGTACATAAAAATATTTTTTCACTTTTAAGCTTTTCTCACCAATTGCAGTGCTACGTACAATACAAGATTCTTCTTCTTGTCTTAGAGTTTGTCAGTTCTGTTGCTACAATTAATCAGTTATACACGTGTTGAAACAAATACAAATAAGCCTCGGGATGGTTTTTTAGCGTTTCTGAATACTTAGGTCTGATGTACTTATTCCCTTTTGCTGGAAATAGTTGCTGCAAGGACGTGATAAATCTTTTCGGTAGACTTCACAGTCTATAGCTCCTTCACAACTTACTTTTCATCTAAGGCTAAGTAGTTACATTTTAGACATTGAGGAAAAAGTGTGAAATTAATTAAAACCCTTCAAAGTGGAGTTACGAATCTTCAATAGACCCCATTTTGCTGTTGGCCTGGCTCAACGCACTCCCGTCACTGTTCAGGGTGCACGATGGAGTTTCTCCCTTTTAGGAATATTTTCTAAGACAGTACTAGTCTTTTTTACAGCTGTTTCAATTGAGTTGTATAGGATCTTTTGTTTCCTTTAACCGACAGTTCACGCTAGAACTGTCGGTTAAAGGAAACAAAAGATCCTATACTCAAGCACAAATCATCTCTGTAGAAGCTCTAATGGAAAACGAAACGAATCGTCGTAAACATGTTACGTTCTTGAAGAGGAAAACAGCAAAACATTGATTGCACAAACGTATAATGGTGTCATTTGCTTGCAAATTTAAAATTTGTAGAAGTTGATGGCTTGTTAGGTGAGGGGTTAGTGAACAGGATTTTTGTACTGGTGGTCCAGTTTTCGAATCTCGTCCGTTCTTCTTACGTTTTGTTTCTTTAAGCTACACTGAGTTTGTTAATTCCAATTCTTTAAGCTTGAATTAAATCTAATACCAGTTAGTGAATTAAAAGTAGCTAACATTATTTTCAAATACGAGACGTTATTACATGCTTGTCACTAGCTCACAATACTCAACTTTGGTATAAACTCTTGCAGCCTTCATTTAACTCATTTCTTGACGTGTTTTGTTACAAAACTCATGAATTGTGGCGAACAAAATTGCTTTACCAGATAATGGTGACTGCCTTGAAACCAAATGACAAGTATGAGAATTAAACGTATCATATCTGTAGTTTGGTGTTGAGAAGAAACCAAATAGCGAACGAAAGGTTTAAGAACAACCACGTTATTAATATAAACTATGCCAAAGATGATTGACTTATATGATTAAAAAAAAAATCGAAAGAAATTTTGAAAGAACGAATAATACTAACTTAGAATTTTGTAACTGGAGGCAAGGAAATCTAATTTAAACATACTAAAACATACCATTTAGCGCATATAGAGCGTAGATCTGTGCTCAAGGCGCTAGCTAATAATCTGGAGGTTCTCAAGTCGGAACCATGTGTGAATAATTTGCTTAAATTTAGAATTTTTGGTGATCATTAGTCGGCGATGACACACGTTTAATTGTCTTAAGGTATTTTAATATTTTGATCTTTCAATATTTGAATGATCAAATCTTCAATAATAATAATAATAATAATAATAATAATAATAATAATAATAATAATAATAATAATAATAATAATAATAATAATAATAATAATAATAGTTATTATTATTATTATTATTATTATTATTATTATTATTATTAGCAAAGTAATTCAATAACACGTTAATATCTTTAATTATTTCTCGATAACTACTCGAACTTAAGACGTCCTTAATCTAAGTCGCACCCCGATTTCGCTGGGCTAAATTAAAGAAAAATAGTAATATGTTATGGTTTTACTATTACTAAAGCACTCTTTGGTATTGGTCATTTTCGATAATTTTATGTATCCCTCTCCCCTCTCCATGTTGGGTTACGGTATGACAAAAATTATCCCAGGCCCGAATGTCATGTACGTTGAAAATTTGATCGAAATCTGTTGGATGGTTCAAGAGTTGTTCTATTGACTTTTATATATTAATCTCCCCTTCTCTTATCCTCTCCTATGTTCTACCGTCAAAGTGAAAATATTAAAACAAAAGTATCTAGGCCCGAACGTCGTCTATGTTGAAAATTAGATCGAGATCGGTCAGGTGGTTCAAGAATTGTTAAGTTTTGTTAATTTTTATAGATATCTCCCCTCCCCTCCTCCTATCCTACGTTCTACCATCAAAGGGATATGATAAAAACCAACCCAGGTCCGAACCTCATCTATGTTGATAATTTGATTAAGATCAGTTCGGTGGTTTAAGCGTGATGAAGTCACCAAGACAGCATTTTTAATTTTATTTTTTCCCATAGTCCCCCCTTCCCCTCCCCTACATTGTGCCGTCAAGGCAAAAAATGAAAACATCCCAGGTCCGAACCTTATCTATATTGAATGTTTGATTGATTGGGATCAGTCGGATTGTTCAAGAGTTATTAAGTTTTATTCATTTTCATATATTTACCGTCCCCTCGTCTACCGCAAGTTCTAATATCAAAATGTAATAACAAAAAGCTTCCCAGGTTCGAATTTCATCTATGTTCAAAATGTGATTGAGAACGATCGGGTAGTTCAAGACTTATTCACCACCGAACATTGTCACTTTTATTTTTATATTTATAGCTGTTATGTATCTTCCCCCGCCTCTCCATTCTCTACGTTATTCCGTCAAAGTGAAATGGTAAAATCCATCCCTCGCGTTAATCGAGACGGGAACATATAGCCTCATTGCTGACGTCCCCATTAATCCCCCTACTCATACCCTTTAGTGTGTTTAACTTAGTTTTTTGTCTTCAGTTGCAAATTTCTAAGTTATTTTTCTCTGTTTCAAAATTCTCGCATTTCTTGTATGATAATACAAGTTAATAATCTTTGACTTATTTTATATTAATAATCTGAGTTGTTCTTAAACCTTTGGTTTCCAATTTTGTTTTGTCTCTACACCAAACTACAGATATGACAAATTTAATTCTCATACTTTACATTTGATTTCAAAGCGGTCGCCATGAACTGCTTAAAAGCACTTTTTCCGTCACGAAACACCCAGCAGAGGGCGTACGATATCGTCTACAGCAATGAGAGGAAACTCCGCCTCGTTACGTGACGTCACATGAAGCACGTTCCGTTCAAACACCTAAGCAAAGCTATCATTTTGCTTCTGGTGTGAAAATGGCTCACTACGAAGCTTCTGTTAAAAGCAGCGTGATTGCTTTAATTGAGCATGCGGGCATGAACTATAGCGAGGCAGGGGCGAGATATGGCGTTAACCGTGCTACAGCACGGTGGTGGTGGAGAAGATATGAGGAAACAGGAGATGTAAGACGTAAAAGAGGAAGTGGGCGACAAAGAGTTTCCTCTGCCGAGGAAGACCAGAGTGTAATTGCCCAATGCCGTGAGCACCCTTCCATGTCTGCCCGACAGTTACGAGAGGAAACCAATTTCCCAGGCGATGTAACGACTGTCCGTCGTAGACTCAAATCCTTTGGTTTGAGATCATACAGGGCAGCTGTTAGGGAGCGACTAACAGAAGACCACATTGTTGACCGTCTGGCGTTTGCACAGTTAAATATTGCACGTGTGTGGGACGAGGACATTTTCACAGACGAAAAAATATTTTCCAGAGCAAACTTCGGGCCGAAGCGTGTTTACCGCCCCCCTGGAAAAAGATATGCCTCTGAATACGTTTCCCGTTCTGGTCGAATGGGACATGTAACTGTCCACTGTTGGGCATGGATATGCAAGGCTGCAAGTTTCGGAGGAATCTACAGGATTCCTGGTCGCCTAAACACCCACAAGTATGTGGAACATCGGATGAAACGCTTCCGGAAATAAAAGCTCATGTAGGTGATGACATATTATATTTGCAACAGGACAATAGCTCGATACATAATTCAAATGTGGTTCAGACATGGTTGCAGAGGCAACCTGATGTCGAAATAGTTGACTGGGTTCCTCATGGAGCAGATCTGAACCCTATTGAAAATATGTGGGCCTCTGTTGCAAGAACATTGCGGGAAACCTGGTCGAACAATCCTCCACGAACATCTAATGATCTTTGGGAGCGTGTTGAAGATGCGTGGTCGATCTGTTGCACCCAACGCTATACCTGTCGCCTGGTGGATTCAATGCCACGGCGTATGGCAGCTGTAATCGAGTCCCAAGGGGACTATACACACTATTAATAAATGCTCGCTCACAACACCATCAGCCCTCTCGAGGGCTACCTAATTCGACCAACTTATTAACAAAATTTTATGAAATACATTACGCGACACCAGTGAATGTAAGTGTCTCAGTATGTTCTGCATTAATAAAGAGGCTATCGTGCGAGACATGGTGGCCGAGTGGTATTATGCTTGCTATGTAAACCAAAACCGCCTGTAACAGTGGTTTGAATCTAGTGAAGAAGACCCCTACTTTTTATCACCAGAGATATTTGCAATACGCCTTCTGCTATGTTCGCCTTCGTGCGGTCTATTATATGACACATAATGTGGACCGCTATAAGTTTTTACTTAGTAAACAATTTATAAATATATGAACAAATACCTAGGTATATTAGAGTAACAATGGAATATAGTACTTTCGTCCGACTGACGTCGCTCTGCAAATGTTCATTGTATTACACCGGAAGATGAATTAAATAAAGACTGGAAAATTTGATATAAAAATTGATACCGGTACGTAATAAGTTAAAGACAAAATATGTAATTATAATCTCATATTTGAAACTAACTTCGACTATAATTAATTCTCTACCTGCTTTCATAAATAATCCAAACCAAACTTCGAGGCTTGGAATGCACAAACTAAGTGTAGCTAAGAGAAAAAATTAACAAGAAGAGCAGAGATTCGAACCCAAGACCACCAGCGTAAGAATTCCTTTTACTAACCCTTCATCTATCAAACCATGACGTGAACATGACTTTTGTAAGTTATAAATTTGTATCCAAGAAACACCATTAAGCGTATGTGCAACTACTGCATTTCTCTTTTTCTCTTCAAAAGCGCAACATGTTTAGGACGATTCGTTTCGGTTCCAATTAGAGTTTCGAAAGAGATTATTTGTGTTTGAGTGTAGGATCTTTAGTTTCCTTTAACCGACACATCTAGCAAATACAACTTAATTCACACAGCAGTTTTAAAAAAACTCGTACTGCCTTAGAAAGTATTCCTAAAAGCAGAAGCTGCATCATGCATCCTGAACAGTGACGTAACTAACGGCAGTGCGTTGAGGGAGCCCAGAGTAAAACGGGGCCCATTGAAAAGTCGTAATTCCACTATTTTTCCTCGATGTCTAAAATGAGTCTCCTTTAGCCTTACATGAAAAAGGAGCTGTGGAGGGGACTGCGAAGTCTACTGAAAAGGTTTATCACGTCCTTGCAGCAACAACTTTAAGTTTTCGAACAGTAATGAAGAACAAGATTGATTGAAATTTTAACTTAGAATGAAATAACTAAAAATCTAATCTTATATAACTCTCATTGATAGTAGTGTTCCGTATTTGTTTAGACGCCTATCCTTTTATAAGTTTACCTATGGTGCATGGGGTCCTTGGTTCGATCCCAGCTCACGCCGAATGAACTTTATTATGGACAAACACCGTGTGCATGAGTGTCCTTGGGTTTCTTCCGTTTCCTCCCACTTTTTTCATTAAACAATTTCATTTATTTCTCACCATTACTCTCTCCATTAGCATAGTCGTGGGACGTAAAAATTAGATATTTCATTTCATTTTTCTTTTATAACTGTATATCACTTTTTCTGTGACGAGAGCAACATCTAAGCGAGTATTCAGTAAATTAAACCACTAAAACCTATATTCATGGCACAATAGTGCAGATGAAGTTTAGCCCTTTGGCAATCTTCAGCATGGACAGCAAAAAAAGTCAATACATTGATATTGAAACAGTAGTTAACAAATTCCTCTGCGACAAAGATCACCCGTACTGTTCTGTTTCAGATGATAATTTATAATTATACTTAGTTGGTTGAAATTTCTCCATAGTTGTGGGGGCGATATTCTGAAAAAATCCCTACCAAGAGGTGAAGCTGACATGTAAAAGTTGTCAAATACGAACGAAATTAGTGTCGAATTCATATGCAAAGATGAAAAGTGACACTGTGGATGCTGCGTAAGTCCAAAATAAGCCTTGGTTGGCTTCGAGTTGACAATGGGAGGCTGACAGGAATAAAGAATCGAAAATATCCTATATTTGTGTCGAATGGATAGTTTTCGGGATCACTGACATAAAAGGTGATATTTCAGATGTGTATATGTCCAAGGTTGGCCATATTGAAATGGGGTCATAGGGAGAACCAGTAAATACTTCAGAACAGTTCCTTTTTGGTGCGTTTCAAAACACTGAGAGTGAAAAGTGATAATGCACAAATCACATTCTGAATTATCGGAGATATGACTTCTGGGGAAGTGTCGTTGCTCCAGGGAGACATTATTAACTGATCACTCCCTAAAATCGTCACTGTTTTGCAGGGCCGTAGACAGAAATTTATTTCAGCGATTGAAATCTTGACAGGAATATATTTCAGCGATTGAGGGCATATTTTACTAAAATTTCTATCATCCAGGGGCGGATCCAGGATGATTGTTTGGGAGGGGCGGTCATTCGAATTCAAATCGAGGTAAGAGCGGATTGCAAAAAAAAAAGAAAGAAAGAAAGAAAGAAAAGAAAAGAAAAAAAACAAATTTAGAAAAGGAGAAGTAGCTCTTCTGCAGAATTAACTTTCTTAAGAAAGTAAGGCCTATCTACTTTAGGTTTTAATTTAAGTTTATAATACAAAGATGACAAATACTTAGGATATGTTTTATTTTTAAAATAAAAAGTATAAAAAGTTCCCTATTCTGGAACTTCGTGATCGCCCGAACGCACTCCCCTGAATCCGCCCCTGCTATCATCATCTCTAAAATTAGATATAATTTACAAAAAAAAGAAGAAGAAGTGATTTCGTGGGGGCAAAAGCTCTTGATTGCAAAGGCCTGCATCCTGTGTATGTCCCTGCTGCTCTGAATTGTCAAAAGCTCCTCTTCAAAGGTAAGACATAAAATATAAATAATAAACGTGTAACATAGAATACAATATAAATAGAAAATATGTTATAATTAAGAAATAGAAAATAATTATAAAATAAAGTTGAAAGACAATATAAAAAAACATTAAAACTTGAAAGTAAAATATACTTTTAAAACAATTTTGCATTTATGCAGGGCTACAAACAGTGAGGAGTGCCATGTAAATTTAGTAACAAACATAATATTGGAAAATTATTTCGAATTAAACTAGCTGTGACTACATTCCTTCAAAATTGAACTTGTGAAATATACAGTATGAGCGTAGCTCAACTAAAATAATCAATAAAATGGTCTTTATTGTAACCTCGGATCATCCACGTAGGAGTAACTTACATTAACCATTCACCTAACAGACAATGACGCACAGGGCTTGGCACTACTTTATCAGATGGTTCTATCAAATGTAACTTAATTAAAACAATAGTAACAAATTTTAAAGCTTTAAAAAGTGTCCTGAAGAAGAGGAAGTTCATTTTGCCGATTGTAACTAAGTTACAAGAGGTTTACGTCCTATCTGAACGGCTCATCCACCGAGTCAACTTTTGGAATATCCCCTTAAGGTAGCTTTCAACGCAGCTAAGGGAAACGTATGTGAACCACTAATAGAATTCTCCGTAGCAGAATGGATAAAGTCATGGTTCGATAACCACAAGGTTCGTGGTTCGAAACCCGTCGCCGAAATCAGATTTCTTTAAAATCTTAATTCCTCAGTTCTGAAGATCTTTCTCTCCTTTCGTAATCATCTGATGCTCTAAGACGAGTTCTCTACATTAATTCGACACCTGCCTAATGTGATCCTCGCAGTTCGAAAACTTCCCTTCTTATCTTTCACAAAATCAGAATTTTCGTCATAATACGAATGCTTTCCGATCATTTTTTCCCAATTCTAAATCTGTGTATACAAATCATCCCTCTCTGTCTCCATACTTGAATCCCTCTCTCTATCTCTCTCTCTCTCTCTCTATGCCACCCAGGAAGTCATATGGCTTGAGATCAAACCTTCGACTCTTGAAACCAAATGTAAGCTCTTTAGCAATGTGCTATCGTAGATCTATAGGTTTGTTGTTAAAACCAGTGTCTTTTAGACTTTATTCGGGAAGGGGGAGGACGAGATTCTCCGGCGACATAAGATTTTCACTTTTTATTAGTGTATTACTATACATTTGATCAAAAAATACGTATTTATGAAGCTCAAGAGAGGGGGAATTACACCCTCCTGTCCTGCCCAAATGACGCCCCTGAAACATTTGCTTGCACTTACTGAAAATAAATTCAATGAGTCATTGAATAAAACTCGTTTCTGTCCGTAGATATTATAGAGCTCTTGACAATTTCCATAGATTTCTTAGGGAGCATCTTACTAGCTTGCACTCTTTAAAGAAAGAAACGAATGAAACTAAAAATATTTATGAAGCTCTGGGAAGATTGTGTGCCTTTCCTTTAATTTAGGCTTTTAAAAATATTTCAGAACAAAGGAATGGAGAAGACTGTTTTAAAGCTATAACGTTGTAAACTTGATTCCTGTTTCTTTTTCAGCTGAATGGAAAGAGTGTACTACGTCACACACACTGCTTTAGACAAGGAGAGGTGGAGGACGGGGAGGAGTTGGAAAAAATACTAGAAGCAACTAATCGATTGATACATGTATTGCGGGAATGCATAAGAAAACTGGGCAAGAGTTTGTTATTCATTTGGACTTAGAATTTTCGTAACAAATTTTATGCCGCGGACTGTACAATCTGCGGCAAAAAACCTGCAACATGACCATATAAGTATATTGTGAAATGACGGAGTCTTTTGCTCCAAAATAAGTTTTCACGGGAGGAGGCGGAGGTTTATCCTGGCATGATTAGTTCCACTTAGACGTTATGTTCATTCCCTGTGCTGTTAGGCGTAGTTTCACAATAAACTTACATCCTCATGTTGCAGGTTTTTTGTCGCGGTTTGTACAAGCTAAGAAGAGATTCCAACCACTTACGCTTTGTAGAAGAAAGTAAGAATCTTCTACAATCAATATAATGGACAAAGAAGCACTATCTGAGGGAGATACACACTACGGTCAATCAGACTTCTTATGTTTTGATCAGAGCGACAAGATGGTGACCAAGTACAAAGAAGAAAGGCTGGATGTGACTGAGGAGGCAAAAGATGGAGTTCAACAAGCCTCTACGTCTGATCAACATGAAGAAAAGAAGCGATCTAAACATGTTTGGACAAAGTGGTTGACTATGATTGTAATTGGAGTGATAATTGTAATATATTTTATGATTGTAATAGTTTTTAGTTGTAAAATAGGTATTTTCTTTGATTCTGTGAAAGTATCACATCATTGGAATTTAGTTAACAATTTTTATCTCAGTTTCCAATTCTCTTTTTCAAAGTCGAGGGGTCACAGTTTCTCCTCCCTACTACCCTCCTGTACTACACACAGAGCAACCTATCCCGTTCGCAGCACTGTTGTGAACGAGGTGTTTAGGGCTCTATTGCATTAGGCCACTGGTTGTAAAACCTGTGGCGCAACTGGTGGCTACAACACTCTGTCGCATATCGTCCACCAGTGGTGCAACCAAAAGAAGATTAATATTATCGTGAGAAGATGTCTTCAGTGAGTGAAAGCATGCTTCTCCTTGCTCTCTTGATGAAAAGGAGTAGGCAAGAAAGGAGAAAGTGTACATACACCTAATATTGATGTCAAGGAAAGAAAAGGACTATATTACACACTATTCGATTATCTTTGTGTGGACGACACTAAGTATTCTAATTACTTTCGAATGTCAAAGACATCATTTCTTGAATTATTGTACATTGGAATGTCCAATCCTTTATCATTGGGAATGAATTTGGAACTTCACTGCATTTCTGTCACCACCTTTATTGTCACTTGCAATTTTCTTGCAAATCAGAAGTACAACCAACACTACATAGAGTGGCAATGGGTCTTATGATAAAACGGAGTCTTGACTTTGCTCAGTTTGCTCATGAGTGAGGTGAGCAAGTTTTGTTTCATAATCAAACTCTCAAATTTCGTATGAGAGAACTTACTCCTAAATAACCTGAGGGTGCTCACAGAGTTTGCTTATCCGCACTGAGACAGCCAAGCAAGTAATCTGCCAGATGCTTATGTGATTTAAACAAACGAGTTAAAAACGAGTGATATGGAAGACGATTTTGAAAAAAAAGAAAAAAAGATGATTCTTTGCCAGCATTTATCGAATTATTTAGTACATTCTTCAAAATAACTTATGCTACTACATTTTTTTGACATACTTTATTTATATAGTAGAGCAAAATTCCACCTACTGACATTAAGAATTGTAGACAGACAAGAATAAAAACAAAAAAAAAACATTATTTACGTTGTGTATTTCAAGTATTTAATATTTATAAATTTTATTTTTATTTATTTTTCTTTGCGTAAAGCATGAACTCAAGGTCCTATGATAATTTATATAGATCTTTGTATATATCACCATGAGGTTGGATAGCGTCGGTGAAGATGGCAAAAATATGAACTAAGTATTGCTAGTAGTATTATTCCAGGATATTCCGGATTCCTTTTCATCGGAATTTATAATAGATACAAAAAATGCAGTATTAGCATGCCTAAAGCATTAATATTTTATATCAAATATTTAACAAAGTACATGTCAAAACATGATATTTGCATGAAAACTCGACATTTTAATGACGTTCTATAATTATCCTGGCAATTGAATTTCTCCTTTCTTGCCCTCGTTCTCTTATGTGCGGTGTCTGGTCCTCTGCAATGGCGCCCTTTTCTTCAAATCCTCTTCCAACAATATGAAAATCTCCGTCTTTAAGATATTTAGGGACATACTGCAGAACAAAAGAGGTTACAATCACCGAAGGCCCTTTGGTGTTTGACAATCTTCTTTTACTTTCGAAACTCTTCCCTGTGTTCATGAGACTGTTTAGTTTCCACATGTGTGCAATCGACGACGGAAAATTGTACTGCTGGCGCCACTTAATTGTATTTATTGCTGACTGCTATTCAGCAATAGTTGATGGGAATTTTATCCAAAAGGGGAGCTTCTCTACTATTTTCTCTAGAACGTTTGAAAAAGTGACAGAGACAGTACTCTGGTGAAACCTATATTCTCCCATACTTCGCTTTGAAAACTTGGATCACTTAACTTTGGATCACTTAAATGTCTCAAAAACATTAGCATTCTCTGTTCGTTAGTAAGTGCCCCTCCTCTAGTTTGATTCGCCTAGGAAATTATTATTTAATCACTCCACGTTATCTTTATCAAAGTGATAGAGAGCTTTATAGTCCTCTTCAAAGGTGTTTCTGCGCTCCTTGTATATTTTCTGTTTGTTGTAAATTCATAAATGCAACCATTTCCACAAAATGTCTTCACTTCACGGCTAGAGACAGTATATAAGGTAACTTAAGATTTGTGGAGAGAGTACCCCAAAGTGTGTGAGAGATCTTCATTTTATTTATAAGAAATTAGAGCTACTCCAACAGTGCTGACTCTCAGACGCTGAGTAACCTCTCGAAGAGCTTGCTCATCTTTCTCATCTTTATTCATACCAAAGGGATTAAACTCTCCAAAATTGGAATAAATTCATCTTGCTTAACTTTATTGATAGGACTCAATATATTTGGTCTAGGAATTAATTCGTGCGGTTGGTACGCACACATTGAAGCTGTAGTACAAACACAAAATACATAAATACATTAAGAAAAATATTGTCCATCGCTAGCCACCACTTTCGCCCATCTGTCAGGCAATGTACGGATTCCGTGGCGAAAGAAGTCCTCATCCTTGGAAGCGATCCAGTCAGAGACCCATGTTTCGATATCTTCTGAAGAAGTAAACCGCTGTCCAATCAAATCGTTGTTAATGCAATCGAACAAGTAGTAGTCCGAAGGAGCAACGTCTGGTGAATACGGCGGGTGGGGTAAAACTTCCCATCCGACATTTTCTAAATAGGTTTTGACCGGTTTTGCGACATGTGGGCGAGCGTTATCATATTGAACAATAAGTTTATCATGTCTGTTCTCCCATTCTGGTCGTGTTCTGGCCAGAGCTTGCTTCAAACGCATTAATTGTCGTCGATAACGTTCTCCATTTATAGTTTCACCCGCTTGCAGCAGCTCATAGTACACCACACCTTTCATATCCCACCATATGCACAGCATAACCTTTGCACAGTGAATATCTCGTTTTGGTTGTGATGGACCTGGTTCACCTGGTTTCACCCAGGCCTTTTTTCGTTTAGGGTTCTCGTAATGGATCCACTTCTCATCACCCGTAATAATTCGATGCAGAAACCCCTTTCTGCTCTGTCGTTGAAGCAGCAATTCGCAAATGGTTTTTCGTCTTTCAACGTCTCTGTCTTTCAATTCATGTGGAACCCAATGTGACATCTTTTGATTCATTCCCATGGCTTTCAAGCGTTTGGAGACTGTTGTTTGATCAACGCCTAATGCTGCTGCAAGTTGTTCCTGCGTTTGACACGAATCCTGCTCGAGCAATGCTGTCAATTCTATGTCTTGAAATTTTTTGGCTGTCCAGCTCGCTCTTGGTCTGCCAAGCCGAAATCACCACTTCTAAACCGTGCAAACCACTTCTGACACGTTCGCTCAGCTAGAGCATGGTCACCATACACTTCCACCAAAATACGATGACTTTCAGTCGCACTTTTCTGCATGTTAAAGTAATGCAGCAGGACACCCAGCAAAAACACTTTATCAGGCACAAATTGCGCCATGTTCACTTAACTACAAACTGGTGTTGTTGACGCTTTAATCCACTGCCCTATACTACGAACGATACGCGATGACAGGGGTTTGCAACACATGTGTGGATACACGAAACTGTGGGACGCTCCGTTCGTTGCGCCATCTCTTGTCCACCCGCACGAATTAATTCCTACACCAAATATTACGGTCTGATGAGTCATAGAGCGAGCGCCGATGATCAAACAACTCTTGAACCTGCTAACGGTGGCGACACCATTGGCCTAGTATAATACGCTACGTTAGGAACAATGATCCAACTGTGTCCCGCAGCACAATGGTTGCCCGGACAGTTGTTGAGCTTGTCCACCAGCCGTTTACCGATTTCTTGGTGGCGCCAGCACTTGCTCTAGTGTAATAGGCTCTGCATACTTCAATGTCCCACCACATCCTCTGTCCACTGGTTGCGCAACCAGTTGTTAAACCAGTGACCTGTAATAGGGCTCTAATGATGGAAAGTATATAAGCAAGCAGAGAGACTGAATAAAATGTAAAGAAAACTCTGTGCTATTGTAATGTTATAGGAAAGAAAAATCAAAAGAAAGAAAGCGATAGAACGATAATATAATACGATGAATATCATTAAATATTTTAGAGAACAATAAATGACACACAATATATTGTGGTTCGCGTGCTCTTGTCAACTGCATAAGGGAATGCCACTGAACCCCAGAGAATAAGACAGACAAAACAACAAAGAACCGGACTACATTGCTGATTATATACAGATTACTTCTACAAAAGTGAATTCTTAATATTCCTACATTTTTCACAATTCAATTAAGACGGCAAGCAAATTTAATAATAATTATAAACATTCACAAATCAGCAACTGATAATTGCATGAGTAAAAAAGGACAGTATTGTTTAATCGCAACCTTCATATGTAATTGTATCACTGACATCATCAACACAACGCTAGTTGGAACCAAGACATGGAAAGGGGCGTCTAACTCCTTAGCTACCTTGCCCAGAGTGATATAAGAGGTAAAGCAGGTTACACCAACTTCCAAGAAAACAGATGAATATGTTGTCCAGCCAGGAAGTGTAGAATAGTACGTACAACATAAGAGAGTCTATTTCGTGCTTCAATGTAGTCATCGGCAGGACCTGCAGTAAAAGGGCCTTATTCGAGTTTAACATCTAGTTAGTTGGTCAAATGTCCCCAATGTGTAAGAAGAATAAACGTACAGTACACCGAATCTAATGAACCATACCAAACTAATGTCACGGTAGCACCAGATCGGACGTGGCCATAATGATGCTGCAAACAGAAGCGGGATTCATCGGAAAAGAGGATCTCCTTTAATTTGCCTCCCGATGCACGACGCTCGCGATATCATTAGAATTTCCCATATGTATGCTGTGCAGTTAAGAGAATGTAAGGCAATGGATTCTTGTAAATATGTCTGCCAGACGACGTAGAACTGTTCGTTGGAACATTGGGTTCCGTGTAACAGCCTCCAGTATTTGCAACAGTGTGCAAGATGAAGCTGCTCGATCCGCCTTAGCCATGAGCACAAGCCGTTTGTATTCACTTCCTGTGTTATTGCGTGGTCGTGGGGTCCGGTGTGTCACTGTACACTGTCCTCATGAAGCCATCAAGTGCCTATGCGTTACACTATGGCTGCATTCCGTCAATATGATTACCAATGTCGCGGAAAGATATTATACACTTGCAATACTTCACTATTCCTCAGCAATAAAAGGCGGAAACCTGCTGCAATGACTACCGTATTCGATGACGAGGCATCTCTTCACCACATGCACACGCTAATGTCACACCAAGTTTCGTCTACCACCGAAGTTTGGCTATTTGGTAAGCTTCTGCTTCTCTCACTAAGTGGCATACCTGAAGCCCCTGCTGTTTCTCGCTGCTGCTGTGCTTGTAACTTGTTTATTCTTCCATATTCTACCCACTCTTCAAATTTGGACTTAGAATGATTTATCCTCCTTGGTGCTGCACTTTTAATGGCAAGTAGTGTATTTTGCTCAATATTTCTTATTTGCATTTTATTCTTTCGCCCCTTCCCCGTTTTAGTAACTATAAAATGAGAGAGCATCTAGAAAATTATTAGATAGCGCTAGAAGTTTTGATGTGTTGTTATTTTGATCGAACATATATTAAGGCTCAAATACTGTTGCACAAGATAGGCAAGAGTGATAGACTTATTTCGAGTGAAGCTGTAGCTCTTAATTCTTCAGATGAACATACACACACACACACACACGCACACACACACACACACACACATATATATATATATATATATATATATATATATATATATATATATATATATATATATTGGCCTGAGAGACCAGAATATATAAATAATAGTGAGTCTTGGTATCTGTAGTGTGCTTTTAATGTGAGGCATGGGACAGGAGATGAAACTTATAGAACTCCTGATTATCCAACCTATCCTATCGTCACATTAGGCCGGATGGTCGGTATTCTACTGTACTTTGTAATAATTTGACGTAGAGTACGATCCACATAGGTCAATTACAATTGAAATTCATTTTAGTTTATATTGGATACACCTTGAGTTGAATATTTAGCCTTACCTCTGTTGATGCCGACAAGAAAGCAGCAACTATTTTTAATTGCATGGCACTGCTCTCAATAGAATTGTTATGGATTGATTCCTTCGCGACTAAAGTACCATCACTGTAAAATAAAGTAAGTATTAGTAAGCTATCAATTTGTTATTAATATTAGACTGCAGCTCCAACGGATTGGATACTTTTAATAATGTAACCTTTTAAGTTACCTAGAAGAGTCAATCTTCTCTACTGGAAATTTGAATTAATGCAGGTGCAAAAGTTCAAATTACCAGACGGAGCGCCAGTTTTTCTTACGAGCTAGTAACCCGAACACTGAAGGGCATTTTGTTAAAGAGTCAGAGGTGCGAAGGTTAGAATAGCTCACATTGGAAAGACCAGTTAATCAAGCGCAGATGTGTTGCTCTTAACGAGTTTATAAAAATGACGAAATGAATAGAATGAATAGAAGAGAGTGAGGAGAGAAATGTTAATAATCAAAAACACGAACGGACAAAAACCTCTTCATCCTCAATTTACAATAATATAAAGTAAATAGAACTTAGTAAGTGTAATAGTAAATTCGTAACTGTAATAATAGTAATATTAAAATAGTAAGTAATATATTAGAAATGAAATTTTAAAATTAAACTCTTTTGTCAATTCTACCTTCCTCTTTACATAAACACATGAAATATGAGATCATTATTTATTCTTCCCTACCCCTTAAGGAGATTACACCGGCAACAGCTTTGTTGGTAACTGAAGATTTGAATATTTTTATCTTCCTTATTGTCGTAACAACATTCAAATTTATCTCAGAAAATTCACAAATTCTACCATTCTGAAAAATATGACATCAGATATATATTCAGTCGAGAGTCAGTTTACTCACCATTTCAGCACAGGATGATATAGGAATGTAAACTCAAACTTCCAAACAATAACGATTTTAAGTATGATAAAAACGAAAAAGTAATTTACCTTTAGGGGTATTAACTCACACAAAGCACTTTAGATATTTATCACACTTGCTTTCACAGGCCAACTAATAAGAGATTCACACAATTTGCCTAGTTTATTATTTATTTAAGACAAATCAATTGCCAAATTTATTTCCTACAATTAGCTTAATTTCATCTTCAATTTTCACTGTTCACTTAAAACAACAAAATTGCGGTATACCATTCATCTCATTATCGGAAATATTTCCTGAAATATAATTCGTTGTTGACATTATTTCTCTCTCTTTCCAATGATGGGCGGTGTTCTGCTTCTTCTAATGACTCTATAATGGCTAATGACACTACACTGGTACTTAGGAACTATTAGTTTGATCCTTCACTTCCTATCTCGATTGATAATTATGCAGGTATGGCATATAAGAGTAACAGTATATCGAAATTAAATTATCTTGACACAACTATTCCAAAGTACCAAAGAATAGATAATTACTGTTTCATTTTAAATTTTCATTATAATTATTCCAATACACTAGAAATTAGAATATGCACTAGTAAGAACCATTGTCGGATTAAACCAAACGCCTTGGGGGGTTCTTTGTTGTGCAGGGGATGTGTTCCCCGAAATTACCCCCCCCCCAAAAGAAAGGTAAAATGGATTTAGGAAAAGAGGGTAAAAGATATAATTGCTACGGAATTTTCACCACAATGCCCCATCCCCCAAAAAGATATTCTGTCTACATGCCTGGTCGTGGCTATTCTTCACTAAATATTTCGCTATAAAAAATATCAGGTTAAACATTTCTTAGAACGCTCATAATATTTTTGTATTTTAGTAAAATTAATTAAACAAAAGGACAAGACAACTTGCGACAAGTTACAACGCGAAACGTGCTTTTCGGCGAATACCACTCAAAGCGTATCTGTCGATATAATATTGTCGCGATATACGACAATGTCCCTATGACATTCAAAAAAGTACAAGTCCATTCAGCCGCTTTTCGCCAGAACGAGATCCCACCCACGTTTTCATCGGCGCAATGTGGATTAAGATTATTCTGCACTGGCCACGCTCGAATGCAGGGTTAAACGTATGTGCAGCAGTTTTCGAATAGTTACGTGAAGGTCTTCGTCGCTGGTGGCCAAGGCCTCCAACGTAGTCAGTGATAGAGTTATACATTCTTCTATAATTCTCTTTCATTTAGGAGTGCAGATTGCAAAATCAGAACTAAGGAGAGAAAACAGCATTTTTTCTTCAGTTCCGATAGTTTTCTAAAATCTTTCTGCTAGAACGCGGAGGTTTTACTCAGAGTTTTGTCAGTTGAGCGTTGTTGGCAATAGAATGTTAAGTCCGTATACATTTAAAACTTCCAGCGCAACAAGCGTTTTGAGGTCTTCTACAACCAACTCTCTCAACACAATGTAGACAATTCTTCAGTAGTAAGATGTCGTGTCATCTGCCCTGAAGTTCGTACGATGTGTTTGTCTTTGGGTGAGATGAGGAGTTTGAATCTGCACGTCGACACTGGCAGCCATTCTGGATATTACTTAGAAAATTGCCTTGAATTCTCCTTTCCTGTTTGAACGCTTCTTGTTTAATGCTGCGATAGTGTCCTGAATGGCATCTGACGCTGCATTCATGTCTAAATCTGTCTTCTGCAAAAGTCGATTGAGGAGAGGGTTATCGTAAGAACATCCTGAAGACACGTAATAGTTACAATAAACTCGCTGTCGTGCATGGCAGAAAAAGTGTACGTGCTTTGGCTGCTAAAATCTAACTCGGACCACTTGGAAAAATACTGTAGAGCCTCACTAATTTCTTGAAATTTCACATGAAATTGTGAAATCGCGTAGTGCCGTTCAACCCATCTCGTTTCACACAATTTCCCTAACTGGCCGCCAACCATAAGCTTAAGGACACTGTTACGTTTTGACGATGCGGTGAAAAATGCAATGCTTTTTTTTTTATTTTTCCCAGACGGTTCCTCACACACTGTACTGACGACGACCTGACGATGGAAAAGTTGAGACTGTGACTGCAATATGGACAGTGCAGCGCGTTTGAAGCCTTTTTCTGGATCTCCTGCACTGCCCCGCGACTTTCAAAGGTCATGACGGCGCAACCGTCTGTACCAGTACCAACGCAGTTTTCCGGGTCGAGTGAGAAGTCTCGTAACAAAGAAAGAACAATTTCTCCAATTTTTCCTCCAGTCAGTGACAGTTCGGGCGGTTCTGCGTCTTGGGATTCCGAGTCGAACCAATGTCCTCACGTTTCAACTCTGCTGATCGAGGATCAATGAAACCGAAGCAGCCTTCTCTTGTTTCACCCATGTGTTCGTACTTTAGAATCAAAGACAGCTGACAAGGAAGGGTCACGCAGTGGCTCCGCTGAGATCCAAACGAGACGATTGTGTTTGCATTTGATATGTTATAAGTAGACGAATCCCAAAGTTAGACGTCCAACGGGTGGAAAGTCGTGAGTTACAACATATTTTGTAATATAAAAGCTACAAAATTGGCAGAATAGTTTAATTCATTTGTTCGGAAACCGTTGGGTAAATGGAAAACTCGGACAATACGTATCCCATCATTTTCAAGGACACTTTTGCGGATAAGAAGGTTTACCCCAGGGTTCTCGCAGAGTCCCAGACGGGGTCCAACTCAATTTTTAAAATGGCAAGGAGATTAAGTAGCACATGTTTTGGAAGTTGTTGTAAAATTAAAGAAAATGCAGCAAGTCTCGACTCTCTACGATAACCCTGTGCAAAATGGCGGAGGGTCAAAATGTAAACAAAAACTTAATTGAAAAATCCATGGTCACCCCTATAAAGCGGGAACGGTGAGACAAATATGGAAATAGGAAAGAGAGTGTGGCATTATTTTCAAAGTACAACAATTTAAGTTAAAGCGTTTTGTCCCAGGGTGCCCACTGGGTCCCAGGTGGTGTCCAACTAAAAAGTTTGAAATGGCAAGAGAGGTTGAGAAACTCATCGTTTGCAAGATTTTGTTAAATGAAAGGAGATGGAGCAAGTCTTGACTTTCTACGACAACCCTGTCCAAAATTGCGGAGGGTCAAAATGTAAACAAAAGCTTAATTGAATACCTTCGGGTATTTTTCTAATTTTGTCATACCTAGTTCATACAGAAAGAACTTGCTGCACCAGTAGGTTGGGGGCTCTATTGTAACGTATTCGTGATGGTTATATTTGTATGCCATTCGTTGGTTTGATCGCAATACCAAATATAAAAAAATAATAATAATAGCAAGATTGGCGAGTAGTACCAAACATGTGTAAGTCATTTCAGTACATCGAGCTCCGTCAAACTTTGTTGATTTGGTCCAAAGTATTCCAAGAAATAACATATTTATATACAAACTCATTTTTCATGGTGGCAGCCATATTGTATTACAGATTATATTGTCTCACTGTTTACTCACGATATTCAGCCCGGTGGCACGTATAACTTCGGGATTCGTCTAGTTATAACATGTCAAATGCAAACACAATTGTATCATTCGAATCTCAGCGGAGCCACTGCGTGACTCTTCCTTGTGAGATGTGTGCAAAACGTCCGTGGTCTCATCAAACATAATAGAATAAAAACACTAATCCGCCCGCACTCGATTGACAATATTACAGGCGTGATATCTCATCCACAAACTTCAATGAGGGTATTTTGTGTGGTTTTATTGGTAAAAATGGTCCTTTTCGATGCTTTCTTCCCATGATTCTTTAAGACATCGTCACCACAAGCCATTCTAAATTTGAACAATTCTCGAAAATTGCCCTCGTTGATCTTCTGTACCGTCGCCATCTGAGGTCCAATTATCCGCAGAAGCATCGTCCCTGTGGCCTCGAAAAGCAATGCCCTGCCTTCCAAAGAATATCACATTCTCCAACATTAATATCAGTCGCGATTTTGGATGACTTGTCTTCTTGACGAGTTGATTTGATTCTCGACTGATTTCACTAGTTCCCAGTAGTTTATCAGAAACGCTTTTCCGACCTCAACAGCGTTAATGTGATATTGTGCTCTGTTTTGAGTTTCTAAAATACCGTAAAAAGTAGCGAAATTCTTCAAAGGTTTAGTCACAAGAGTTTGGAAAGGCATATTTCTTCGATAGCCCCCAACCAAAACTGTTGTAAAAAGTGAGCAATATTTACAAAAGAGACCCCTCTCCTTATGGGCAAGAGCTAGCCATGGATAGTTTTCCAGATGTTCTGGCATAAAGTAACATCGTTCTTCTTTCTGAGATTTATCTGATATTATGACTCCAGTTATCGTTGGCGTAAACGCGGCATGCTGAACGAAGACTATTTTTAAATAGAATTTAAAGAATTTTCTCTCTTTTGAAATAACTGGACCGCGGCGGCTCAGTGGTAGAGTACTCACCTTTGGTGCATGCGGTCCCGGGTTCAAACCCTGCTTTTGCCAATTGAATTTTGTGGTAGACAAACACCATATGCATGTGTTTCCTCGAGGTTCTCCCGTTTCCTCCTACTTTCTTCATTCCACTATTTCATTCATTGCCCATCATCACCGTCTCCTTTAGTCTAGTCGGCATAAGCGTAGGACGTAAAATTTCATTTCTTTTGAAATAACGCTAGAACGATCCCAAACTTTCGTTCGTGTGGCAGTAAGCTACGAGCGGCAGTGTGTGTAAGTTTTATATTTTGGATTGCCACCCGCTCCTTTAATCCGCCTCTGGTAAGAACAAATAAATACTTGAATCTTCAATTTTTGGGAGGAGAATAAGACCAGTGAGAGCACGCTTACGACTCCAGTAGCCCTAACGTACGATCAAGCTGAGTATACACAGTTATATATTGCACCAACATGTATAAAGGTATATAGAATCGTACTAGGTATATAAAATTATACTAAGTTCATACCTGTTCTCGTTTCCTCCTCTATTTAGAGACTTGACGAGAATCAAACCTACAAGAACAAAACTCTGTTTTGAATTGTCTTTTGAAGCTCCCTAGTATGGCTGGTACTTCCTTCTTCCGCGCTCAAAGCAAAACTGTCTCGAAATTTTCTCCACAACCTCTTTTGTTTGAGCAGTCATTCGAGTAAAAATACCGACTCCCTCGAAACGTAGCTACTTACAAATGAGTAGCGTCCTTTCACCCCCATCACTGTGCAAAGTCTGTGGACAGTAAACTCCGTAAAGCTACACCAGTATGTCTTAGAAAATACATAATTATTTTGAATATGAAGTGCATCTGTGCGGAAGTATGATACATACTGAAAGACATTCTGTGATTTTCTGGCCGTTGACGGATATGTCTCGCTATGCAAACAATAAATAGATAGTCCAGAAAGTTTTAGTAAAAGAAGCCAACAACGCTTTGAAAACATGGAAGTACAGAACTTAACTGATGGTATAACGATAATGATGTTATCAATGACCAGAGGCGCAATATCATAATGATGTAATATTATCAATCTGTACTTGTTTTATGAATATGATCAGAGGCGCAATAAGTGAGCAAAAATATATATTGAAAAATAAAAAGTTTGTTGATTAGGTTGTCATGGATATAGATAGTTGGTTGTTATGAATATATAGTTGAGGTCACTAAGAAGGATATTTGACATGTATTTGTGATGTAATGGTTTCGAGCAGTCATCTTTTGGGAAAATAAAAGAAGTGTTAAGATCTTCCACACAGCAAAATGGTAAAGCTTATTATTACATATAATTAATAGTTAAATATAGATGATATATTAAATGCTAAATAGATTGTATTCTCGTTATATAATGGTGCGACGAATTCCGGGACCCTGTAGAACTCTTGAAGCATAGTAAAGACAGGGTTTAATTTTAATATAAAGGGACTTATGAATATACATTATACTTGTTTGCGTAATGGAAGAAAAATCGAACGTAAGACAAATACGGCAAATGTACATAATGATGATAGGTTAATGACCGATAATACACATGAAACCATGTCACAAATTGTAACCACTAATCAAATCCTGGATATGATTATGCAATTAAAGCAGCAAATGTCAAGTGAACTTACAACGAAATTCGATGAAATTACAACAAAAGTCGAAGCGAAAGTTGGAGAAACAAAACTCAATACAAGTCAACAAATACAGCTGATGTCCCAAGAAATCACTTAACAATTGACTCAGCGAATTGATTCTAAGTTTGACTTAATGAATGAACAGTTCAATGCAAAATTCGAATTAATTGATCAAAATGTAGGACGGAAATCACAGAAGGTTACCGGATTACAAAATACAGTAGATATACTTGAAAATGCTGTAACAGAGTATTCGAATAAGATTAAAACATTACAGAACGAAGTTAATCTTCTACAAGAAGTGTGTCTTCTTAACTTACCGGATCAGAGAACATTCAAGAAATTCCTTCACCCAGTGTGCAACAGTCTTCAAATATATCAGAGAACACTCAAGAAATTCCTTCACCCAGTGTGCAACAGTCTTCAAATATATAAGAGAACACTCAAGAAATTCCTTCACCCAGTGTGCAACAGTCTTCAAATATACCCGAAAATGTAAACGATGATTTAGAATCATCTGGCTACAGTGAAGACAGTTCAGATAAAGAAGTAATACATAATGGTGTACCTCATCATCAGAAGGTAGTGTTTACAGGCGTTCGAACATCGAAACACAAGAAAAGGAGTAAATGTCTACGTTTCAGTGAGATAAGGTCTCTTTCAAAATTCAGTGGGTTATCAGAAGACATATCAGCGAGCGCATTTCTGGAAAAATTCGAAGACGAATGTAATTTAATGGGTGTCGAGGAATCTCAATTTTTAAAAGTTTTGCCTCATGTATTGTTGCCTCCGTGTCTTACTTGGTTTAAGGCTATCAGAAATAGTTTACGTAAGTATTCTGATTTTAGAAATGCATTGTTGTCAAACTATGAGAACGATTTTGTTCTGGCTAACCGAGACGCGTTAATCCGATCGAGGCATTATAATCCGAGGGTTCATAAAAGCATTACAGACTTTGTGGTGGGTACATATAATGAACTGAAATCTATCAACCCGTTCCATCCCGAGACTCGAATCATTGCTTCTATTCGTATACTTTTGCCTTTTCGGTTGCAACAATCGTTGATGACAGCACAATGTGTTAATTTTAACCATCTCCTTATGATCGTACAAACCTTTGAAAGTCAATCTTCAATGCAAAACAATAACCGATGGCCGGAAAAGCAGAACAATCTGACTCGTACTCATGTTAATAATGCATCAATTCATAATGTCGATGTCCAAAACAATAATCGCCAATTTAATGATAACGTCGTTAATCAAAGTGGTATCGGTAATCAGGCGCCACCTAATTGTAGAAACAATTCTAGAAACTTTAGGAGTAACCAACGAAATTTCAATAGAAATTATAGAAATGGCAGTCAACGTGCTTTTACGCAAAATCAATATCCAAATACCAGGAATAATAATTATCGTCCTTTTGCACAAAATCGTGGTACTTTCTCGAGAAGTGCGTTCTTAGATGGCAGGAATTCCGTGAATAGAAATCAAAATATAGTAACATACCATGAAAGACAAGACAGTACACAAGAATGTGGAACACAATGTGATTTAATTGAAGCTATGAGACACCGTGACCTGGGATAGATTATGTTGATGTGAAATGGATTGAATCCGTGTTGAGGAAAAATGAACATACTTTATGGATATGTGAATCGGTTTATTGTATCTTATTTTATGTTATTTAATCTTGAATTTCATGTCTATGATCGTAATTATTTAATTTATATCACAATATGTCTTAGTGTTATGTGTTTCTTTAATGTTTGTGCTTCATAGTATTTATGTGTTTTATTATGATTGCAAAACGCAATATTATTAGTATTATGCATGCTTCATGTTATAAAGTATGTTTTAAAAGCATCTTTGTAATGCGAGGATACATATTGAAGTTAATAAATTTGTTTTCTATAAGGAATTTGTTGGGCATAACTTAGATTGGAGTTACGGCGTATGAGGGGACCGTACTCAATTGAATTTGCTCCAAAAGAGGGTCAATTAGGTTTAGTTGAAAGTTCATGACATTAATCTTAAATCGAAACCAATAATGATGGAATGATAATTCTCAATCTGTACTTGTTTTATGTTATATTGTTGCTCACAATCTTTGCATGTTATATTGCCTTACAATCTTTGCATCTTATATAGCCTTTTATTAACATCTAATAGGATGATAGTCGTTATTTATAAACAATGTTGCTAGAACATGGTTGAATATGTTAAATATAGATAAAAATGATGCCACATTATTTAATACGGGAAGGAATATGTAACTAGTACCCATTAGTTGCAAAACCCATTAGTTAGTTTTCATTTTTTTTGACTAGTCCCATCGACGATATTTTTTTTTTAATTTTCAATCGACGTTATTAATATATGGATATATGGTGATATATATAATTAATACTACATATAAAAGAATATAATGTTGTAATATGAATATATAAGGAAAAGAGAAAAAAATATTTTTATTAATGTAATTTTAATTTCATACGAGGGCTATTCAAAAGGTACATATTTGGAAATACTTAATCCAGGGTTCTTTCCTTCACATTATTAATGTTACGGAATTCCCGTTCGAGCGACATATTATATAACGATAATGATGTTATCAATGACCAGAGGCGCAATATCATAATGATGTAATATTATCAATCTGTACTTGTTTTATGAATATGATCAGAGGCGCAATAAGTGAGCAGAAATATATATTGAAAAATAAAAAGTTTGTTGATTAGGTTGTCATGGATATAAATAGTGTGTTGTTATGAATATATAGTTGAGGTCACTAAGAAGGATATTTGACATGTATTTGTGATGTAATGGTTTCGAGCAGTCATCTTTTGGGAAAATAAAAAAAGTGTTAAGATCTTCCAAACAGCAAAATGGTAAAACTTATTATTACATATAATTAATAGTTAAATATAGATGATATATTAAATGCTAAATAGATTGTATTCTCGTTATAATGATTGCCGTTTCACAGTGTCGACATGGAGGATACACAAAAGGTAAGAAAGAGGTCCGCCCAATAGCAACAAAATGGTTACCAAAAATATTTACAAATCAACTGATTTAAATATAAGATTACAAAGGAAAGCTATATACATAATGATGCTTAACCTCTTACCGCATGCCGTGCCATATATGGCAAATACCCTTTTTTCACTTTAGCTTTTTTGTGATTTATAGAAGCCATCAAATGACTATTTTGTCTGCTGTGTGAGATATTGGCTTGTATGAATATGAGAATTTGGTGCCATCTGGCATGTTCTTTGTGAGTTGTATGTATCATATGTGGCACTTACTTATTTCTCGTCGGAATTAAGTGGAAAATCTAAAATTCAAGTTTTAATTCATTTTTCAAGTTTCCATATGAGGATTTCCAATACTGATTATTTTTTTTCGCTAAAAGAAAAAATCACGCAGAAAGGGGTTTTAAACACCGAACCTTTATGATTCTACAAGAGATTATGGGGGACAATATCTAAAAACACATATTTTCAACAAAAATATGCTGTTCCTTTCCAGTAAGCATAACTTATGCTTTCCTTGATCCAGTGGATGTTCTCACCCCCAGAATGCTCTGGTTGAAATTTTAAAGTGTTAATTTTAAAAATAAAGAGTATTAAGTGTAAGAGTGTGAGCCGCGTTGGAACATAAAATACAAATTTGGATTGTTTACAAGAATATCTAGTACAGATATCTAAAAATATTTAACAATGATAATGGCTGTTAGCAAATCATCCTCTTCTTCTACCAGAGGGGAGTAGAAGTTTACCTCAAATATCTAGGTCGGCTTTTCCAATCAACGAAAACAGACGTTTTACGGAAATATTGTGAAGAATTTCAAACTTGTGAAGAGGAGCTGCACTGTTTTGTGATTTTGCTGTTTTCTGCGCGATCTGAGAGAGACTAGAAAAATACAATGAAAACACAGCGACTATCTAATGCCCGGAACCAGTAGTACAATCTGCTAACTAGTTACTCTATGTTAAGGTCCATATATATTCTAAACGATCAAAACTCCTATGTTTCAATGCTTTCTACAAAGAGCATATGTAAAAAGAGTTGTCGACAGATGCAACTCAAAATGCTTTCCACTCTTGCTCTCTGAAAAAAAAAACTGCAATGAAGTTAGATTTCCAGTGACTGAAGATATATTTACTAAAGTTTTCCAATATATTATATTTCCAATATATTTACTTAAGTTTTCTGTAACTTCCTCTCTAAAATACACATAGCATGAAATATGATTAAATATTGTATTGAGGCTGCTTCTTCTCAAGTATTAGACAGCCTACATAATCTATCTTTCAAGCCACTTTGAATGCAGAATACTTCGTATATTTGCAGATATTTATACCTGAGAATTTTGCATAATCTTTGAACATATAAGATTAGTGAATAAAATACGGAGAAGAACTTAGTAAATAAATCAAAAAATTATATATGGAAATTAACACTATTTAGATATCCGTATGCAAATGGGTAGAGTGTCAAACTTGCCATTCAGAACTTCTAAATAGGCTACTTTATAAAATCTAAAAATAGTTCACAATTATTATTATCTATGTATAAAAGGGCACGGTCCCTCAGTGGTAGAGTGGTTACCTCTTCTTCGTGAAGTCCCTTGTTCGATTACCGGTCAAATAAGTTTATGATGAACAACATCATGTCCGTGGGTTTTTGAGGGAGCGCGCACAGCAAAAAAAACGAGGTGTTGAAACAACACAAGATGACTACCAATTTAGCGTATTACTTGTGTGTCAACACCAAGCACATTGCCTTCAGAGCATATCAGAAATACCTGGTTACTTATATGAGGGTAAGGGTTCAGCTCTTGGGTCTAGCCTAGAAGGAGTTGAGCGATTGGAACGACCTATATGAGTATTTCCATTGCTTTTTATTGTTTGGTATGAGCTAAGCTTTGCACAATATATTTTACATTTATGGCAGGTAACTAATAACATTATATGCTTTCAGTAATCGGTCACAATAATATTGTGGTAAACCTGTGAATCATCTGACAATAGTTACAGATATAGTAGTGCTTCCATCTATTTTCTTTATCTGTTGTTCTTGTGTCTTAGCATATATGAACATAAGATGGCAGAACCGTTGCCTACGTAACTATTGGCAGACGATTCACAGGTTTACAACAATATTAATGTGATCGATTACAGAAAACATAGAGCATTATTTGTTACTTCGCACAAGTGCCAAATATATTTCGCAAAGCTTTGCTCATATTAAACGATAAATACCAATGCAAATTCTACCAGGTAGTAAGCAGTTATTTCTGATATGCTCGGAAGATGATGTGCTTGGTGCTGAATTAACACACAAGTAACACGCTAAAGTGGTAGTCATTTTGTGTTATTTCAATACCTCATTTTTTACAGTGCGATGGCTCAATGGTAGAGCGTTCACCTCCGTTCGATCCCAGCTCGTGCAGTATGGACTTTGTGGTGGACAAACACCGTGCTCGTGGGTTTTCTTGGGGTTCTCTCGTTTCCTCCCATTTTCTTCATTCCACCATTTCATTCATTTCTCATAATCACCGTCTCCTTTAGCCTAACCGGCATAACCGTGGGACGTAAAACTCACAGATTTCATTTCATTTTTTCCGTGGTTTTTTTTCGGGTTGCTCTCGTTTCATTCCACATTCTCATTCACTTCCCTTAATTATCTGTCTCCCTTAGCCTCAAGGGCATAGTCGTGGGACGTTAATTTTTCTATGTATGAAACAAGGAATTCTGACTGGCTGATCAATGCCTAGGCCAAACTGCTTAAGCAAGAACTTGATATTTGGACAGTACGTAGGCTTTGTAACGTAAGATACCACTAAAGAAGAATTTTCGTAATCGCATCGCGGGTAATGCGATTTGCAATTATCACAATAAGCTATCTGTATTTCAAAATATCTAAAGTATAAATACATGAAATTCGATATTTAGACTTTTCATTAGAAATAACTACACATGCGTTTCAGCATTCTTTTTTTATGTTTGACCTAGACAGAATTCAGACGGATTTTATGTAAAAGGTACAAAAGGAGAATATAAAATATTGCCCGCAGTGTGTTTGCTACTCAAAATAATTTTTGGTAAATCCTGTGGAAAATAGTTAAAGTTATTATAATTCTTTGGTTTACATGCACTGAATTCCTTATCTAATTAACATAAATCTGTAACTTACCTAGCTACTTTAGGTAAAGCCGAATTGTATATAAGACAAGTGCCATACCGATTTAGAAATAACTCTCCTGGAATCGAAGTGAATGTTTTTAAAAAAATAACAGTCATTCTCGGCATTCCAATGATCTGAAAGGAACAAATGATCGTAATAATCAATTAATGTAGAGCTGATATTCCTTGAATTTTACTCATAGTCACCGCTTATAGAGAAAATTAAGGAGTAGCATGTTTTCATTAATTTATTTGAAAAATATACGTATCTTTTCAAATTTTCTTTGCAATTCATTAGTATAAATAAATGTGCATGGAATTTCAAATAATTTAATGTAAAATGAAAATAAAAGAAGTGTTCTATAAACAATACCTTTGAATTATTAAAGTATTTTAAATGTTTATTCATGTTCATGAAATGGCAACCAACATATTGTTGTCATTAAAACTACAACAACATAATTAGATTTCCATATATACTAAAATTTAGTATTGTGAAATGTAACAATGAGCGATTCTTAACAACTGAGAATCCAGATTATTTGTTTAATAAGTTAACTAAACGTTCTAATGTACACAATTATTTCACACGTAATAAATTCAAACTTAATTTTCCCCATTAGAAAAGAAATATAGGTCGTGCGTCCTTTTCAGTGTCAGGAAAAGACCTGGGAATATACTTGCTGAGAAATTTGTCTCTATTTCTAACTCTGTAAATTCAAAAATGCAGTGCAACATTTACTGATGCAGTAGTAGAAGCTTCAAAACGGAACACATAACCAATAAATTGAATTGCTTAGGCTTCTTTCCTTCAACCCCCTACTTTTTCGGACTCTTTCCTTAACACTATCTTTTATAATATGGTTTTTGCTTATATTTATTATCATTTGTTAATTTGTATTCTGTTACTATGTACATTTTTTATTATTCATAGAGTTAGGTGGTAGAGCAGCCTTGTTGAACCTCGCCCTCAATAAGGAGTTTTTGTTATTATTATTTTCATCGTCTTACCCTTTACCAATTTCAATCCTAGCTACCAGGAATGATGCTTATGTTTCGACGAAAACACATCTTCTTTCATGTAACTAATTATTATTATTATTATTATTATTATTATTATTATTATTATTATTATTATTATTATTATTATTATTATTATTATTAATATTATTATTATTTACTAAACTTTCTCCTAAACATAATCTCATAATGGGTTCGTCATCAAGTGGTGGAGCAACCTATAGTTAATGCTATATGCGGAAACAAAAAATAAACCTCAACTGCTAGTTAAGGGTAACACAAATAATATAATAGGACTATGCATTTGTTACATTATCACTGAAATGGTTATTCTAAAATGTATCTCTCTATAGAATATTGACTACCTTTATTCGTCGAAAGTTCCTATAACCACGTAACTCTCTAATAAAGTAGCTGCACTTATTAGCATAATGTTCGCATCAAGTGGGTTTTTCAGAATGGAAAAACATCGTCTATGTCTATATTTTCTCAGAACTCTCCAGTTTACTCGAAGTTTATTCATTCATCCGCGTCCCCGGTGGTTCAGTGGTAGAGCGTTCATCCCTGGTGCAAGGGATTCTTGATTTGATCCCAGCTCGCGTCTTGTGGTGTACAAACCGTATGCATGGGTTTTCTAGGGGTTCTCCCGTTTCCTCCAACATTCTTCGTTCATTTCTCATCATCACCGTCCCTTTTAGCCTAGGCGGCATAATCATGTGACGTAAAACACTCAGATTTCATTTTCAATTCATATTCAGTCATCCATTTCATTGATTATCATTATCACTGCCTCTCTTAACCTCGGATTTTAATCGAAGGACGCTAAACTAAAAAAAAAAAAATGTAATAAGTAATGTTTACCATTATCGGGTAACAATATCATCTTGTGCACTAACATTGGGTCAGTCCTAAAGATTGATCTCAAAATTCGTGTATTTTATACGAAACTACTGTCCCAAAGAAACGTTTCAGTTCGTTTACTAAAATTTATATCAATGATACAATATATCAGGAATGCAGGTTTTATAAAAAATAAATATTTTGTTCTGAAGTGAGAGAACGAAAGCTACAAATGAATAATAATAATAATAATAATAATAATAATAATAATAATAATAATAATAAATTAGCTCCTTTAATGGACTAATTAATTTGGTTGGTTGAAAAAATTTTCCTTTATGCATTACCTAGGTAAATGTAGTAGACAATAATATGAGTTTTTTCTTCAACTTGTGCAGAATGAAGTTACAGGAAACGAAATGTAATCTTTCAATTCTACGTCTCATATTTATGGCGGCTAGGTTAAAGTGGACGGTGATGATGAGAAATGAATACAATGGTGAAATGAATGGTGAAGAGGTAGGAAACGAGAGAACCCCGATAAAACCCATAAATGCGGCGTTTATCCAAGACAAAGACATTTTGGCGTGAGCTGGGATCGAACCAGGGACCCCACACACCAGAAGTGAACGTTCTACCACTGAGCCACCGTGCTCCTAATGAAGTTAGAGGATTGCTATCATGCAACTCTTGTGGAAACAAAATTTAGTGCCATTCTCAACAGAAATTGTGAAACAATTCCTTTTTGAAGAAGAAAAGATTTTTTGACTTACTTTACAAGTGACAAATATGTATGCTTTGTTCTTCTCCATGTGCTTACTGGCATTCACTGTCAGACCTCTGCCACTAGATGAAAACATTGTGGTAGAAAGGGTTCTGCATTGATATTGTGCTAATGTATGATACTCATTTTAAGAATATTGTTAGTTTTCTTATTGCCATTAGGCCTAATTCAGTATAGATTGCACAGACAGGTGAGGATCTGTCCACGAATCCAGATACCTCCTAATAGAAGAAAACTTAGGATCTCTTTTTATATCATATCGCCGAAAATCCAAAAATCGTCCGGATTTAATTGTTTTCTAAAATATGTTTTGAGGTAATGATTGTATGTACTGAAACCAAAATATCAAACATGGAATTCAATACTTTATTTTCTCTGGTTATAGACTACTTTACTTACAAAGTACAACTAACCTTGGACTGAAGATCAGTCACATTGGCATTGGCAACTTCCGTGTCTTCATATTTTATCATATTCATCAGGGTCCTGTCACTAAGACTTGCAACGTCTTCAAAGAAACCTTTGTAAAATGTTTGCTTCTCCTTGTCAACGTTTCCATAAAGTCTGTAGATAGATATACATAGAAATCTTTAATGGGGTCGGATTGATCTTATTCGATAAATATTGTGAAGAATATATTTAATATACATTGTACTATACAGACGGAATATTTCGAATTGCAGGACTTTAAGAGAGAATGAGAATAGTTGAGTGATATTTTTCTCTTCGCCTGATCTTCGAAACTATTAGGCGTAGAATCTTAAAATTTTCTATTAATATTACTATAGCACTCTAGGTTATAAACAAACTTGATTTATTATTGCAACCCCTAAGGAGGTACAGGTCAGTTTGATTTTTTTTTTTTTTTTTTTCTGTTCTCCAACTATCCGAAACTATTAGATGCAGAATCTTGGAATGAATTTTACCAGATCTTCGGAACTGTTAAACATACTAACTTTAAACCTTGTGCATATGTTCTTCTTGAACCTTAGGCTGAGAGTACAGTAGAGTAATACAAAATGGTACTTCTACAGAGAATAAGGGGTTCTTAAAACTTTCCTTCAACTACTACCATATCCTGAGTATAGAAGTTGAACTTTTGTACAGACCTGCTCATTGACCTGAAGGTATGACAGAGTTTTACGAAATGTGAATCTAACAGGAAAAAAAGAATTTGGATTGTATTTCGCCAAACAGATGGGAGTAGGTAATTAAAATTTTCTTAAAATCTTTTCCTCAGACTAGATTACGGTTAAGATAGAAATTTCTGATATTCAAGATCTAAGAGGGAGAATAGACCTATTCTCGGATTAAAAATTTCAAGTTTTCTAAGACGGACTTTTGAGCAATTTTACTCCAAGCCGCTCCTGGCTTTATTAAATATCTCACATTACTATTACAAATTTCCCTTGAAACATTCAGCATATGGCCATGACATTTTATATAACGGACGACCACCAGAATCATAGGACAACTCCGCTATGAGTAAAAGTACAAAGAAATGGTAAGTCAGAAATGTTGTTGGAAATACGTGGTTTTCAATGTAAGATAGTGGATTTTTCAATCGCACTTTCCGTTTGGGTTCCACGCTGGTAAGGTGTCCTATGTTAAGTAAAAAAGCAACGTTCCTATTTCTATTAGGCTGTTCCCTTAAATCCCGCCATACCAACAATACAGCATTGTTAGAAACTGATTTGAAGTGTTTTTAAGTTCCCTCACACAAAGAATGTGCACATATCTCGTGATATTTTTGCGTGTTTTTACATTACGTTCAAACAGCCTTCTGTACTGGAAACGCTGCTTTTCCATTTAACATACAGCACATTACCTGTGTGAAGCCCGAAATACTAGTACGATTACAAAAATTCAGTATTTTAGATTGCAAACCACTTATTTACAACAACTTTATTTTTCCGTATATTTTACTCACAACGGGGTTGGCCCATAGCTCCAGGGTTTTGAAACAGTCGGTATTTTCACATACATAATATCATCCAAGACTATCTCATACAAGAAGACGACTTGGATAACTATCAACTCTGGGAAAGTTCCTGCTGCTACTTAGATGGTTTATATTCTGATTTAGTTGATCGACGGCGGCAGTAAGAAACTATTTTTCTATTCCTGTTCAGATTTTTTTTTCAGAAAAATTTTCCGGGGGCACACTTAGTATTCCGGGAGGCACAGTGCCGGTACTATTCTATTTATTATTATATTATAGATGTATCATTTTGGTCTCCTCTGGGGGGAACTCTCAGAGCTCCGAGGTTGCAGTGCCTAAAAAAAAATTAAAAAAAAAAAAAAAACTGGAAGAAACATTGTTCTTGTTCAAGACCGTAACAAGCAAGCATACTGCCAACTTGCACAGGGGAAGCTTCCAAGTACCGTAAAGGGGGGTTACTTTGACATGTTTTGGAAAGTTTATTGAACATAACTCTCTTATTTATTTTCGATATTATATTGCATTTGTGCAGTTACACCAAATGGATCTTCGGCTACAAACCCCTACTAATAACGTTTCCTTACACTAAGTCTTACACCAAAATATTCTGACTTAAATTGGTGACTATGTAGCCCCACGATTTGGGGCTAGTTTGACACGTTACTTCTTTTCATTTTAGGTCAAATTTGGGTGGCTTTTGGGGCTTGTTTTACACTTGATTTTATTTTTAAAAAAACATTTTTTTTGTTAATGGATGATAAAGGCAGATTTTGGGGTACTTTGGACTTTTATTTACCCTTTCTACATTTGACAACACTTTTAACAAATTCTGAAACTAAAACTTGGCTATCAAACAAAGTGAAACAATAGAAAAATAATTAAAAAAATGAAATCGAAACTGCAAAATGTTTTGTAATAAGAACTGGTACAGTAATGAGTTCTATTACATATCATCTTGGTAATTTTTGCATTCATAGAACGGATCTCTGGATCCTTTATTACATATCCCGTAGACCCACAACTTGCATGGCACACAACAAATCCAATCTCTTCCTCGGTAATGGGCGAAATTGCACTTACAAATTGAACAAAAATTGTCGTCTATTTTCCTTTTCTTGGCCACATTGGAACACGCTGGTTCATCCAGTGGGAACTCATCACTTTGCACTTCAAGTTCTGGAAGTTCTTCAGATTCGAGTTGATTGTTGTTCTTGTTGCTTTTCAAAGTAACTGGTGCTCCAGGTGCTACGTTCACTTTCTTTCCTCTTCTGTGGCGGATTCTCTCTTGGTTGAAACCTCGTTCTTCCTTCAGAAATTCCAAAAGGCTTTCATCCAAGATCCTTTCAGATGTACCACTGTCACCGCCAGGAAGATTCTTGAGCACAGCCTGCTTATCGAAGAGATAAAGTCCAGTTGTCCTAAAAGTACTTTGGAGATTGCTTGGAACTTTAGCAGCCAAAGCATGCATGAGTCTTTTCAATATAACTTAAACTTGCTCCTTAGGTACGATTCCTTCCTCCATTTTTCCAAGATCTGTATCCAGTGTTTTTTTTGAGGGGGACAAATACTCCGACATCTAAAGGTTGCAGAAGAAGCGTTGAGTTAGGTGGCAGACAAATGAAATAGATTTCTTCTTTCACTGCAGCTTTTACAACGTTTGGGGAGAAATGAGATCCCAAGTTGTCTCCTATTACAACAACCTTTTCTTTTCCATCTTGGTGTGCTTGAATGTGAGTTAACAATATCTTGCAGAACATGATGTCAAAGTATCACCGAAAATGTCAAAGTTTCCTTCAAAGTTTAAGTAGCCCCCCTCTACGGTAAGCACTGATTTCTGGGTTACTGTGAAAATGGTAAATAGATGGTGCTTTCAAAATGTCTTTTAAAAAAAAATGGCTAAGAGTTCGTCGTGTGTTGAGTCCCATTTGAATTTAGAATTTTAGAAAGAAGTAATTGAAATAGTTCAATTTCATTTGTAATTTTTTGTGTGATTTCGAAGGTATGAAATTTTTGGGAGTGACTTTGGTAGTTGGCTAACTAAAAAGTTGAAATTTGGTGAGATGCTGATATTTTCACCAGATACAAGGAAACCTAAAACATGTAGTACATTGTAGAGCAGGTGTGTCTTCTTTGGCCTCTCTTTGAAGTCATGTTTTCCAAAATGTTGAAAAATAATTTCTAAATCCGAAGTTTGTTATTTGAAATGGTGTGATCCAATCACAAGGTATTTGCAAAAGAAGTTATACAGTCTTATAGTCCTTCGAACGTCATTTTCGCTGCAATTGTGAAAGCTTTCGCCTAAGTGGAGTGTCCCATTATACAGCGCAAAAATCGATATGATTTTCTTGTGTGATTAAGCTCGAAAGTCGTACATTTAGTATTTTTTGGATGCAGTAAGATCTGAAAATAGAAGTACAAGACGGCAATAGTTAAATTAGCCTTTCCTTTCAGAAGCTGTTGAATTGCTTTATCTATTTGTGCCCGAACGGCTCGTGATATGGAATGCAATTTGTTATGAAATGTGGCCGTCTTGTCGATTCGTATCTTATGTGTTTATCCCACAAAATATCAAATGTTCTCTGGTGAATAGGCAAAGACGTATCTGCACTTATAAAAATATTGTGGCAAGTGATGTATAGAAAGAGACTTGCCACAATAGGGAGCAAATGAAGGCCACCAGTGGGGTTAACAGTGTTGCCAACTTCAATGAAGAGTACATGTTTTGCAAAGAGCACTATATGTAGTGAGTGCAATATTCAGTGTCATGTAGAACATAAGATATGACGTGTATAATCAGTGGTACAATCTAACAAAAGAGAATAGAAAAAACAGAAGTATGAAAAATACGGAAAAGACGAAGTTGGCCATAATGCGCCACATTTGATTACGAGCTGTGCATATTAGAATGAACAAAACAGGAAGCACAGACTATGCAGGAAACCGACGTACCTAGAGTCGAAAAGAAAAACGAATTCCAAAGTTGGCAGCACTGGTCATGAACATCCAGACAAGTCTAATATAGTTAGGCCACTCGCTTCACAAAAAGAAAATTCCGGCAACAGGCATCACTCGGAATGCATCAATGCTAGAGTGATTGAGGCAATGCCAATTCGGGGAACATGAAATGGTTGGGTTGAGCCGACAACCTATAATAGAAGTAAACATTACGTCATGGTTGGGTCGTATGTGGGAATATACAAGCTGTCCCACCAAACTTTGTGACCTGAAAGATTTGAGAAACGAAGAAAAATGTGACGGATCCAGTTGTGCAGGAATGTACCAATGTCAGGAAATGATAAAAGTCTGTGAGAAGCAAGTGCCCCCAGGATCCCCATCATAGGGCCCCAGGAGCCAACTTCAAACTTTCAAATGGCAACAGGGACCGAGTGGTACCTCTCTCGATAGATCATGGAATGTGCAACAACACATATAGGAAACATTTGCTATATGAAACATGTTTTTCAAAATGGCCGCCACAAATATATGTTGTGTCTTAACATGGCATTGAGATTGTGATCTCAAATTGCTGCGAAGCGAAAAGAGATGTTGCAAATCCAATTACACAGGAATGTATTCATGTCGAGGGCCAAGAAAACTTTGTAAGAAGCAAGTCCCCAGGGTCCCCATCATAAGTCTCGAGGGGTCAACCGCAACATTTCAAATGGGAACAGAGGGCGGATGATATTTCTCAGGATAGATTCCATACCGCCTATAAGAAACATTTGCCATATGAAGCACGGGTTTCGAAATGGCCGCCAAAAATGCACGTTGTTCTTGTCACCGAGCAGATATTTTTGGCGGCCATTTTGAAATCCCATATAGTAAATATTTCTGATATGCGTTGTTGCATAATCCATGGTTTATCGAAAGAAATATAACTCGACCGATGGTGCTATTTGAAAGTTTGAAGTTGGTCCCTGGGACCCCACGATGCGGGACTTGGGGGTACTTGCATCTCTTCTCGCTCGCTGACATGGATACATTCCTGCACAACTGGATGTGTCACATTTTTTTTTCGCTTTGAAACTATTTGAGTCGCAGAATTAGGTGGGACACTCTGGATACATCATATCGGCGGTGATAGTACTGCAGACAGCAACACACAGCAGATCAAGCCTTTGATTATGTTTGCTTTCTACTGATGTGGATATGTGATAGAAAGACCACCAAAGGTTCAGACACCTCTAGAGTACTGTTTCGAGATATTCACAGGCGATCATTGTACCATGTATGACGGATAGGCAGTATTCCGCTGTGCTCACTGCAAATGTAACCTCTGTTTGGACCATTGTCTCATCGAACAATTGCACGTACAATGTGGACGAGCAGTACAAATGATGCGAAGGCTAATGCCTCTTGCCGGAATTTTCTTTTTGTGAAGCGATTGGCCTAACTCTATTAGAATTGTCTGGATTTTCATGACCAGTGCTGCCAACTTTGGAATTCGTTTTTCTTTTCGACTCTAGGTACGTCGGTTTCCTGCATAGTTGGTACTTCTTGTTTTGTTCATTCTAATATGCACAGCTCGTGATCAAATGTGGCGCATTATGGTCAACTTCGTCTTTTCCGTATTTTTCATACTTCTGTTTTTTCTATTCTCTTTTGTTAGATTGTACCACTGATTATACACGTCATATCTTATGTTCTACATGACACTGAATATTGCACTCACTACATATAGTGCTCTTTGCAAAACATGTACTCTTCATTGAAGTTGGCAACACTGTTAACTCCACTGGTGGCCTTCATTGCCTCCCTATTGTGGCAAGTCTCTTTCTATACATCACTTGCCAGCATTGTATTTTGCCGTGCCCCCCTTTTTTGCGGAATTTGCACTTTTCCCCCTTGTCTAACCTTGCTGTTTCCCGAACTTCCACCCCTTATATTTCTTGAACCTATTGCTATGGGCAGCTAATTTTTTGGGAATGCTCATCTCTGATACAGCTCTTTCAATTGACATAGGCCATATCTTTCACTGCAACTATCATTTTCGGAAGGTTCCCTTGTGAGATATTTGGTTGGTTTTCTTCTTATATAAAAACGGGCCTTCATGGATTTCAATACACAGGTATCGCTTTGTTTACATATTAATTTTATCATGTTGTCTTTTCAAACAAAATCTTGGTCGAAAATAAGGTTAGAATGTCCGTGTTCTAGGAGTCAAAAGTAATAAGAGAAAACAGTATCGCCAATTTTGAATTTAATGAAGGCAAGATGCTTCAGTCTAGTGGCTTTATTTGAAATTCGTTTTAGGTTAGTCACAAAAGGTAATAGTTTACAGTGTGCTGGTAAGTATTTCTTTTTTGCCCATAATGATACTGAGGAACAAGTGTCAACTATTATTGGAAAGGTGTTGGAGAGCACTTTGACGTCAAAGAGCAGTTTGTATTTTCTCGTTCATCGCTAGGTGTTATTTGGCTGGAAAATTAGTTTTGAATTTCGAAGGGATTCTTAGCGATGTTAGATGGTAATTCATTGGCCTGTTGGTTGCCCATAGCTTGGTGTCGATGTTTTGTAGGTTCTTGCTTTACATGTTTTTTGTATTGTAGTCCACAGAGTATGAGACTTGCCCTGTAGCAAGTCTACACGCTTCCCGAGCCAGAATTCTGTCGATAATGGATGAGTCCGTGTCCTTTCATGTAGCAGGTAGTAAGTAATTGAGCTGAGCGAAGCGAAGCTCTTATACTCGGGTTAGCCGTTTGGTTGTCCGCGAACTCCTCCTAGACCGTTTGGCCGATCTCAACCAAACTTAGCACGCTGATAGAGTATGTCGTGCTGAGTGACAACATAGGTCGAAATCAAAAATCCGATGTACCATCGAGGAATAATAACCGAAAAACGCTTCCTGATTACGTAGTTTAAGCTCGCTCAGCTCATTTCATTGCAATCGGGTATATCCATTGCATTCCTAGTATCTTATTACCTTTCTTAAAATTCTTACTATCATTATTATTGCCGGTAGAATTGCTATTATTTTTGTTTCTTCCAGATCATCTGATTTAACATCATTGAACTTTTACTTGAAGCTCACCTAAAAGCAATGGTATATGGTGAAAAGATTAGGGATCTGCATAATTTGGAGCAAGGCGGTATGCACATACACAAATCACATTTGATACAAAGGCTTAACTCTGTGTTCATACAGTTTAGGGACATATCTGCAAACATGGATAGCGCAACACAGGCAGCATATTAAACATATTTTTGTAAGAGGTAATCTGAGTTTCATGTGATTATAGATGCATATTTATCACAGTTATGTTAAATCTAATTATACGATTCAGTTTCTCTTAAAATTCTAAACCTGTTTCATATATCATATGACCCAAATTTCATTTAAACTTTTTGAGCGAGATTTAAAATGGCGGGCAGCAAGATGACGACCGTTCATCTTACATGCACCATAAAAATTTTCCTCGGCCGCACGTATCTACAATCTCACCAATTGCTATTTTATACTCGCTTTCATTTTATCAAGGGTGGTAAGAGACTTGTGATTTAACATATATATATATATATATATATATATATATATATATATGCTGACCATCCATAACTTTATGACCACTCACTACTTTTTCAACGAAGTCGCTGGGTTGATATAAGAGGCAGGGGTCACAGCACTAGACTGCGGCAGTGATACCACTCAATCAGTCATTGCAATACTTATGTGTAGAATGTTGAAGCCCGACGATTTGTTAGTTTGGTAGGGGTCACATTGTGATTGACAGACTGCTGAGAACTAGCATCTCCAAATCAGTATTTGTGTGATTGATCGGATGTTCGCGAGCTGTCATGGTTATTGTCTTCCAAAGATGAGAAAAGGATAATGAAGCCGCCACCACCAAATGACAAGGCGTGAGCTGCCCACACATCACTAAAGATGTCGGACGTCGTAGACAGTGAAGATTGTTAAAGCAGGATAGGGATAAACTGTGAGTATTGAAAATCTTTGCATACTTTAACAGTGAATAACGTACGAGTGTGCATGAGCGCATAGTTCACCGTACACTGTAGATATGGTTCTCGGCAGTCTATGATTCATTAGAAATTTATAACAATCTGAAGTTAAGTATCTCCCTTCATCTGATATTTCGCTAGAAATTTAAAAACTCAACTTAACTCATCCAATTTGGAACAAACTTGGCATTATTGTAGACCATGACATACAGTGGTAAGTTCGAAATATTATGGTGTCAGACTTTTAGTTTCGAAATTATACGTAAGGAAAATATCAAATAAGGGATAATTTAATACGACTATGCGCAAGTTTGAACGAGTCCTATTAACTGTGCTTCCAAATTAAGGGTTACAAAAATGAAACGCAGCAAAAAAGTGTAAAATTAATTGGTTAAGGTTTCATGTTAGCTATTAAGTTATCTATTTTTAGGTTGAATTATATAGCATATAGAGCTACCAACTACTTAAATAGCTCTCTAATTTTTATATTCAAACGTAATATGTGTGCATAAATTGATCACTGCAATATGTAATAGTAACGAAACTTCTTTTTCCAAAACAACTATCCTACTATTATGATATAATCATTTGAAAACAACTGTAACCTACTGTTTAATGACTTTTTTGTAGCTGCGTCCCAGAACCTTCGGTGGGCAGATAGTAATAGCAGGTAAGGGAACTTTCCATTCATTATAGGTCCTTTCTATCGTCACAACAACAGGGTTATCTTGAAACTTTCTCCAGGATTGGTTAATTAAAAATGATGTTGCTATAATGCCGACCAAGAAAAGCAAGATCCAAATACATCTGTAAATGAAGAATATACATGTAACAATAAAATTATTGAAATCAGCTCATTTCGAAATACAGTAAAACTTGTCAACTTGGCCACCTCTCTAAGTTGGCCACCTGCTCATCTTGGCCTGGTTCATCTTGAACCTCCATTTTGTCATAAGACATTCGTTACTTATTACTCTGTAAGTTGGTCACCTGTCTATCTTGGAAGCTGGCTGCATGGAAGCAATGTTTACTCTATGAAAATAATGATAAATTTACCTGCATATCTTAGCCACGCAAACTACCGTTTTGTTATTTTTTTTAAAAATCTTTCGTATTCCCATATGAGAGGCAGATGTTCTGTATCTATGACTAGAGACAGAAAAGCATAGATTTCCACGATTTGTTCTTGGAGGTCAATGGCCAGAACACTACCCTGACAAAGGGGTGGTGAAGGAAGATGTGAATAAGACATAGCACGTATAGGAATTCAGGAAATGGTTGTATGCATTTGTTTACCCTGTCTGTTTTGGTAAAACCATTAGCTATATCGGCTCCTTACATCAGTAGGGAGCCTTAATAATTCCGTAAAGTTCTCAAGGATAAAGCTAACCATATCATTTGTCAACTTTGGCACCGGACGGCTTGTCAAAAAGTAGCGGAGCTTTTGAGATATGGATTCCCTTAAGATTTTCTCAAAACATCTTTTGCTCCGAGGTAAACAGTTGTAGCTCATGATTAAGAGGTAGACGAAAATTTACATGAACTACAAAATTAGAATTGAATAAAAGAGAACAGTAGCAATTGAAAAAGTCATAAACTGCATATAAATTGGTCAATTTATAACTTTCCTTTTCTTCATTTCAATCTGAATAACGCAGAGTGCTGCAATATCAATTTCAATGAACTGCGTACATGTTTCCATTTTACGGTTATTTGTGTTATTGTGTTTTCAATTTGAATAATTTAGTGTACCAGACTATTTTCCAGGAAGAGATAAGTATGTACGTATATTAAGCATACTGTACTATTTTTTCTAGTACTGTATATTGTTATGATTATATACATTATTTTAAAGTGGCTGTCATGCCATTGCTTATTAAAATTTTAAATCAAGTAATACTAGGAATCCCATTCTAAAAATACACCAATCGCACTTATTTTCTGTATGTTGGTTTCTTTTCAATGGAACTGGTGGTGGCCAACATAGACAGGTTTCATTGTATAATAGTTTGCTTCTTTCTAGCAACTGGCCAATTAGGTAAAATGAAATACAGTTGATATCTAATAAAATTACAGTGGACCCAGGATTACGAATTTAATTCGTTCTGTGACGCTTCTCATGAACTGAAACTATTTTATCAGAACAAATAATGTATTCTAGCCACAATGTTTCTTTCCTTTTCATTTGTTTTCACATTTTAAGTATATTCTGTCGTGAATTATATTGAATAAAAATAATATCCTTTCTAAAGGCAAAGAAATTACATTAACTTATACAAAGAGTATGAGGACCTAGGATACATATATTTTGAGAGGACGAAAAAGCAAATGTTTACGACTTTTAGGAGGTACGGAGGAAGAAGGTACGTTATTTTCATAATTTACATTCAACATACGGTTTCACATAGTATCACAGAATGATTTTGATAGGAAACCAGGTCAGTTTTATTAAAAGTAATTGTAACACTAGAAACAAATATTAAAATTACAATCAATATATCAACTGTTCATATGCGTATTTCTTTGTTTGCGTTATTGTTAGAAAAGTGTATCACTAGACTGTAAGATGAAAAATAGCGTACTTTTGTTACGTTACAAGACAAAAAAAGTTTACTTTTATTTTACGTGACTACAAGAAGAAAAGGTGTATTTTTATGTTACGTGAACACGAGATGAAAAATAGTTTAACTTTTGTCTTACGTGACTACAATATGAAAAATAGTGTTTTTTTTTATGTTACGTGCATAGAAGATGAAAAATGTATTTATATGTTACGTGAATAAAAGGTGAAAAATAGTTCACTTTTATCTTATGTGAATACAAGATGAAAAAAGTATTTTTATGTTACGTGAATACAAGATGAAAAATAGTTTACTTTTATCTTATTTGACTACAAGATGAAAAATAGTGTATTTTTATGTTAGGTGCATACAAGACGAAAAATGTATTTTTATGTTACGTGAATACAAGAAGAAAAATAGTGTACTTGTATATTACGCGACTGCAATAAGAAAATTTCTGTATATTTATGTCACGTGGTTACCAGAGAAAAATAGTTTACTTTCATGTTGCGTGAATTCAGAATAGAAAATAGTTTACTTTTATGTTACGTGAGTACAGGATGAAAAATATCTACTTTTATGTCAGCTGACTACGAAATGAAAACTAGTGTACTTCTATGCCACGTGGTTACAAGATGAAAATTGTGTTTTTTCACGTGATTACAAGATCAAAAATAAAGTAGTTTTATGTGACATAATTACAAGATCAAAAATAATATCCTTTTATGTCACGTGATTACAAGATCAAAAATAGTGTACATGTACCTTGTGTGTAGTAAGAACACCTTCTTATAAAGGTAACTAAGAAAGTTCTGTCGCTTTTTTTGGAGATCTGTGTTTAATTTTCTTTCATGCCGTGAGTAGAAGGCGAATGAAGATAAGGCGAAGACAAGTTGCTCTGTTGGTATAAAACCCACTTCGTGGTTGTGGCAATTCAATTACACCATGAACTTGCTTAAGAACCGAGTAAACATGGAGACCTCCAAAGAGCGTCTTGGGGACGTATATGCTGTACGAGCTTAAACTGGAATCAATCGATGCTGCTGCGGGGCGGAATATATTCCAGGTCTTTGGTGACTTGTCATGAATACGCGGACAGTGCGGCGGTGGTTTAACAAGTTTAAGGATGGTGACGAAACACTCGAAGACCCGACACATGCCGAAAGAGCAACACATTTTCAAAATGAAGATTTACAGGTAGAAATTGAGACGAACAGTGGTCAGACATATGATGAACTGGAACTACAATTCTGTGTGAGTGGAGAAACCATTGGGCAGCACTTCCATCAACATGTGAAGCACTACAAGTTAGATCGATGGGTCCAACATGATTTGACTCCGACCAGGAGGCAACGCGAGCAGACACCTGCGTTTCTTTGCTGTCTTGTCTGAGGAAGGAGACATTTCTGGACAGGATGTTGACGTGTGATCAGAAGTTGGTTCAATACCCAGCTCCACGGCACCATCATTATTTGTTAGTATCTCATAAACCGGTTCCAAAACAGCCGAAACCAGCACTCCACCAGAAGAAGGTATTTCCGTATGTTTGGTGGACTACTCGCGGCATCATGCACCGGAATTGCTACTAGCTGATCAGAGCAACAATGCAAGTGTGTACTTCACCAGTTGTGTCGTGTTCAAGAAAAACTCAAAACTCTGGAGCCAGCACTCCTGAAACGCAAATGGGTCCTCCTGTTACAGGACAACGCTGAGCCCGACGTAGCAATGATGACCAGGGACACCATTCTACGCCTTGGATTGGAAACACTATTGCATCCGCCATACTCTCCGGACATTGCACCGTCCGAGTATCACCTGTTCCATTCCTTGGACAATCACCTTCGAATTAAAACCCTAGTAGAGATGCTAAATGCACTTGATACCTTCTTCGCTTTAGTGAACACCAAGTTCTACCACGATGGGATCCATGGCGTTACAGAATGTCGCTTAAAGGTCGTCGATGCTGATGGGGACTATTTTTGATCTTCCAGATACAGCTATCAGCAAAAGTATTTCACCCTAAATGCTCTAATTACATTACTTGGGGTTCAGATAATTTGCAGGTCTGAGAAGGCCTGGATAGATGCAACCCAATTTACACGTAACGTCTCTCGGCACTGACAACAGTTGGTAGCACTGAGTCACCTCTTTATGCAAGAAAAGTTGTGAGTAGATGACGCACGAAACAGTTCTCCGTTCTGAGATGAATCTCTATGGTTCGGATTGTGTTGTCCAATGAACACCATATATTATTGTCAATATTGTAGTATATCTAATGTATTATTTCCTTATATATTGTATGTTCAGAGAAATAAAAATACTGACCACGCATGAATAAGAAAATGCTTGGAACTAGATTAAAATATCAAATGTAGAACAAATACAGGAAATGAATTTGTAAATGATTACCTCCGTTGATAGAACTTCACCAATTCTCCTCATTCCAACATCTTGCCTGTCACACTGAGAATGCATTGAAATTGATATTGAAACATTTGAAAAAATTAGAACCGGGCCGAGATTCGAACCTGGATGGGTCAATTACAAGTTCTATGTGCTAACCACTTACCTACTGCGTCGCTTCAACTTCCACCTAAACTATTAGGTAGTTAAACTCGTTGCATGTAAGTGGGTACACAAAATACTAATGCTAGCATAAAGAGGCGTTTCTCATGTGAATGTCACTATGACTTACTCGAGGTTTCCTTCTTTAACTCAAAAACAAGTTATATAGACATTCGTCACTGATGAAAATAATACCAAACGTCAGCTGCGTAACTCAGATCTTTCTAAGGGGCAAGCATTAATATTTCAGCCCTAGGATATATTGTTTTGCGCCCTCCCGTAAAATTCGGAAGTAGCCCCTTCTTCCTACCTTTCTCTTATTCTTTGTGAGCCCCGAAGCCTGTGGGCACTCTCACATGCTCTTGGTCCCTTCTCATATATGTTAAATTATTTAAGTTGACAATATTGACAAATCTCAAAGCCATACGAATAAATATTATATCTAAGGCTCCTGAAACTAGACATTTTTTACTGAAATGGCCCACTACTCATTTTTGTTGTATTTACCTTTTGTGTGCGGTCTTGTTTATATAATGTAGTGAACCATTTCGATGCTTCATTTATAATTTCATGTTCGTAACGTGTACGGAGCAAGAAATGGGCTCCCTCGAACGGCTGAGAGTTTTCCTGGGAGAGCAGTTGCTCTTCATATCATCCAGTTTACGGCTTTGCGAAAAGTTCTCCACATTGAGATTATCTCATCGTTTCTAACGATGGTCCCGATTTACATTAAAGAGGTTGTTCAGCCTACATCTGGCCGATTTCGTTCCTTCCCCCACCCGGGTAGAATGGACTCAGCGGACCTGGCTCGTGCCGTCCTGCAGTGTTGTGCAGTGGCTTCCTGCGAAATGAGTTGTTTTTCCGCGTGGACGATAATAACGCACAAAACAGGACCATTGTTGTGAATGTAGTGTTAAATTTGTTTCCAAGTGTGTGGGTTGCCGCACTGTGACCAAAATGCCGCCCAAACTAAGCCGGTTTTGGGAAGGCTATGTTGCGGCTCTTTGTGACGCCCACTTTAGTGTTTCTGTCATTAGAAAACAGTGCAAGAAGAAGGGTTGCAACAGCAGTTTAAGTGGAATAAAAAACGTTATTAGAAAGTACAAGGGCAACGAAGATACACCATTTGGATCACCAACGAAGTTGCTTAGCAAGCGGAAATGCACCAAGGTCACCTCCACCATGCAGAGGAAACTTCGCAAAATCGCAATGCAAGAAAATCCGCTAACACAAAAGTGTATAGGTAATCGTCTTGACGTATTTTTGGGAACAGTAAGCCGGATCTTACACCATCAACTCAAGCTTTAAAAAGTCATGAAAGATCGCGGCCATCTTCTCAAGAATGCCCACCAAAAGGAAAGAAAGTGTAACGCCCGGAAGCTCTACGAACGGTATCTGGCGAAAGAAAGGTGGAAGTACGTCGTAACGCTCGATGAAGCATAGATTTACTTTTCCTTGTGCTGCAGACCGAGAGCAATCATGTACCGAGAGAAAGGTGCCAAGAACTTCAGAAGGTGGGTCCGTGTCTGTAAAGAATCCTTCCCAAAAGGGTTCATGGTCGTTACTGGCTATTGTTACCGACGTAAACTGAAGATTTGTAGGGTGACGAAGAACTGTAAAATAAATTCGCAGTATTTTCAGGAGCAGATCATGCGGCCGATCTACGAGCATGAGATTCCAACAATATACGGAAATGACGCCAATTTGGTGCGCATTCACATGGATAAGGCCCCATCACATACCTCATGATCGTCCCTCGCATTCTACAGGGAGATGAAGGAGGCAACTGGTATCCAGTCGATACCTTTTAATGAGGTACCTGTTAAATCTCCAGATGCAAGTCCTGTGGACTATTGTGAATTTAGAATGCTGAAGCGGGCTTTGGGTAAACGGCGTGACAACTGTGGAAGCATTTTGGAAAGCTGTGTAAAGGGAATGGGACAAGATTCCCCTCCCAGTTCTTCAGAGAAGCCTATTACAGTGGAAATTACGTTGTCGGGCTTTTGTTAGGAACCAAGGGAAACACATCGAGCACTTACGGACCTGGCGCCATGGATTCTTCTAAATTTTTAGGTAAGTCGAAATTGACCAAATGTAGACTGAACAACCTCTGTACTACTATTCTTCCTCGCACGTCTAGCAAGATAGCCTCCCGACTTTAGAAAATTGAAACAATGACTAGGTCATTTGTTTGTACCACGTTTGTACCGTTTGTACCGAAAATATTTTCGTTATTACCACTTTCCTTATAGGGTTGCCTGAGAGATCAACTGGGGCGGCTATCTTGACGACAAGATAGCCCCCCCTGTATCACAACACAAAAAATTCAAAGACACCATTCGAAAGCAAATCGTTCGTACCGTTTGTACCGAAAAAAGTTTTTTTTTACCCTGATAGTTTTCGAGATAGCTAAGATTACAGTTGTGGGGGCATCTTGGCGCCAAGATATCCCCCCTATCACAGCACAAAAAATTGAAATACACCACTTGTGCCGTTTGTACCGAAAAAATATTGTTTGTGCTCTAATAGTTTTTGAGAAGGAGGGTTAACATGTTGGGGAAGTATCTTGGGGGGAAGAATCATTTGTACCGTTTATACCCAAAAAATATTATTTGTGGTCTAATAGTTTTTGAGAAGGAGGGTTAACATTTGGGGAAAGTATCTTGGCGCTACGACAACTCTCCCCGTTAGACAGCACTATAATTGATGAGTACGTTTCGGCTTATATTGACTAATTGAATAAGTTGGTTAATTAATTATGTCGTTGATAATAATGAGGCAAATAGTCCAAAGATCGTGAGTTGAGAGCTAACTTATAGAGTATTTAAGTGCTGATAGGCAAATGAGATCAAGTAACATGTATATGGATTTTCATGATACAGCGTGGGTAAGGGACCTAACCTGTAGTGTTGATATGAGAATTATTCTATACTGAAAGCAGATTGTGTCATCCTTCTGGAGGAGTAGTGCCAGGTTCCAGTAAACTTTTCAACGGACAAATCATATCCAAGTTCTCAAGTTTCCATCAAAGCGAATAAAAATGAAGATATCAGAAAAGTGCTGTGATACGTTCCTCTCGAATATCTCCGATGTAATTGTGTACTTTGTCTTGCTAAGTCACCGAAATTTAAACATATATTGGATCATCACTTCGATTATTGTATTCCATACCAAAGAAGAGTTCTAAATACACATACATTTACATAAACAAACACATAATACTTATTAATGGGCATGGACAAAGTAAACATTACGGGGCCTATCTTGCGTACAAGATAGGCCCCCAAATTTCATCGCTTCTTTCTGGAAAACTATTAGGGTACAAACAAAATTTTTCCGGTACAAGCGGTACAAACGATTTTCTTCCGAACGGTGCATTTGTTTTTTTGTGCTGTGATAAGGTGACGCTATCTTGGAACCAACATACCCCCCACCAATGTCATCCCTTCTTTCTCGAAAACTATCAAGGTACAAACAAAACTTTGTTCGGTGCAAACGATTTGCTTTCGAATGGTATATTTCATTTTTTTGTGTTGTGATACGGGGGAGGGTATCTTTGCGACAAGATAGCCCCCCAGTTGATATCTCAAGTGACCCTACAAAGAAAATGGTACAAACCAAAATATTTTCAGTACCAGCGGGACAAATGTAGTACAAACAAATAACCTAGTCATTGTTTCAATTTTCTAAATTCGGTGGCTATTTTGCCAGACGTCTTCCTCACCGTAACTTCTAATTTCCAAAGAAGCAAAGACAGCTGACATTATTTTCGCATTCTTTGAATTCTATTAACACGTGTAGAAATAGAAAGTTCTATTTTTATCTTCCATAACTACTAGTTTATTTTCTTATCTTTATATGAGGAATTGTTAGCAGAGTGTTAAAGCATGAAACTCGTATGATAGAGACCTGCGTTCAAATACCGTCATGGCAATTATTTTCTCCTTTATTGCAAGGTATTGTTTACCTAATTGGTATTTTAAATATGTTATTCCGTTATTATTATTATTATTATTATTATTATTATTGGAGATAGAGACTTGGCTTCATATTTTATATTTTATGAAGTTTGAATTGAATTTCAAGTCATTTTGTTGATATTGAACGATTCTGAAATGGCGAATTGCATTAACATTAATATTTCTAGCAGCTGTAGCAGTAGAAGAAGTACTTCTAGTAGAAACTTATAAGTAATTAGTGGGAAGCGTTCGTGTTTAATCATTTGTATATTTGTCCCATAGTAACGATATGCCTTACGTATTCATGAATTGTTCGCTAAACAGGTTACATTCCCAGACAGTACGAATCAAGGTTGATACGGCTGAAGTCATCTTTCGTAGTTCACTTTTCTATTGCGAGTGCTTTCAAGAAAGTTGTCTCAGTACTAAGACGGGGATAAATTGAATATTTTCCATGTTATTTTACATTGGAACTATGAATATTACAAATGATAAAAATTCCTTTTATTACCCAACGGGACTCAAACCCGCGACCAACGGGATGTGAACCCAAAGCTTATCCCAGTACTCTAAGACATCACTGTTAATTAAGGATAGAAACACTTGATATGAAATGTGTTCAGCAAGTTACACACTTTCACGGTTCCAATATTGTTACACTCTTGATTTGGTCATAATAAAAGAGAAAGTATAATGTAAAAACATCTAAATTGTCCAAGCAAATAGTTGAAAATGAGTGATGGAAATAGTACTAGTGCATGATTTTGCAGCATTTAGATATGAGGAAGTTTAACGCCTACTTGAGCATGGAAGCTAAATTGTTATATGAAACTGTAGTTTAAATATATCTCTTTTGCGTTTCTTTATAATTATATTCTTCACGAGCCATTAATATGTATTGCAGATTTCCGAGTTCTATATTTTATCCAGTCTTTCGATATTGGGGAAATCAAAATCTCTTACCGTTGGCCCGCGAAGACGTGATGTGTGGCCCGCGCATTCAAACGAACTTTTTATACATATTTACTGTTTATTATGGCTTCTGTTAAATGTAGAAAAAGAAAATCTATAATTTAAGAACCAGAAACTCAAGTTACCCATGACGAAAGTGTCGGCCGACCAGCGATGGGCAACCATTTACCTCTCGGCAAAAACTGAATGCCCGGCAGCGATGTTCCACTGTGGCCCTACTTCCGTTTAGAAAATTATACCACCAGCTACAGAGACGCGACGAAACCCCAATGAATCACAAAATGCCTCCCTCAAAATATGTTAAATCGCCTACATGCATTATTTGTTTACATTAAGGTGGGTTAAAAATACTAGGAAAAAGTACACCGAGTTGGACTCTCACGATCAATCTTATGGTCAGTAGGCGGATGTTCTTCCTACTTCGCCACGGAGGTGGTGAAGGAAACGTTGCATGTAAAAGGATAAATTGTTGAGGTCTGTTTAATTTGGCCAATCAGAGTGCTCCTTAGTGTAATCACTCTGAAACTGAAGCCATTTGCTCTTACAACCCGAGGAAAGCTAAAATAGTTTTCAAATAAATAAATTTATTAATGATGTCCACTATGAAAAAATGTTAAAACAAGGAAATTTTCAAATTAGCCACTTTTCCCATATACATTCCATGGAACAAAGTTTTAAATTCATATTAATAGCTTTTACAATTGACACTAACGATGACACGTTTCTAAGAAAGTGATTTTAGGAAGGACACTGTTTGCATTGTTTTAATTTTTTTTTTTGCAAATGATACGGAACTGCTCAAGTCGACCGATGAGTTCAAAATAATAGATAACAGAAGGCTAACTACAGTCTATCCACTAGAAAGGTTTCAAAATATTGGCCAAGCTGTTAACTGTTTTCGACACGGTTTAAGTTTCAAACCGAATGTGTCGGCTTATTTCAGAAAATAAACCATAATTGGTTCTGTGCAGTTTGAAGCAGACACTGGATTGAACTTTTTAAGAATAATCTTACATGTTTTGAAACAAAGACCGAAGTATATGTGATGATTATTTCCTTTTAGTTTAAGTAATTGTGGATCTGCTATTTCACTCTTGACCGTAATTACGATTCCTTATGTCTTTCTCTTAATAACTTACTTTGGAAGAACACAATAGAAAATAAAATAATTTTTCGGTTCCGGTTAACCGTTTGAAACCGATTTATATTACTAAACAAAACTATGGTTTACGATTCCCCTACCTGTTCAGGTCTACTAAAGATATACTACATTGGCTTCACTATTAATCTTCCGTTCCAAGCCCTGCTATCAGGTGAAGAAATTCCAGCCCCTTTTGGTCAGGCTCTCTTGCTTTGCAACAGCTGAACACTAATTGGCTCAACGCATGTTTCTTGCCACGGCTCAAGGCATTTTGGCAGCACTATAGCCTTGATCATACCCTAGATTTGCGCATATATATATATATATATATATATATATATATATATATATATATATATATATATATATATGTATGCAATGTAATGAATATAGTCTATCTCTAGGTAAGGGATGCTCAATGTTGTTTTGAATCCATCGGGCCACTTGCACAGTAGGGCATCATGTTGCGGGTCCCAATTTAAAAAATGAAAGCAGTGTCCTTCGAAAAAATATTTTTTAAAAACGTGTCAACCTTTTTGTAAAAGTTAGACACCAAAAACTGAGTTTTGTAGTTGTAAATATATTCTCAATTATTTAAAAAATTGTTAATATGAATTTAAAATTTTATTCCATTTAAATTTATATGGAAAAGCTTCAAATCTGAAAATATCCTTGTTTTAACATTTATTTTTTCCCATAATGAACATTATTCTTAAAATTGTTATTTATTTGAAAACTATTTTAGCTTTCCTTGGGTTGTAAAAGCCAATACTCCATGCCATAAACGTCGCCAACATCTAGTGGCCCACTTGCCTTTAAATGCCGATAATCGATAAAGTGATACGTGGAAAGATTGGCGCTAGTGTGTCAATGTCGGCATTTTTTCGTAAGATCGAAACAGATATCTAGAGTCGGGGTGTTGAAGTTACCAACGCGTAGCAGCGAGCAGTGGCATTGTAGGACATAAAGGGCCCACGTGGGGATTAATCATTGGGGACATTCACTCCCTCCTCATATATATACACACACGTCTATATCTATATCTATCTATGTATCTATAATAGGGTGGAGCGTTTTGCACTTTTATTGGAAATTCGATAACGGCAACTGCGGAAAAGGTGCCATTAGTGGCACCGACCTTACAGAATTTTTTCTTGATTTTCTGGACAACCCCTTAACCTGCCCCTACGGACATAAAGTTTTTAAGTGTTTGGTTAGGCAACACACACAACACCAATGACAGAAAAGCTACATGTGGTTGGTTTTAGAGTTACCTGATGGTTATAATACAATAATTTAATAAAAGAAACTTGTAGCAATGCCAGCAAATAATTTTAAAATGTTAATGAGTCAAAGTACTGCCATATTAGCACAGTTGTTGGAATTAATGTCCAGATTTTGTTTGGAATGCCACGTTAATGATGATTATAGGCATAGCTCTTGATATAACACGATTTGTTTTTGGCAACTCCTCCGCTTGTTATGTACACTGACAGTAAATACCACCTAGCGGCAGGCTACAGAACCTCGTGATTACTTCCTTTGGCCACGCTCTTCAAGCGTCGTCGCAACGTCCGGCTCAGTCCAGAAGTTTAACAATATTGGAACCGTAAAAGTGTGCAATTTCCTGAAGACATTTGATATCAAATGTTTCCCTCCTTAATTAACAGCGATATCTTATAGTAGTAAGATAAGCGTTGGGTTCACATCCCTGTGTTCGCGAGTTCGAGTCCCGTTGGTTAATAAAAGGATGTTTTTATCATTTGTAATATTCATACTTCAAGTGTAAGATAACATATAAAATATAGTTTCTCCCCGTCTTGGTGTTGAGACAACTTTCTTCAGAGCACTCGCAATAGAAAAGTGAATTACCGAAGATGACATCAGCCGTATCAACCTTGATTCTTACTGTCTGGTAATGTAACCTGTTTATCGAACAATCAATGAATACGTAAGGCATTACTATGGGTCAAACATACGAATGATTAAACAAAACGTTTCCAGCAATTACTTATAAGTTTCTACTACGAGTACTTCTTCTAGTGCTTGCTAGAAATATTAATGTTTAAAGCAGTTCACTATTTCAGATCTCTTCCCTGTGAACAAAATGACTTGAAATGCAATCGGAAACATCATAAAATATAAAATATGAAGCCTAGTCTCGACCTCCAATAATAATAATAATAATAATAATAATAATAATAATAATAATAATAATAATAATAATAATAATAATAATAATAATAATAATAATAATAATAATAATTTAAAGGAAGAACATTATTACAATAACAGTTACGTAAAAACACCTTCCAATAAAGAAGAAAAATTATTGTCAAGAAGAGATTCGAATCCGGGTCTCTGCCATACGAGTTTTATGCTTTACCACACTGAGAAAAAAAAATGTAGGTGGCATACTTAAAAACGTAGGTTACATTCGTAATTCCTGTAGTTTCTGGACTTAACGTACAACCGTATATAGCATCCTGCAGCAAACGTATAGCTGAAAAAGTATGTATTATACGTACTGTCTACATAAGTGCAATGACGTCATTCGCGTGACGTCATCTACAGTAACAAGTATATACGGAGGTAAATATCTAGCTTTGTGACGTCAGGATCGTATGTAGCATGTGGGTTAATAATGACGACACTCACTGACTATCAGGACGGAGCATAATTTCAAGAAGTATGCAATATACGTTCTGTACGTGTGTTTCTTGCGTTCAACCCCGAGACAGCATCTATATTGTACTTGTGCCCCGTACGTACGACTAGATACAGCGTACGTATTGTACCTATGTATTATACAGATTTTTCTTATGTCGCACACAGCTTGTCCCGATACAGCATACAGAATATCCGTATGCACCATACAGAGTGCACATATGCAGCTTACAGACTGGCTGCATGCGGCATATAGATTACACGTATGTCGCGTACAGGCTGGCCATATGTAATGTATGGATTGGATGTATGTAGCTTATAGATTGTCCATATGAAATATACGGATTTTACCTGTATCTCATACGTATTGCCTTGTTGTAATATATGAATTGGACATATTCAGGATCTACATTGTACGTATAGTGCACCATTATTGAAGTGCTGCAACATACTGAGAAATGCATGATACATTCTTACTGTAATGTTGCCACATATTGTTTTTCTCTGTATGGAAACAAAAATAGCTTAAAATATGGTTGATCTCCTTTGTGCCAATAATAATAAAATTAAAAATACTACACTTTTCAATCTTAGTTTGGAGCAGTGAAACTGTCCAGAGAAATGTATTTATCTGCAGGGTGTAAGTTTGGACTTCCTGCTAATTCTTTGGAAAGCTACTGCAAAGCCAAGTGTTGAAAAGTGGCACAAGAGTTAATTTTAAAATTATTGGCACAAAGGAGGGTAACCACATGTTAAACTATTTTAGTTTTCATACAGAGTAAATCAATATGTGACAATATTACTGTAAGAATTTATCATACCTTTTGCAATAACTTAGTTGCAGCACTTCAATAATAATGCAAAATGCACAACCATGTACAATCCTATGTTCAAACTCAAAAAAGACTTACGTACAGTCATTTATTAAGCCGTTATCATCCATTGCTTGTACAGTCACGAAAGAAAATATTCTTCAGTTGACAAAATTTGTTTTCCTAAAAACTCAACAATAAATTAACCTATCAGAGTACCGACTTTGGCAGGTTGTCAAGTTATAACTATTCGAAGAATAACAACAAAAAGATCCAAATTAATTAATTTGTTGCCGAGCTATTGGCAAAAGAAAATTTGTCAACTGTCAAATACTTTCTTTTCCGTGTGTACTATATAAAGACGACTTTACCTCATTCTTTTCCTTAATAATATCCTCTTCCAAAATGCAGAAGTTGTTACCACAAGAGGCGTGAATAGGATTTTCCAGAAATAACTTCTCTGCACATTTTAATTAACAGATAAGTTATTTTTTAAATGACGCTATAATTAAAAACATGGTGTCAGCTGAAAAATTTTTCCCTCACAAGATGATTCCTAAACAGTACTCGCCATTAAAAATGCAACTTCAAGGAGACAGGGTAGCTACGCCAAAGTTCCCAAGCCGATATCTAATAGTAAGTGTCGAATATGCTTAACCCTTAACATACCAAGCGGGGTACTCTAGGGACCCCAGAGAGTAATATTTGGTGATACTGCCGCAATTATAAGAATCAATTTATTCTCGATTTTTATATGTATTCTGCAACCCTTTGAGATATCAATTACATGATTAGATCAACGATGCGTTTCTTTAAAAAATGCAAAAAATAAAAACACACTTCAAAATGTAAAAACTCCATTGTTAAACCTGTGTTTCAGATTTACGAACACAAAAGTATGAAATTGTATGAAGAACTGAATAGTGTTCAAATATACATAATATTTGACGTCAACAATGTTCATTTAACTTAAGTATGCTTCTAGACATCCAAAAAATAATAGTTGGAGTACCCTCTGCAATACTATGTTGAGAAATTAAAATAATACTTGGGGTCCCCAGAAGACTCCAGCTTGGTAAACAACTTTGACGACTTAGGCTTGGTACGTTAAGGGTTAAACTTACCGCTGTATTCGCTGTGTGACAACGTGGTGATAGCAGAGCAGAACTGACCCAACATTGACAACCAGAACGACTGTAACACAGCGAGACATCGAGAGGATGTTCTCTTCTGGTATGGTAAGCCATGCGTCTTACGATCCAATGCCACAGCTCATCAACTGTAGCTGGCGGAGTTCACAGGTATAAGAAGCTGTGCAGCCATCGACCAAACATATTTATCCTTCCCTGCTCTACACATTCTGCAAATTTGGACTTTCCTGGATGTATCCTTCTTAGTTCAACATTTTAAGTAACGAGCAGTGTAATAGTCTCATACATTATGTAAAGAAAGAGCGATGATTCTCAGAATTACTCGGAAGTTTCTAGTTTACAATTATATACATATATAGATAGATAGATAGATATAGATAGATAGATAGATGTACAATAATTTAAAACGGTTATATCAAAGTTTGCATTCAGAGCACAAAAAGAAGTATAGCTCTCGGAACATTGATTTTAGCCAGATAATACCACTAGTAAACTCAACCACACTCAGTACCGTTAGTTGCTTGGTATTGTCTATGAGGCAAAGATCATCGTATCTCATTGCGTGTAGATTTTTGTATTTGTTTAACACTAAAAATTGTTTGTCGCTAATCGAACCCAGTAACATATATACCGACAGGACGTACGTTAGTCACAATGTTACATGAGTGAAACACTAAATTATTCGATTGACACTTGTGGCCTTGTCAACACTAGAGAAAGGTACAAAGTGATTAAATAAATACGAAACATAGTACATACAAAATATAGCGATGTATGAAGTCTCCTTTTCATACGATTTGGAGAAAGGATACATCTGTAGAGAGCAACATAAATGATTTCTCTGGATAATTTGGATTAGTACAGAATTCGAACAAAAATAATTTTGAAATTCGTTAAGTCCAACTTTTTTTCTTTCTTTCTTCAGATTCTCAATAAAGTTGACTACTGAAAAGCTGAGTTACAGATTTTATGTTAAAACATATTCACTATACCATTGCCTTATTCACAGAACAATACATTAGTTATTAATGTATGACTGAAATAATAGTGCTTCGTGCAGATTTACTTTATCCAATCGGAATTGCACAATGATAAAAAAAAATGTTGCAAGGTATAATGTTCTTATTTACAGAGAAAAAGAGTTGAAAGGACTTAACGCTAACAAACATTTTCTTTAAACAGACATACATTTATTCTAATTTATGGAAGAAAGAAATAATTTGCGGAGCAGTATATTTATTAAGGTTACATATTTGTACAAAAGAATGTAACTACAATCGGGTCTGTCTTCAGAAAGGACGTGCTTTTAGCCACAAATTACACTGCTTCTTTTCGCTGTCTTTCATGCAGAATCCTGGTTTTGTTTTGATGCATGAAATACCTGAAACAAAAATCCAAAAATATTTAAAATGTTACATTTTAAAATATTTAACATTTTTTAGATTAAATGGACAAAATCTGTTCGGTCAGGTATGGACTTTTGGGTTTCTGGTAGAAAAATGATGAATTAAAAAAAAGTGTTTGTTGATGCTGAATAACTCGAAATGTATTACTATGCAAAAGTAAGTGGGTACCCACTGGCGTTCGAGGTACTATGGGGTACCTAATATGTCTGCATTTTTAGATATGTGGAAATATATGTCTCTAAAATGTAAAGAACTGATATCTGTTTAGTACAGAAAACCGCAACTCGGTAAGCCTTATGGATACCGAGGTATGGGAAAATAAAGGATAACACCATAGAAGTGTGAGTTTTGCGTACTAGATTGTGCAGTTTCGAAAACGTAATTACTGAGGGCTAACAACAACCTCAAAAGTAGTTTCAATTCAATACACTACACACACGTCCTTATGGGGGTTTTCGGGTACTATGGCATTCGCAGACCTCCCATTTCTAAATATTCTAAAATATATCTTAATAAACTTATAAAGAACGTTACAGGTGTGTGTTTACCGAAACCGCAAGTCGGTACGTTTAACAGTTACCGAAATATGGTGAAATAAATAGGAACACCATAGGTATGTGGGGCTTCCATACTTGACAGTAGTTTAGAAAATTAATGAAAATATGACTAATGGCTATCAAGATATTGTCAAATAAAGGGAGGACCCACACAGTTATAGGGTTTTCGTGTTAGGTGGTAAAATTTCCGAAACCGATCATGAAATCTGAATAAGCACCAGTAGCAATTTCATCCTAAAGTAACTGGGTATTTTCATGGGGTTTTAGAACATCATGGGTCTAAAAAGATTAAGTTTTAAAAGCTTTGGAAAATATAATTTGACATTTGTAAAGAGTATTAGAAAAGAGAATAGAGTTACCCAAAACTTCCAGCCAGTACATCTTACAGCTAGAGAGAGACCGTGAAATAAAAGAGTTTTAGATCTTGAAATTTCATAAAACAACTTTTGATCTTAATAAAAGTTAAATAAGATGGTACTTATATGGGTGAAGTGAGTACCTCACACTCGTCAGGGCAATTCCGATCGAAAGATTAATTCAGCTCGAAGTTTTCTTCGGGTAAATCCAAGCGTGATAATTCCTAGCGTACAAAAAGAATGAAAATTCTTTGTCAATATCTAATATAGCGACCGAGATATAAGTAATTATGTATTTTACGACGTCGTAAAAATGGAGACCCACATGGATTTGTACTGTTGAGTCTTTGCTGTAAGAAGAAGAAATTTCAGAAAACTACCGTATATACCTTAATAGACAATTAAATGGGTGGAGGCACGGTGGCTTAGTGGTAGAGTGCGTACCTTTGGTGTATTGGGTCCCTGGTTTGATCCGTGTCCAAGTCAGTTTGTAGTCGACATTGTATTCTTGGGTATTTTCGGGGTACTCCCGTTTCCTCCCACCTTTATACTCCATCAATTCTATCATCAACATTCACTTGCCTTAATTTCATTTTAAAATTAAATGGGCAGTTAAGTGTGATCGTATCTCTGTGGATTAAGAGAATACTTCAGTGTAGTTTCTGCAAAACATACTAGGTACACACCCCACCACTAAGTTACTGTGTCCTCACTGATTTAATTGTATATTAAGGTATATACAGTAGGTTTTTGAATTTCTTTCTTATAGCAAAGACCTAGAAGTACAAATCCTTAAAGATCTCTATTTTTACGTCATAAAATAAATGACTCGTTATATTTTGGTTACTATATTAGATATTCACAGGGAATTTTCACTCTTTTACACAGCTCGATGAACCTTTGGAACTGCCTGAAGAAAACCTAGAACTAATCTTTCCATCGAAATTGTACTGAGGTACTCACTTAACCCATAGAAATACCATCTTATTTAATTTTGTTCGGACCAATAATTTTTCCGAAGTTTCAACATCTCATACTCTTTTATTTCACGGTGTTTCTCTATATGTTAGATGTACTAGCTGCAAGTTTTAGGTAAATACATATTTCTAATACTCTTTACAAATGTCAAGTTATATTTTCAAAAGCATTTAAAATTTAATCTTGGTAGACAGTAAGATGTTCTAACACCCCATGGAAATATCTAATTACTTGAAGATGGAATTGCTACTGGTGTTTATTAACTTTCCATGACCGGTTTCGGAAATTTTATCATCTAATACGAAAATCCCATACCTGTATTGGTCCTCTCTTTATTTGACAATATCTTGATAGCCGTTAGTCATATTTGAATTCATTTTCCAAATTGTACCTTCAAGTATGCAAGCCCCACATACATATCGTGTCGCTCTTTATTTTCCCATATCTCGGTATCCGTAAGGCTTACAGAGTTGCAGTTTTCGGTAAACAAATATCAGTTCTTTACATTTTAGACACATGTATTTCCATATATCTAAAATGCAGAAATTAGTTACCGCATAGTACCCCTCTACCCCATTGGGGTACCCACTTACTTTTGCATACCAGGGCAAAAACACCAGTGGTCGTTACTTTAAGGTTGAAAACATACTCTTTTGTCTCTTCTGTGAGCACCGTGAATCGGTCGGAGCTGTACCATAGTTGGAAAGAGACACTGATCCTTCCTATATATGACCATGTAGTCAGAATTCAAAATCGAATAGCCGTTGAAGGAAAAACAATATTTTAAAATCCCTTGTATTGCACCGGTAGTAGTCATCTCAAAATCGAAATGTTCCAGTGGTAGTTAGGGTTTTGTACCAGTGTTCGTCACTCAAATAACTTGACATAATTAATTCAGAAACGCACTGTTTATCAGTTTAAAATTAAGAATAGAGTATAAAGTACTAATCTTAATAACTGTGCATCACTTTTGGCACTCAAGAAAGAAAATAAAAAAGTTTTTACATACTTTTTAAAGCAATTTCAGTAAGAAAAATGTTAACTGAATTCAAAAGTTAACTGTATATTATTTTAACGTTAAGAGTACAATATTAATTACTATGTTTAATAACTATAGTGACTTTAAGCACTCAAGAATGAAAATAAACATGTTTGTACATACATTTTTAATACAATTTGAGAAACAAAATAAGTTAACCGAATTCAAAACTTAATTATATATCACCTTAAGATTAAGAATGGACTATAAAATACTGAGGTTAATAATAATGCATTACTGAAGAATGAAAACAAAAATGTTTTTAACTACCTATATTGTATTTACATGTTGTTATTTCTCATTAACATGCTTTTTGATAACGCACGATATGGGCTAGGGGACGCACGAGAAATGATTTGAGACTGTCACCTCTCGCAAAGGTGTCGCGAAAGTTGTCTCGTCTCGAAAACTGTATCTGTTTCTATTGGAAGAGCTATGTCTCGTCTCGAATTTCGTAACAAAAATTCGTTACACATGCAGTTTTGTGTAAAAAGTGAAATGTATAAATACAGGAGAGAAAACATTGCAAACAAACATTATGTTAGTATGTTGAACATACTTTTTTGTATGTGGTGCAAAATGTCTTCATCTATGGGGTTACTTTGCACCAAAGTTTATATGAAATGAAATCTTTGAGTTTTACGTTCCACGCTTTTGCCGGGTATGCTAAAGGAGACTATAATCATGAGAATGAATGAAATAGTAGAATGAAAACTGTGAGAGAAAACGGGAAAACCCCGAGGAAACCACACACAGTGTTTGTCCAACACAAAGCCCATTTGGCACGTGCTGGGATCGATCCAGGAACTCCACGCAGGAGAGGTGAACGCTCCACCACTGAGCCACCGCGACCCCTCATATAGAGTAGAAGTAACAAGATGTAAAAAAAAAAAATGGCCCGTCTGGAGGACATGTAAGCTAAACACCAATACAATTGTTACAGATTTATTTACTTGCACTGTTTAGGCTCAACATCGCAACACCAATATCATTATGTCACATCCTTTCAAAACTATGCTAACTGCAACGTAGACCTGCTTTGCTTCGTAATGTCCAAATAGTTGATTACTGTGCTCGAAAGCAGGCAAGTAGCATACAAATTTATGATGTTGAAGGCGTTATTTTTCACAGCTATGGAGAAAAGACATGAAAACGAAAAATAAAAAGAAATCTTTGTTTTACGTCCTACGGTTATGCTATGTATGCTGACAGTCACAAATGAGTATTGAAAATTAATGATCTTGGAATACGATTTGGTGGAATAATGAGGGGGGGGGGATAGACATTGATTAAATATAAAATTGAAAAGAAATAAGGGCCTGACGCTCAAATATTTATCTATCTGGCAGCCATCTTGATCCCTCTAAAATATCATGAAGTACTTGATTGATTCTAAACCCAATAATAGTAATAGTAATTATAACAATAAACACAGAATATACCTAGATATAATTTACGCACCTTGAAGTGTAGAAATTAATGATTGCAATCCTCAGCATTCCAATAGTTCTTTGGTTTCTCCAAATGAAGATTCGGACATCGGTTTTCTTCTCAAGCTATAATGGGGTACAATAATCAGTTGCAGTCCAAAGCAAAGTCACTAAGTTAAGCATGAATATAAAAGATTTTGTGTTAAATATTTCAATGTAAATTTCATGAAATAGAATTCATTAGTTAGTTACATACAAACTCTTACGCATGTAAGTCAGAATCTACTTGTAATAACTTGTAAATTTAAACAAACTAAATTATACTACAGTTATAGGGACATCAAACATATATTCCATAAGATATATAGGGTGTCTCAAAAGTCCCCTGACTCGATTATTATCAGAGTTACAACAAAATGTAATTGGGAAACCGTCTCCAAATATGATGTTTCCAATGTAAGTTGAAGGAATTTTCAAAATCGGATGAGCCGTTTGGCTGTATACTCTTTATGCGTCCAATGTTAAATGAAAATGCAACGTTGCCATTTACCTGGACCCACAACATAAGTGAATGAAGTTGCTGATTTTTACGCTAACATGTCGATGGCTAGCCCCCATTTCAAACAGTAACTTCATTCACATATGTTGTGGGTCCAGGTAAATGGTAACATTGCATTTTCATTCCACATTGGGTGCATAAAGAGTACAGCCCAAACGGCTCCTCCGATTTTTAAATTGTGTTCACTTTAGATTGAAAACAACATATTTAGAAATGGTTTTTCCTCTTACGTTTTGTTGTAACTCTAACTGTCAGAGGACTTTCGAAACACCCTGTATACATCATACGAAGTTCCTTTCTAAATTCTACACGGGTGTAGTTTAATTGAATGTGAGATGGGTAATACACATTAAGCCGTTTGGGAATACTCTCACAGACGGCCGCCATTTTGGATTAAATTTGTTTGTTATAAACTGGTGGGTAATGTGATATATATATGGCCACGGGCTAGAATTTTCTCAGTATGTCAAATATGCAATCAGATTCCATGGAGCTTAATTTGGTGAAAAGTTATTGCCAATTGAACGTTGTATTTACCTCTTTCTTCTAGATGTAGAACCATACCGTTAGCACGTGAGGAATGCATCGAAATATTCAAACTGTGGAGCGGGAGGAGTGCCTGTACAGTGGTTACCGATTGCAAACAGAATCATCCACAATGTGACTGTGTTACATGTTGCAGTGTCACAGTAATTAACTAAATTTGAGGAGACGGGCACATTCGTGGACATACGTCGTAGCGGACGATCGTAGACAGCTACAGATGAAGCAACGCCTACGGCAGTGCTGACTTCTTTCTCGATGTGGCCCCAGAGGAGCACACGTCATTTATTAATGCAATGTGGGTTGAGTCATAGGGTCTGCGCGTGTATAAGTGCGTCCGTACAAGGTGCAAATGAAGCAACATCTCCACAAGAACGATGTTGATCGCCAAGTGCAGTGAGTAATTATGGTTAACATTTTTATGCAAATACTCTTTTCAGATGAAGCTGACCTCTACGTAAATGGGAAGGTTAATAGGCAGAACATGCACAATTGGTCACCTGACAACCCCGCGTGCAAGACCCCTCCAACATGACCAGCGCAAAGAAAATTAATTATGGTGTTGGCAGACAAATGAGGAATACGTCTAATCAGTCACTTTTTCATTCCATAAAAATAACTGCGGAATAATACCTCACGCTCGTACAGGGATAGATATTGCGAGCTGCGATGCCCGAGGATGGTACATTCTCGCAGTTTTTTCAACACCTTCTTCATTATGGATTCGTATTGCGTCACTACTTGAACAATTCTCTAGAACATGGGTTGATCGACGAGAGGCAGTTGAATGGCTGCTCGATCACCGGACCTAACGCTGTTCAATTTCTAGCTAAGTGGAAAAGTTAAGGCTATGGTTTGTGCAGTAAATATTCATAATTTTTATCATCTAGAACAAAGTATCGCCATCGTCTGTGCACAAATTTGACCCTATATCCTACTTTGTGTCCACAGCAATTGGAAGAAGCTTCTGCAAATGTTTATTGCTCAGTAGGAACATGTGGAACATATACTATAACCAGGGGTAAAAGTGGACTTGAAAAGGTGGGGGGACGGTAGGTAGCGGCATCACTCCACGCCGTTCCTCCTGCCTATCTCTGCCCATTGTACCATTTTAGGATCTGGGGGACGCCCTACATATTTTTCGAGGTGGGGAACTGCGTCCCCCGCGTTCCCCCTCGCTTTTACCCCTGACTATAACAGGGAAATGTGTTCGAAGTGGGAAAAATCAGAGGCGGTGTGTTTTATTACGATTTTGACTCGACATATCGGCTATCTAAATGTTCAAATGCAGTGAGGTGTGAAGCCTACAAGATTGCATTTCTATTTACATAATGTCTGAAAACCACTGGAAAGCTTCTTTTAGTTACGGAGAAAAAACGGAGAGACTGATCCATCCATCGTGAACAACTTTCTGGAAAAAAATAAATAAAAATAGCCCTTACCTTGTATCAGAGAATTATACACGAAAGTGCTCAAAAACCGACTTTTAATATTAACAATTTCCAGCGGGAAAACTCCTGGACCACACACTCGAATGAGGGGTATTTCAAACTCTCGTAAGATCTGCCCCCACAGCAATCCCCTAAGTCCGCCCATGCTCAAAACACGACGCTTATAAGAATTCAGACAAGACGACACATACATACATACGAAAGAAACAATTCAATACGGCACATCAAAATATAAACTAGATGAACTTCTTTGAAAACACCTCATTTTACAAACAAAAGGTAGAAAAAGGTAAAAATGTCAGTATTGTCAACTTAGAATCTACATAAGAAATAAAATCTTTTTATGTGCAAAGCTATTCGTCAATACGTATAAAAAATGGATTTATTAATGGTATTTAGCATTTATTCTTCCGTGAAGGTATATCTTGATCACTAAAAAACCAGAAACGGTATGTCTCTATCACTGGAAAAAAAACAGAAGGGTATGACATACCACTACATATAGTCTCACTTGGTTCACTGCCAATAACATTTCACCAGAATAAGTTACATGATATCTGATTGCATATTTGACATCCTCAGAACATTTTAGTGCATGACCATGTATCACACTACCCACTTATCGTCCGTATTACAATTTCGAATCTAAGATGGCGACCGTCCGCGTGATGTAATCCGAAAGTATCCCTCTGGGCCTAATGTGTATCTCTTATCTCGCAATCAATGAAACTACATCCCTGTAGTTTTTAGAGAGGATGACAAGGGACTTCTGATGCATCCTGTATATAATACTTGTATCAATAATGACGGGTATACCGGCTAGGCTAAAGGAGACGCTGATGATGATATAATGAATGAAATGGTGGAATGAAGAAAGTGGGAGGAAACGGGAGAACCCCGAGAAAACCCACTCACATGGTGTTTGTCCACCACAAAGTTTACTTGGCGCGAGCTGGGATCAAACCAAAGACCCCAAACACCAGAGGTGAACGCTCTACCACTGAGCCATCGAGGCCCGACAGGAATATTTGTTGAAGTCTACTGTCTTCTTCAGTACCAAGGTTACACAAAAATGAGCCTATGGTTTTGATGGAATTCGAACCAACATTATATGTATACTCTCTCAGCGAGAATCAAAGCTGGCACCAAGTTTACATATGCGCGTGCATTGTATTTTACTTATATAGCTCACAGAGCTATGGGCGAGCAAGCAAGGCACGTGCCCCGGGCGTGTGGTTGGAGGGGCTACTAAAAGAGAGGTTATATATTAGTACTTTTCCATTTTGGTGTTTAATACTTTTCATCAGAGTGCGAAATCATGAAATCAAAGTGGGGGAGACTGAAGGACTGAAGAGAGCGAGAGAGAGGAAAAAAAAAAGCTGCGCAGTCTTACACTTCAAAGAATTGTAGTGAAATGAGAAGGTCAGAATTCAAGATGACATTCTGATGCTTGGCACGAAGAAAAACATTGCAAGCAATTTTGAAAAAAAAAGAAAGAAAAAAACTTAAATAATGTGATATATTTTGTAGGCTTTGGATATGTATGTTTTAGTTGGCATCAACAATTATTGGTGTGTTTTGTCACAATTGACAGTTTAGCGAGAGACTAGGCTAACTGACAATTTTAACTTTCTGAAAGAAAAGGAAACAAATGAAAACAGCACGTTACAAAGGATACGACTGATATTCATAGTTTGGCTTAGTATACAACAGGGGTGGATTCAGGATGGACTACTGGGGGGCGGTGGGTTGTAATGCCACTACTTACAAGATAGAGCTACTTTTAAGAGATTCAACTCTGGGTGGGTTTTATTTTATATTAAAATACACAAAGTTTCCTCTTCTTGGGGGAGATAGACCCTCCCTGGATCCGCCCTTGTCTCAGGACAAGCCACACAGACAAGTGGTTGAGGCAAAAGTCAATTAATGACATTAGTATGCTGTTCCGTCAAAATCTCAATCTTGACCTGGATGTAAGTTAGCCTGGTCTCTCACTGAACCCCTCAATTGAATGTTTAATATGTAAATTAGGCACTTCTACATCACAAACACAAATATAACCTACCTTATTCTACGTTTTTAAATGCATTTCTACAACTGATTGTAACTTTAAAGGTTCTCGTGAAGATTAGCTGGCGGAGGTTACCTAACATAGCCATGAGTTATCAAATTAACAGTTGTGCTTCGTGGGTGATGATAATGATCCTGAGGTTAGATGTTAAATTGGACTCGAGAGCGGAACAAGGGCTGATCTTATTCGTGTCTCAGACGAGGCATGGAATGGAACGAATATGAAAATAAGGTTGCTGTAATAGTTTTTCATAGGGTTTGTAAGATTTTCGAAACACTTGGCAATTTTTTTTATCAAGACTTGACATTTTTTAAAGAAAAAAATCAAGACTTGGCAATTTCAAGTTTCATCCCCCTCCCAATCTTGTAATGCTCGCTACGCCGCTGTAAGCAATACATATTTTCGACAATATTCGTTGTTCATCTGTTTCCGCTGGGTTCCAACGTGGTGAGCTGCATATGGGACTTTTAATAGTGTTATTATAATGAGAAAGAATTGCAAATTATGTTCATGTTCCTAAAAGAGGGAAATTGAAAGAGAAATTAAATTAAAAATAAATAAGGAAGAGAAAAGTAATTACTTGAAAATAAAAATAAAGTCTTTGAGTTTAATGTCCCACGATTATGCTGTTAGGCTAAGGGAGTCGGTGATTAAAGCAAGTTAATGATTATGGAATATTTGGTGAAATGAGAAAGTGGGAGGAAACCAAGTCCCCGAGAACACCTACGAGCACGTATATGAAAATGAAGTAAAACATACACTGGCCTATGCTTTCTTTGTCTAGCAGAGTCATAGTTTGGAATCGAAAATGTGTTTTGAATCCTTGTATTTAGAGATTGAGAATGTAAGTAACGAAATCACTTAACACATCCATTAAGATTTCGGAAAGCGAAATCTAAATTTAGGTAAGCTAACTCCATGTACTAACTGCTTGCATCCGCTTCGTACATTGTTCGAAGGGTCACGAAGCAAATCACCTCATTTAGTCTACACATACCTAGTACTAGCGTTAATTACCTGCTTCGTTGGGTGAAAATAAGAAAATCAGTAATATGTTACGTTAGTCAGTCACTTTTTTTACTATTACGAAACGCTCTCTCATATCATTTATTTTCGATCATTTGTAAGATCCGTCTCCCCTCTTTCCCTCCCCAAGTTGCTTGGCTGAATTTTTATTTAAATAGTATCGGAAGTGTCACTGTCCATTTCTGCGCCCCCGAAAACAATGGATTTAGATTAGGATTAGTTCACTTAACTTAGTAAGCCTACACAGCTTTGGCGCGGCTCGACTTGTTAGAAAGCAATCCAAAATATAAACAAATATATCGATGTCACTGGGGTTTAGTAAAGTGTGTTGTAAGTCAAGAAGATTGAGAATCACTGCCTCGATTATTCACTTCAATTAATCATCAAACTCCTTTAACCTGAAGTACATAATCGTGGAATGTTTAATTAAAATTATAATTTTATGGCATCTAGAAAATGCACATATCGCACATTACGTTACATTACCATTCAATCGCAATAGGTTATTACAGACATGTGGTTGGCTTGAAGCTTAGCGTCCTATTCAGCGCCAAGACTGTGTACTACCTACACCTACAGCATAATATGGAATCCTACTCGCATGATCTTCAATCAAGATTTGAATCAACGGGAGGATGAAGATTTTTCCTCTCGTCAAGTAATTTCCCCAACTCGCGAAAGAATTTCTCCCTTGCCGGGAAAATATTTTCCCTCATTTCATATTTTACATATTATATACTATATATTATATCTTGCATCACTGAGAAATAAAATGCTTGGATTGTATATCTGAAAAGTCGCCCCCTCCCTGCAGGCACGTAGCCACGATTTCGCAATACGGGAGGTCCGTGACGAAATACTGTGGTTATCACACCAGGGGTTCGATCAATCTAAACTATTTTACTGACAACATATCCATATTGATTTGTTAGGACAATAAAATGAGGATATGTTAGTAAGTATTTTAATTAAAGAATTATGAAGAAATCTTGCGTAAAAGAATAGAAAAAAGTATTGACAAAGACATAGTCTTCCGAGGTCATTCGAACTCGGTTCTTCTCGTCTTCTTTCTATTTCTCTTATCTTAGTTCAATGCCGTCAAGGATAGCAACGAGATCTCTTTCGGGAGTAAAGACATCCTATAAAATGGATTAGTGTTGCCGCGAAATTCAAAATGGTTCATATTATTGGTAATTCTGGGCATTGCTTAAGTTCTGACAGGCTATCTGAAAGAACCGGTTTATCGATCGTCATTTGTAGTCCATAGGGTTACTGGCGCAAATCCCGGGGGGATGAGGACATGTCCCCTCCAATCTTAGAACTGGGGGGACTTTCCCCTCAATAATCCGATTTGAAATGCGTTTTTTGGAGAGAAATGTGATGATTTGTGTCCGATTGCCACAAAGGAAAGTAAGATGAAATTGATGTCCCCACCCCAGAATAAGCCTTAAATCTGCCCGCCTCACAATTTTGAAGACAACTCTGCTCCCCTGATCCTTCGCAGCATTGTTTTTCAACTTCATAAATATTTTGAACATCCTTAAAAAAAATATGAGAACTGTCTTACCCGTCCCTCCCAATGTTGAAGACAGATTTGCGCCGCTGCATACGGTTAACATGGAGCTAGATGGAATTCGGAATGTTCCGTTACAATAATATCCAATTTCAACTTGATCCGCTCCCGTTTCCTCCACACAAAGCTCCTCGTAAGAAAGAGTAACCAAAACGCTTATTGTAGCTTTATATTTTTGAGGCTGATTCATCTGTTTCTTTCTGTTTCATCTTTCCTTAATATTTTTCATTTCTGGTTCCGAAGGGGGGGGGGTCTGGACCCACCCCTTGGCTGCGTGCCTGCTTCCCGTAAAAAGCTTCATTCGAACCCTGAATCAAACAACTCCATCTGTAAAGCAGTGCTGAGTTGATTTTAATATCCTTTTCTGCAACGAGGCTGTATGAGACGGGGACTTACTGATTAACATGGACTCCGAACCACTCCCGCCGGGAATCGAACGCGGGTCTCCCACACCAAAGGCGCGTACGCTAACCGCTTAGCGGTGAAGGAGCTCATATCTAAAGCAGTGTAAGCAACAACAACAAAAAGAAACACACACACATACTAGAAGTTTGCGCAATTGGGGATCAAAACATTCTCAATGAAGTATGAGAAATAGTAAACGTCAATCAAAGTGGGCTTCTGCTTATTCTTTACTTCGTTAATACTTAATTCCTTCTAGAAATAGTGAAACAATACTATGAAGACACAGTACTTAAACATAATCGAAAGAATAAGACAAGGAAACAGAGTAATTTCCGACTAATTAAACTAGTCATATATACTATACCTAACTGTTACATTGTATTTCCTACCATATTACGAAAGCGATATAACTTCTTTACCAGCCATAGAAGCTGGACGCAATCCAATACTGCAATTTAGACGCTGTAACGAAAGCTGCAAGTCAAACGCCTGACACTCCTAACTCTTCAAACTGTGTAATAGCTGTTTCAAGCGGCCTACAACTTATGACCTTGAAACTATGTGCTAGTAACCAAATTAATGCCAAGGTACGATACAAACACCCCAACTTGCCACAATGACGTCAACACAAGGAAAAAAAGAAAAACATCTAATTTTTGGTTCGAAAATTATGAAACAATAATAATAATAATGTAATTCTCAGAAACTCAAACATTAGTTAACTAGAGAACATAACAAGCAAAACAAAACAAAACAAAACAAAACAAAACAAAACAAAACAAAAAGAACCTTAAACGTGAGCTCTCCCTGACTGCTGTTTTTAAATTTCAGTGAGGCTGTAAAATATGTTTTGTTTTATTGTTAAAAAACAAAAAGAAAAAGAAAAATAAAGAAAGAAAGGAAATAAATTTTGTTGCAAATATCCTAGTAAAAATAGGTTTCCTAGACACAAGTGGCTCCGCGTAGCGTAGTTCTAACGCTCTCGCCTTCGGTACGAGCGGACCCAGGTTCGATTCCGGTAGGGGCACTCGGTCGAAAAAGTATCAAAAGCTTTTAAGTCTAGACATCCTGAATGAGGCTTTCTTGGGTTTTCCTCATTTCACACCAGGCAAATGCCGGGTGGTACCCAACATATAGGTCCCAGGCCGTTTGCTTCCTTCCCTTTCCCCGGATAGTGTGCTCACCGAGGGACGTCATAACTCACATGTGACGGGCTAACAAGGTCATTGATGCCGAAAGCCCAGAAATCTAAATCCTAAATCTTCACTACACAAGAAAATGTTCGCGCTGAAAACGGTTTCTTAGCAATTATGTTAAGCAGTCCTGTAGTAAATCTCCATCAAGTAATAAACCGTCACATATAAAAAGGAAAGAATAAACACATAACATTCATTTTGCGTACCTTGAAATGTAAAAAGTTACAAAACATTAATATTCAAAGATTTCTCAAAATTCAGATTAACCCATTTCTTTCTCCTCAACCATTAACGAGTTACAATAGTAAGAATTGTAGTCATAAATCACATTACTTGTTTAGTACTATATTAAAGCAAGTTATACTAAAGGAATATATAATTAATGGAATATTTAACTAAAGTGATAATTTACTATTGCACTTACCCAGGCTTTTGTTTCCTTCCGCTCTTCTTTTCCGTTTGTAAACAACCTCGTTTATAAACCAGCTCGCAAGCATACGACAGTTGTTTCATGACGTCATCTATGGTGCAAGAAAGAGGTGTCTATAGGCGGTCAGGACCTCACACACAGATGGACGTATATAACATATAGCTGAAGTATTTAACATACGTATACGTATATAAAATACGGAAGATTGTTAGATGTCAGACATCCTGCAGCGACATGATATAACATCCAAGCGCGTTAAAGGCAGTAGCTGTGTAGCATATGGATAAAGTACGCTCCGTACAGATTTCCTTAGTAAACATAACGAATCCTTGTATTTGTACAATATACCGCTGTCCGGATAATGGATTTTTCTCAGTGCACTTTGCTAATTATGCCTCTATCAAAGGTAAGAAAATAAGCTAGTAGTTATGGAAGATAAAAATAGAACTTTCTATTTCTAAACGTGCTAATACAATTCAAAGAATGCGAAAATAATGTCAGCCGTCGTTTCTTCTTTGCGTATTAGAATTTACGGGGAGGAAGAATAGTAGTAATGCAAATCGGGACGATGAAATAGTCTGAACAATCTTAAAAACGATTAATAATAGTCTGAACTTGAAGTACGTTTCGTAATATTTTCCTCATTGACACAGGTCTATGTAACTTGTTTTTGAGTTAAAGGAGGAAATCTTGAGTTGTCATTATTATGACACTCACATCAGAAACGGCTCCTTATATGAGAATTAGTATCTTGTGTTGGAGGTGTTCTTTCAACGGAGGAATTCCGTTGGGAGTTCTCACAGCCCGTTGGAGGAGTTCTCTCAAGGGAGGCAATCATTTACAAACTTTTTACCAGCATTTGTTCTACATTTGATATTTTCATCTACTTTCAAGTATTTTCTTATTCATGCATAGTCAGTATTTTTATTTCTCTTAACATACAGTATATAAGGAAATAATACATTACATATACTACGATATTGAGAATAATATATGGTGTTTATTGGACAACACCATCCGAACTATAGAGATTCATCTCAGAACGGAGAACTGTTCTGTGCGTCATCTACTCAGAATTTTCCTAGCATAAAGACTTGACTCAGTGCTACCAATTGCTGTCAGTGCCGAGAGAAGTTACGTGTAAATTGGGTTGCACCTGTTTAGGCGCTCTCAGACCCGCAAATTATCTGGACTCCAAGTAATGGAATTAGAGCACTTAGGGGCGGGAAGATAATTTTGCTGGTGACTGTATGTCTTAAGTGACGTGTCGATGTTTGAAGGTAGTGGCTGAGAAAACGACAGAACTTTCTTGGTTACCTTTATATGTAACAAAAATTAAAATAGACATAGAAACCAATAAATGAAGCTTAACAATAATCAATATTGCTACATTCAATGGTGAAAATAGAGAAAATTATTATCCTACACCTCTATTAAATGTACCTTTCTCCAATTGGTCTGTTCTTTCTTGCAATCTCTCCAAGTCCATGGAACGACGTCTCCAAAAATACATCTCTCATACAACCTAACATTCTCTACTCATACTGCCATACATTCAAGATGATAAACATGTAATCTGTAAAATGAAATTGAAGAATGTTTTGAGTGGACCTGAGAATTAGTTCATTCATCAAATTACACTGGCTATTTCTTTATCTGATTATACGCGGTGCGAGAGAACCGACTAAGCAGTTTTAAGGAGCAATAAAAAGTAAATCTGGATATATAGAAAAAATGATTTTATTTTCTAAATTAGTACAATATACCATTTTACATTCATCTAGTTTTAAAAATAATGTCCTCAAGATGGCGGCCGTTAGCATCAATATATTGTTGTAGACGATCCCTGAAGTTTCGAGCAGCTGTTGCACACATATCGCGGGGTATGGCATTCACTTCGTCAATAATCCGCTGTTTTAACTCTGGTAGGGTGTTAAGGCGGCTTTTCAAAACATTTTCCTTCAGATATCCCCAAAGAAAGTAGTTCCAAATGCTCAAATCTGGTGACCGCGCAGACCACTCGACATCACCCCTCAAAGAGACGATGCGTCCCGGAAACATTTCTCTGAAAACATCAAGTGAAATTCGAGCTGTGTGAGCAGCCATGTGTATGTGTATCTATTCTTAGTATGCTACCAGTTTCCTCCAACTGCCGAACGCAGGACCGAATTGTGTTTGCATTAAGAACGGTATTGTTGCGTGGAATGTTGAACTCTCCCTGAAAAGCTCGTTGCGTAGCGATCACAGATCTGTTGTTTTCATAATAAGCGCATACGGCAAAACCACGATGTGCACCGGTCCAGACCATATTAGCTACTAAAATGGGGTCAACGACTGAACAAAGGCAGACCACGTGCAACTGTCTACCCCCACCACAGCTCTCGCGGTAATCGATAGAAACTGCTTAGTTGGTTCTGCCGCACCCTGTAGTAGAAGAATAAAAATCTATACATGTTATTCAGAAGATGTCATTGTTAGGTTCTTATAGGTAGTTTATTTCTGAAAACTTATATTCTTCTATGTCACAAAATGAAACAACAGATAAAAATTGTCATTCGTCAACCTGTAATAAGAGAATGATGACTTTGTCTGAAGACTACTTTATATAATCTAATGATATGCAAAAGGAAAGAGTGTAACAAGCTAAAGTTAGCAGCTGGTTTCCTTCTTTATACAAAGTTATTTTGTAGTAGAAAAAAATAACGTTGTACTTAGGTATTACCGTAGTGCTGCAGGCACCTTTGCTATCGTTCGAATATTAAAACATGCTAGGTATTTATGTAGTATAAATTGCATCAATATTACAAACTCTTATACGATGACTGCTGCAAAAGTTTCCCAAACTACTACTGAATACTTACAGTGTTATTACCAGTGATGCCAACTCATGGGGTAAATCCCATTTTGTGCGATTTTTGACATTAATTTCTCGAAAAAGGAAAAAATTAATTTTTACCACAACCGGCAGCAAATTTGATAGTCCTCATCGACAAGAACAAAATTGTCTATGGGTGGTAAGTATACCAATGATTTTTAGTAATCTTGAAATTAGTGTTAATTGTCGAATTCTGTTACCAGAAACTGCATACTAGTGCAGAAGAAACTTGTGATTCTCAAAAGGCAACCTCCATGAAATGTAAATTGTGCTCTGGTATTTTTTTTTAATACAAAGGACATAATTAACGGAAAAAGTAAAATGCAAAATGAGAAAGAACCTATTTGAAAACGTTCGACGCAAAACGACTAGAGAATAGCTTTTTCTAGTATTTTTATGCTATTACAATATGATGACATAAAAGAATAACGTAAATTCGAAATCTGACGATAAAATGCACTTGTTTTCTCGAAGATTGTCAACTTTATCTTTCAATTAAGGGTAAATAGTAATTCATCAACAATGTGATAAACGTAGAAAATTGAAATTTACAGGTAGTTTACTCATATATTGAAGAAATGTATGATATACAATAATTCATTTTTCTTTTTTTATAATTTCTTAACTATTTAATTGGTATAATATGGAAAATTCAATATGAGAACTTCTACCTTTCGAGATGGGATTTTTATAATGTTTCAGGTTGGCATTACTAGGCACTAGGCTTTCTCTATTATAAAATTCGAAAGAAATGACCTTTCTTTTCTAATTGTCTTTAATTGTTTGTTTAATCTTATTTATTTATTTTTCAAAACAGTTTGAAGAAGTATCTCAGAAACCGCTATTCAGAACCTGCTTCAAATCACTCACCACACATCTTATTCTCATATCCTGAAACGAAAAGAAGTCGTTAGGTGTCAAATCAGTTAAGTACGGACAATGAATTATTAGTTCGGATTGTTACTGAAAAAAAAATCAAGAGATTGGTGTGCTGAGCGGTAACTGGCACTGTGGTGATAAAGAATGATGCGACGGTTTGAGTTTGTTTTTCTCAATTCATTGATAACCTCTGGTAAACAAATTGATGCTTATAATTCAGCATTTAACAGTTCTTTGACCTTATAAACTTATTGTTGCCATACACCTGGTGTAGCCGAAGAAACAAGCAATCATTTGCTTGGCAGCACATCTCGTACGAATGAAATCTTTTGTTGATTTCTGTTCACTTTGAAACAACCAAACAATGGTTTGCTGTATAGCTTCGGGTTCGTATGAATAAATTAGTTTCGACCTCCATAAATGCGCTATTCCACACGTGCCGAAATAGCCGACACTTGACATGCATCTTATTGGTAAAGAGACAAATAGTGTGTGGCATGCTACACATGTTGCCCTGTATAGCATGTGCTATTGTGGACATTTTTGGCAAACCATTAAGGCAACAGTTTTGTGATTTGACGTTAACACTGTCTCACACTACGCATCGTGTTTCCTCGGATGAATATCGAATACTACATGCGTCACTGTCGCATGCTTCATGTTGCTCAAATATAACTTCGATGGGTTAGCGCTTTAATGATGTAGTATACCAGATTTGAGTTACCAGGATTGCATTTTTTGAGCATCTCTTTACTCCAATTGACACCAATTGACTCCAATTGAATATTTGAGCTTCGGTCGAGTTACATGGGATCCAACGGTTTGAAAGTGTCCATCAGGAGACTTTATAAAATTGTACGTATTGCTTTCATCTTAGTGCTCAAGGATGCTTTGACACTGTAGATCACATTCTGATATCTCTTTCAATCATTTCACGAACAGCATCAACATTACTGGCAAGAACAGACGTGGATGGATAACTCTTCATGAAATTCGTATCTGATAAATGTGCAACCACGATGGAATTCAGAAACCAAATTATGCACAAACCAATTCAGAAAACCATTTATTGGATGATGCTTCGTCCTCGAAAGTCAAATAAAGACGCGTAATGCATTGTTTCGGTGTGTAGTTTAACACCGAATCACTGTGTGTAAATCATACAAAAAATCATTGCCCGAAAGTGTTCATGAGTAATAATTTCCACTTCTCACACAAAACTACTTCTTTAAACTGCTGTAAAAAATAAACGAATTGGCTTAAACTCTCTTCAAACTACTTACTCTCCATATCCTGAAAAGTGACATATTTTTTAAAATTTGTCTTTCTTTATTTCGCGGGAACAGACAGGGTATATTTTCCCACTTAATGCGATTGTTCCGCTCTTGAGTGTAGCGTGGAGAGAGTGGGATGATTGTAACCCCTAAACTTATCTATTTATATATGCAAGGGGACCAGAAGGACATAATCTATAAAATTTATTCGAATGGAAACATGACATCATACAGGAAACTTTCGTATACCTCTCAGCCTCGTTTGTATGTAAATAGATAAGTGTATTATTGTTATTATAAGTTTAAGTTGTAAACTAAAGAGGATCCTACAAGTTTGAGTTCAAACATCCAAGTCCTTTTATGCTAGAATCAAGAGCTAAATTATGAAATTATGTGTGAAAATCTATCCCTTCTGCTTTCGCGAAATAGGAAAAGACAAATTGAAACATTTTGTTATTTTTCAGATTTTCATGGAGAGGAAAATCAGCAAATTTTGTGTCATTATGACAAATTCTATAGAGCACGCCCTTTGTTCATCTTTGCATATGTTTAATCTTATTTTTAATTGTAGGCCAAAGAGCTGTGGATCCTACAAGTTTGGTTCCAATTCTCCCAATCCTTCTAGGTTAGACCCAAGTACCGAAAATCTAACTGAAACTATTTTAGCATCAATCGGTAGGTTTGAGCAGGTTGGTGCCCAAAAGATATATGCCAAAACCTCACGATGCCCTAACGTTTGAGACCATTTTAGTGTTAATCGACGGGAGTAGGGCTGCCATTTGGACAGCCCCCAAAATTAATTTTAGAATAACATTTGTGAACAAATGCTAGTTTTGCGTGTACAAATGCGCACGTTAAGATATATAAATTTTTGAGACTATTTTGGTGAAATTCAGAAGCAGATGGTTGTCTAAATGGACTTTTGGAACAACTTTTCCACCCGTAAGTAAAAGTATTTTACTGCTTATAATAACAAAGATAATTACGTAGGTTGTATGCATGACTAGAATAAATACTGTAGTATAAATAAATACTTGAACATAATTTTACTTACAGTGGTTGAGCACTACTACTTATATTTCGCTATAAATAATAATACACATCATTATTATTACACGATTTACTTTTATATCAGAATATAAAATCTTATATGACATGGAAAGTATTAGATTATCCTAGTATCAGAGGCAACTTGCAAACCGCTTGCTGTATGTTTGAATTGCAAGTTCGCCAGGCTTGCATCCAGCATGATTGGAAAACGTGCAAGCATGCTGCAAACTGGATTCCAGTAACAAAGTTACATAGAAGCAACATTGCATTCAGTGTCCATTCAAGCTTGACGCAAGCGTTTTACAAGTCAAATCCAGTCAGTAGCCAATGTACGGCCACTGATGCTATTTCGCTCTGCGAAGGGTCTAAAGCATAGCTTGCAAATACAACAGAGAGCAGATTGTATGAAACAATAAGTTTCAAGTGCAAGCGTAGAAACTTTCTTGCTACTAGGGTAGATACTGAAAATTGTATATATACGGGACTTTGAACCCAGTCGGCTTCTGCTTATACATTCTGGAAGATGGATGTTGCAATATATCACCGCTAGCAATTTTTTCTTAACTTTTCAATGAATTTTAATAGCGATTGTTGGAAAATAGTGGCCAAACTTTAAGGAATATTTTACGATATTCGACAGGCCATAAATATGGCCAAAAAACAATCTGCTAGCGACAATGTGTGTAAACATCGGTTTTATTCAAAACAAAAGGCAGCTTGTTCACAGCTTTGAGCGCACATTCCCGCTAATCATGTATTATTATTATCATTATTATTATTATTATTATTATTATTATTATTATTATTATTATTATTCGGCCTACTTTGTCGCTGAATATCTTTAGAACGTCAGCCAAAGCCTAACCCGAAATTAGCGTATTAAGTTTTTCTGTTTGCATATTCTGAATGATGAACATCGGGGTCTGCATATTCGAGTGATGCCATCTTGGCACCTTTGGGTAACTCGGGCGATGACGTCATTAATTACGTCATTACAACAGTCATTCATACTCTACGACACGTGCTAAATACTTGACCGGCAGTTCCTACAATTGTTATCCGATTTATATCCTGTAACTTTCTGCTGATAGATAATGAATTCACCTTTCTCCAATTGTATCCACTAATTATGTATCTGTTTCCATTAAGTTAAAAGTATTTTAAAATGTAAAAATTATATGTTCTTCAACACAAAATTTACATATATGAAATTAATTTAATTCCATATCTAGCTACAAGCTTGCAATTAAGCTAGAAGCTATTCACGTAACCTGATTACAAATCACGAAGTCAGCAGTGTAAAACCTATCTCATTAGTCACATTACTCTAATGGGAATCGAGCCTACGATCCCTGGCATTATAGGTGAGAGCACCAGTGAACTTGAAAATATATATTTCCTTTGGAGTTAATTTTACTCCAATTTTTATTATTGTATGGAAATTTAGAACAGATAAAGCCACATTGTAATCATTAAAGAACATTTCGAATGAAAAATGTGTATATTTTAATATATGTAATTTACAACTAGCTACATAATTTTGTTGGACAGCATATGTACGGAGTTTCATGGTTAGAACACTTTCAAGTTATAGAGAAAGTAGTTCAGCTTTACAAGCAACTATTTCTGCGGTGTATCTACAGAAAGTAACAAGAAGAAACAACGTGCCATCGAATACCCAAACTTGCAATCCGCGATCAGACCAGTGCCCCATGGAGTAAATTTACCTGTACCTACTCCTCCGAAAGATTGAGAAACAATCGATATTACAGCGACTACAGGAAGTCATGAGGACACCGACTCAATAGTTGAAGATGAAGATCCCAAAGACAGTTTCTTCCACGTAAAAGATTAGCCTCACTTCATCCTACAGCATGAGTTGAATGATTTAGCGAGAGAGTTACAACTTTCGAAAGAGAAAGCTCAACCTCAAAGAGTGGAATTTACTGGCTCCTGGAACTACTTACACTCACTACAGGAAAAGGAACGAGCCCTTTTCAGAATACTACAGAATGGAAGGTTCCCTTTGCGTATGCACGGACATCAATGGTCTGATGAATGAATTAGAAATTCAACATGATCCATCCAATTGGCGTATTTTCATAGATTCGTCTAAGTACAGTATGAAAGCAGATTTACTTCATAATGGAAATAAGCTGCCGTCTATTCCTGTGGCACACTCTGCCGTCGATGAAAGAGACTTACGAGAATCTCTCACTCATTTTAAATCGTATTTACTACAAAGAATATGGTTGGCAAATTTGCGGAGATTTTAAAGTTATTGCAATATTACTTGGTCTGCAAGGTGGATTTACAAAGCACTGTTGTTTTTTGTGTCTTTGAGACTCAAAAGCTACAGGAAAACATTTTTCACAAAAAGAGTGCCTCCCCAAAGAAACATTTAAGCCCGGTACTAACAGTGTCAAGTATGAGCCTCTGATCGATCCAGCCAAGGTGCTGCTTGAACCTCTTCATATTAAGTTGGGCTTCATGAAGAATTTTGTAAAAGCTATGGACAAAAAAGATGAAGGATTTAAGTATCTTAGACAGTGTTTTCCAAAACTAAGTGATGGTAAATTAAAAGAAGGAGTTTTCACAGGACCTGATATTCGAAAACTTATCCATGACGAATTGTTTGAACAGAGTTTAAACGGCAAAGAGTTAAATGCCTGGCATGCTTTTGTTCAAGTTGTAAAAGGTATTTTTTTGGCAAACTAAAAGCTCAAAATTACGAGGCTCTGGTGCAGCAACTTCTGGTCACATATGAAGCTCTGGGATATCGCATGTCTTTGAAAATCCACTTTCTGCACTCCCACCTCAACTTCTTTGCAGAAAATCTTGCAGATGTAAGCTACGAAATGGGAGAACGGTTTCACCAGGATATAAGAACGATGGAAACTCGATATCAAGGACGTTGGGACCCTGCAATGATGGGGGACTATTGCTGGTCGGTGAAGAGAGAGGACCCTGCATTTCATAAAAGAGATGGTGTTATTTGCAGCTCTAAACATTAGACTTTATAAATTGCTCTGTGTATGTAAATGTTAATATGCCTACACTAACAGAATATATATATATATATATATATATATATATATATATATATATATATATATATAGTGCTAATACACAAACATAATATATAGTGTTTTAAAACTGGTTTGATTCAATACATTAATTTTAAGAATTTTTAAAACTGAATGTCGTTCTTGACCAACTGTCGAAATGAAGTTGATTCCCTTTCGGCACGCTAACAGCTCATTGGCTGGTACACTTCATGATAGCTCTTTTTCCCCTATTATGGTAAATCTGGCAACTACGCGTTACACAACAATGCGAGTTAATGTAGTAAAATGGATATCATATTCATATTCAGGGACATAAAATTAGTCAGAATCAGTGAGTTTTGTTTCTGTAACTTTTTAAAAGTTTAAAAACCTCGGCCTGTGTTACGGACGAAAAATATTAGAGATTCACATTGAGATTCATATTTATTACTGTTCCAGTAAGTCTTCGTAATGTGATTTAAGTACAGATTCAATGAAAATAAAAAATCAATAAAAAAAAGTTTTCAATTCGTCTGACTGGTCTCAATATATTCTGAATACGTAAAATCAATTTTCTTGCAAAAGAAAATAGGATAGGTAAGAAAAACAAAAAACAAATGAGATTCCTTAATTTGTTGTTATAGCGAGATTTCTCAATACTAATGGAATAATGTACAGTATGTACGTGTATGTTTATGGTGCGAACAATGAATCTAGAAAACTTCAAATAATGTAGTGTTATGTTCACAGCAAGTAAGACTTTTACCTTGTTGCTGGAAAATACAGCGTAAAGTTTCCCAACTTTCGTGTATTTTTAGGTATAAATATCTGTATTCCTACCACTGGTCTGTATTCCATTCCACCACTTTTACTTGCATCATGAGATTGGGTCAAAGATACAATAAAATTAATCAAAATGTGTTTAATAGAACATAAAACTTCTAAATTTAGATTTAAAATAACAGAAAATATATTTATCGTAAGCTTACAAGCTGGATTCTTAATTTGAGTAAGCTCAAATATTTGACCACGTTAAACAAATAGCCAGAGATCGGAAAAGTTCAATAAACTTCATTTTACGTTTATCCTTTGGCCTTTTGGCTAGCAGGGGGTTCGCTCTCAGATCCCCGTGTTTGCTTGGCCTACGGCGTGCACCTCTTAACCCACAATTCTACCGATGTTCAAGTTCCCTTTCGTATTTCAACTACCTGAAAGATAAGATCTTGTATCCTAAGAAAACGCCCATTTAAATAACATGGAAAAATTTTATTTCCCCTTTAGATCTGTTAAAAACTAAAAATACTTAGTTTCGGCAGTTTTTCTTTGGGTTACTCCCAGGAGGATACAATCGTGCCAAATTTAATGTTGTAGACCTACAGTAAGTACCCAATAGTTTTGGAGTGTAGATGTCCCATATGAATAATTTGGAAGATATCTCAATTTCCCATAAAACCACTCTAAAGTCGGATTGTTTTTTATTTTTGGGATTTACTTATGTAACGCTAACGAAAACATATAAGCACATCGGATTTCAAGTTTTCATTCCAATTCCAAGTAGGTCTACCTAAAATATTAGATTATAGGTCCAAAAAAAGTCCATTTAAATAACTTGTAGAATGTCTTTATCTCCACTTTCTGTTATTACACAGGCTTGCAAAAGAAAACCTACTTCAGTATTATAAAACCATAAAATTATCAGTTAAACCGGACATACTTTTTTAAAAGAATCGACGTATTAGCATATCATACGAGAAATGGATTGTTGCGAGCCCCGATGTCTGGCATCAAGGTCAATCGGCGGCCAAATATTTAAAAACTCTCAATTCAAATTTCGAGCTTGCGCTTCTACTCCCCTATAATGCTTATAACGACTCACCAAGGGTAGTCGTTAACCTGGTTCGATCGATGATATATGAATCTCGAGTGGTAGTAATAGTTTGCATGTAAAAATATCTTTAATAATTATACATATTATTATTCTCACCTTTTCTATCAAAATTATAAAGTCGACAAACGGTATCAAATGGTTTATTAGTTGATACACTTTTATGTATTTTCATTCAAATTGTCATGCACACATACAAGATGATTAGGTATCCATAAACAACAACTACATAGCAACTAATTACATAACACTATCCCATAATATATATTTTTTTACATATATTAAAAACATTCTTCTTTTGTTATTATTAAATTAACATTCTATTAAGTATAGTGCACATGTATGAGCACTTTCTGCCCAAGGTACAGGTAATTAATAATCTATCCAAAGTATTTCGTTCTATAAAATGTCGCCCGACAATTGGACTGAATATAAAAGTCATAAGCAAGCTTGGCTTTTATCTTCAAGAACCACTGGTCCGTTTACAATAATGGTCTTACATTACATATGTCCATCACATTTTGATCGCCCCTCGTATGTATCTTCATTACATATCATAGATATAGATACTTTTATAACAAACCTTTCACTTCATTAATACTTATTTTTCATTACATTAATTATATTTATTTCATTATCATTCATTATATTATTATTATATTTTATTATTAAAATGTCGTCGCCCATTTATTTAATCTTTGAAGGGTGCGAAGTCAAAATCGTAAGAAACAAACATGAGTTACCATTATCCAGGGCGCATTATATAATAATTATATTAGGTGATATTTTAAAATAAATATTGGATTAATAAGGCATCAAAATATAGAAGAATCTCATTCAAGATAGTCGTTGAATAATTAACTTAATAGAATGAATCTTACACTTGACATAATCTTTGGCAGTTAAGTTTTCAACACAAGTCAATCTAATATAAATAATCTTTGTTTTTAATCAATTATGAATCGAATTATAATTCCTCATATTGTCTGTATAGCGAAGTTATAAGAATTGTTTTCATTATTGATATTAACACATAAACTTAAAAATAAAAGTTCACAAGAATCTATAACTGATATGGGTTTAACCTAATTTCATTAACGGTAATCAGCTTACATTCATACTTGCATATGATTCTAATAAAGTACATTGTACTGCACAATCATGATTAGGTTCCACAACATGTTGTACATGTATTTCATCGTGATTCTGATTTTGATACGAAATGCCATCTCTTGACCTCCAATTACGTCTATCCATGTAGCTTGTTGTATTCCTGTAATTTCGCCCTATATTTCGATTGTTTTTATGTCTACTTCTGTTGGGTGATTTGACATCAGGATTACTACGATTAATTAGGTTAGGCTGATTCCCTACGTAACTTTGCCTATTTTGCTCGTTTTGATTGCTAGAATTTACTCGGCTTAGGTTGTTTTCCGTATCATTCACACTTCGGATATTTAGATTCCGAACAGGTACAAAATGATCTGAATTATTCTTATTTTTACCCCCTCCTACTTGTTGATTCAAAGCATGGTATTGGGTTTCATAGCATTGGACAAGCATTAATAAATGGTTGAAACTCATACACTGTGTAGAAAACAAGATCTGTTGTAACTTAAATGGGAGCAAATTTCGAATCGATGCTATTATTCTAGATTCCGATTGCAATGGATTAACGACTTTTAATTCGTTGTATGTATTTACAACAAATTCAACAACAGATTTGTGCAAACGAGGATTGAAATGTTGATTACTAATGGTGGCATCTCGATTTGCAAGCAAAAAGTCATTTTCATAATTCGCAATTAGCGCTGCTTTGAATTCCTCATAAGTATTGATGTGATCACGTACGGCTTTAAACCATAAAGAACATGGTGGGAGTAATACATGAGGGATTAATTTCATATATTGTGATCTATCTATACACATTATATTGCATTCGTCCTGAAATTTTTCCAGGAAAGAAGTAGCGTTTTCATTACATTTACCACTGAATTTACTCATAGCCCGTATTTCACTCATCTTAACACTTGACTTTACCTTCCTTTTATCATTCCGTGTACTTATTGGGTGATAATTCCTATCCATGACGTGATGTGTCGTTGCACCATCCCTTTTCCGCCCATCTGTCCTCTTCGAATGAATTTCTTCCAAAATAATATCCTCATCAGACACAGGTGAAGGCGAAGTCATCTCTGGTGAGTGGGGAAAATCCAAGCGATCACTACCCATATTATTGTGGTATGTGTTGTCCTTAACCTGTAGCGTTCTAATTTCTTCCTGTAGAGTAGCTATCAATTGCGTATTTGCACGTATATTGTTAGAATTATTGATGACCTGAATCTTTTGCTGTTGAACAGAAGATTCTATTACTTCTAAATCCTTTTTTACATCACTGATTTCTTGGCTCAGGTGATTGTGATTGTCCTGGCACTCCTAAGATATTCCTTTTAACTTTTCCTCGAACTGCGAGGTGATATCGTTCATCGTCTGTATAATTAATTGAAATGAAATGAAATCTTTGAGTTTTACGTCCCACGGTTATGCCGGTTAGGCTAAAGGAGACGGTGATTATGAGAGATGAGTGAAATGGTGGAATGAAGAAAGTGGGAGGAAACGGGAGAACCCCGAGAAAACCCACGAGCACGGTGTTTGTCCACCACAAAGTTCACTTGGCGGGGGCTGGGATCGAACCCGGGACCCCAAGCACCAGAGGTGAACGCTCTACCACTGAGCCACCGCGCCCCTGTATAATTAATTGTTTCGTTTCATCTGACTTCTGTTCCATTCGTCTGCTTAATTCCTCGTATTGCTTGTTGGATTCATCGGACTTCTGCTCTATCGTCTGCTTTAATTCGGTAGACATCTGAATCAATTGTCGCTGTAAGGCTAGCAAGATTCGGTCTTCTGATGTCATTCCTGGTGCTACACTATGTTCACCGTCGTCACTATTATTGGATTCTTTCTCAATTGCCTCACCGTTCATTTTTCTTATAATTATTCTACCACTTCTTAGTCTGGTGAAATTTGTATTCATTAACTTTATTACAAAAGTAAATTCACCCTTATTTTGCTTCGGGATATGAATTTACAGCAAGTCCCGGGTGAGGTAAACCAAAATTTTTATAACGACTCACCAAGGGTAGTCGTTAACCTGGTTCGATCGATGATATATGAATCTCGAGTGGTAGTAATAGTTTGCATGTAAAAATATCTTTAATAATTATACATATTATTATTCTCACCTTTTCTATCAAAATTATAAAGTCGACAAACGGTATCAAATGGTTTATTAGTTGATACACTTTTATGTATTTTCATTCAAATTGTCATGCACACATACAAGATGATTAGGTATCCATAAACAACAACTACATAGCAACTAATTACATAACACTATCCCATAATATATATTTTTTACATATATTAAAAACATTCTTCTTTTGTTATTATTAAATTAACATTCTATTAAGTATAGTGCACATGTATGAGCACTTTCTGCCCAAGGTACAGGTAATTAATAATCTATCCAAAGTATTTCGTTCTATGCTGCACTTTCCAAGCTTGTTTTTTCTTCAAATATCGATTTCGTGGCGGAGATAAGAAAGTCAACACTTAAAATTACTTTACTCTTAGGTTACAGCTGAGTTGATTCACTATTTGCTACGTTACCAAATTAGGTATAAACACTAGATTAAAGTTTACCAAACAGCATTATTGGCGTGGACAGCAAAATGTACAACTAAGATGAAGAAAATGAAGGGTTAACTTTAAAAAGCTCTCTCCAATTGAAGTGCTTTTACATACACGGACAATGACACGGGGAACTAGTCGTAAGAGCAAATGCTGAAACAAATCTTCAACTATGCGCTTAATCACCTTCACTAACGTGTCTGCTCACTACGGATGCATTCCCGGCGTGTACGTTAACATATAACCACGAGAGAAGATATAACTCAGATTTTGAGTACAGTTTCAGAAGTTCATTTAAGTAAAAGGTGTGATGTCCAGTCCAGGCAACAATAGTTCACTTAGGTCCTATTAAGTCTACTTGTTCTATTTATTGGATATTATACAAATTACTAGTTAATCATAGCCCTTCATAAATGATGTAATTCTTTAACTGACGAAAAACTCTTTTTTACAAATAGCTATTCACTGAATTTTTTAAACTAAGAGAAAAAGTTAGTACAGACATATCACTCCAAATTGCCTAAATAAGATGATTGTGATGTAGGGGCACATTCCATTTTGGTGTCCGTAAAATTTGTGTATCGCAACGCAAAACTTCCGATAGCCATTATAATTACTATGCCAATTACCACATATTAAATGCAACTTTTGAGTTGCGTAGACTCAAACCACTAGGGAATAAGGATAATGCGCTAACAAAGAATACATTGGAAAATGAAATATAACAAATCTTAAAAGAAGATGATAATCGATACAAATGTAGAAGGATGAAAATGATATATCCGACCTTCGCCAACTATGGTGGAAGAAGCTATTTGTTTACTTGTTCTTGGCCAACCGCTAAGAACGTTTACAAATCCATATGTGACTGTTATGTCAATTAGTACATTTAAATCCAGGAACGACAATAAACTGAAGTGCACGAGGATACGGCTGCAAGTAACAACTGTAATAATTATAATATAGTTCAACTAAACCACGGTGAAAACAGTGAGGAAATTAATAATGACCAAAACTGAATAGTTTACATCGCTCATTTCGAAATACAGCTAGCAGATTAAACTTACAAAGAAATGAGAAAAATCATTGAAATTTGATATTATACTAAGCATAGTTTCGGGTGGTAAACGAGCATCTCCGGTTGGGATACTTCAGATAATTTCTTTGAGGCGGAAACAAAATGTGATTGAGTGGGGAATCCCCTTGTCCCCCCGGTAACTCGCACCGTGGCGTGCATAAAAGCTGCTACGAGAGTTTTCACGCAGCAGGTGTTTCTTTGTCCCTTACCTTTGTCTGGTCTATTCTTGTCGCAAGAGAAAACTTTTCCCAGAGCTGTACCACGCAAGTTATCCTGTTTTTCTGAGGTATGCTGTTATTGTGATTAGCTGTCTTTAACTGGTTTACGGTTGTAAATTTAGTCACGATGTATAGGCTGCACTATCGGCATAAACTCAAGTGCATCGCGCGTAAAATATCGGTAACGTATGGCAACCCTAATGTTCCTTATCTTAAAATTTTCAAAAGGGGTATTTGACTATTGCTATTTACCATTACATATCTGAGCGAGATTGCTCATCTCATACGTATAAGAAACAAATACAGAAACAGATTTAATATTGAGTTAGATCTATGTTTGATATTCTCCAATTTTGGTCTAGAAATGCGGAAGTTAATATGTGAATACCAGCATCAGCTATCACGCTACATAAGTGTTGAATTCAAAATATTAAATATTAGGCCTAATTTGTGCGGCGTTCGTATTTTTCGAATATCTCTCTTTACAATTAAATAGCATATTTAACATGATCACTACGGACGCCATTTCTAGGACACCCGATATATACTTCTGTATTATTTATTTTATATTCTTGTTTTTGGACAGCAATACATTTTTTGATAGCAATTTGTAATTTTTATTGCAGTTTACAAATTTTGTATAAACTTTTCGATAGTAATGGAAATGGGAATTATTTATTTCATTATTTTGTGTAGACATGAAGTAAAAAATAAACAACTTTTGCTTATAACAAACGTGCAAGGGCGCCCATCAGGGGGCAAGGTGGCGCGCTCGCCCCTCTAGAGGAAATTGTACTTCGGAAAATCGAAAACCCAATAGAATTTTTAGAATAGTTACATCAAAATTTGAAACTATATTTGAAATGTCGCTTATACTTGTCCCCCCCCCTCCTTGGAAACCACAACATGGGCGCCCTTGCAAACGTGTATGATAATGAAAAGGGGAACAGAGAGAAAGTAATAAATATATATTTCTAAGTACTAACTTGACCATTCTACACATTGCCTAAGATGTATTTGGTTTTGAATGTGTCCACATGGAACTTTTTATTAACAGTAAGCGCTGAATCCATAATATCGTAAAGAAACGGGAAATTAGTATTATTAAAGTACTTGAGCTCAAATCGAAGAAATACAACGATATATTATATTATAAAAGTAATTCAACTTAATTTTTTTACATCATCTCTTGTGTTTGTTAAAAGGTCTAAAAAGGTCTAAAAATAAATTGTCATTGGGTTTATTCACATTAATTATGATTCCTGCTTTTCGTTATGAAACAAGATACTGTAAGCTATTATATTACATGAAAAGAACTTACATAACAGGACTGTTAAATAACTGTCACTAAATCAGCATTTTAATTTCAAAATTGTATCAGCGAATATTTGTAATATGGTAAAATCTTTGTACTCATCTTTTCCAGTAATTTCTTAGATTGGCAGAATTTAAAATATCTGGAATTTTGTGTCTCGAAAATTTAAAGGTTTTGGTCAGCAGAATGTTCTTCCTCAACTGAGATTCCACGTGCTGGCTGAGGCCGTTGCTGTCTGAAAACTTCTTTGAAAATCTGTAATCTCACGTTTTTTGGCCATATAAATTGTTTCCTTCAAAATCCAGTCGAGAGTGTGTAGAAGAGAGTTGAAGAGAGGAACGAGAGACGCGGACAGAGACGTCATTCGTGTCACCAAAGCAAAATCTCGGAGTAACTTCAGAGTATAGATAAATCGTTAAACGAATCACGTCTTAGAAGTATTACGCGTCTCGCAGTATGTGACTTGTAAATTATCATTACGATATTATTCGAGTTTGAATAGTGTTTGAAGGATTCAAGAAAGACCTTTATTGTTATGTGCTCTAATCATCAAACTTAACAATTTTCGAGGACATTTTATATCAGCCGAAGACAGAGCTGAGGATCAGAATCTTTTTTTGACAGCAAGGAACCAGCGACGCAACAGGTATGAAATTCTTATTTTGGCCAAATTCCTTTATCATTATCCTTCACGAATTTCAGATAGCTAAACATGACCAATGTAAATTTCTTGAAACCTCAATTTTGTACGAACCTTTCCCTAATAAATCAAATTAACAAGAACACAAAGACTTCACTAATTTTCATATCAGCTTTAATAATCATTACTCTAATTAAGTTTTGTTTGCAAATTAGTCAATTCTTGCTCAATTTTTAGGAGCATATATAAGAGAGAAATTTCAGATATTTCTCTAGTTTTGTTTGGTTTTTACTCACAATCTTTGAGGACATTTTATATCAGCCGACGACAGAGCTGCGGATCAGAATCTTTTTTTGACGGCAAGGAACCAGCGACGCAACAGGTATGACATTCTTATTTTGGCCAAATTCCTTTATCATTATCCTTCACGAATTTCAGATAGCTAAACATGACCAATGTAAATTTCTTGAAACCTCAATTTTGTACGAACCTTTCCCTAATAAATCAAATTACATGAACACAAAGACTTCACTAATTTTCATATCAGCTTTAATAATCATTACTCTAATTAAGTTTTACTTACAAATTATTCAATTCTTGCTCAATTTTTAGGAGCATATTTGAGAGAGACATTTCAGATAGTTCTCTAGTTTTGTCTGGTTTTTACTCACAAGCTACAGCCGCCATTCTCAAATAGAATTAGAGAAAGCCTGGCGAACACTATTACGCAGCCCAAGTGAACCTATATTTTTATAACAAAAACGTGCAATCACTTAATTTCATATAAATGCTAATTTCTTAACTCATATTTTAGAAAAATCATGCCTGGATTAAGTTATATACAGGGTGGTAAGAAACTATTTGAACAAATTTCGGGAGCTGATTCCTGACTCCGAGACTAGCAAAAAAGTCTTCTGGAACTTTGGTTAGTGAGGGATAGTTTCGGCGATATAAGGTGCTGAAAACGTGGGAAAATGAACTTCAGATTCTGTAATTTTAAAACAACGCAACATAGAGAGTGCGGTATAGAACATGACACTCGAAGTCATACCTGCTCGACTGAAAAATGTATGTATCAAACCTCCGCAAGATGTGTGGGAGGTATTCCTTAACCATTGCAACCAATTATTATTAGTAGTAGTTAAAGTACGAAATTTAAAATGAGGCAATGCAGCATTTACGTAAATTGAATAATTATTTGATAATATTCACTAGTCCACTATACACTTGCGAGAGTTTGCTTTGGGAAATAAAGCGTATACAACATTGAGTAGTAAAAATATTACAATAAAATATATTATTAAAATATTGAATAAGTAATTGGAGTTAAACATACCATTCCAGTGAGAATTATATATAGAGAGGATTTACTTTAAAATGCAATCCACATGAATATTTGAGTTTTAATCCGACTAGAAATCGATAACTTACACGATAATATTTACTTCATTACTTCTATTAGTGCAGTAAACGAAGCTCAAATTTTAATGAAGAAAGGAACAAATTAGTAACAAGCTGAAAATTGGTACAGATGTTGGAAATGATGTTCTTAACAACATACTAAAAGTCTCCTCAAAATCCCAGGTGATCTTCGCCGCCATATTGGAAAATGGCGGCTGGAACTGTCAAATGAACAATACACAGATAAAAATAGCAATATCTTTGTAATGGTTGAACATAAAGAGATAAACTTAGTGTCGTTTTACAGAACATAAGTAACACAATATTTTTTAAAGAGAAACAATTTTTCATAAAGAGCATACTTTTACAAATATTTAACTCTGAATTCTAAAATTCCGAAAACTACCGTCAAACTGATTTACAATTTTATTGAACTTAGGAAGTAATTATTGACAAGTAAAATTTGACATAGATGTTGATAAAAATTATTTAAATGACATACTAACAATAAAATCCCACAACTTCTTCATTCGCCATAATGGAAAAAGTACAAATGTCCGAAGTAATTGAAAGATAATATTTTGTTAAGTGAAATACAAAATCTGGACCGGGTTAAATATTTGAGAAACTGTAAATGCAGTCGATCCGAAGCCAATTGGGATCAATGGTGGTGTAAGGGGGAAACATTATGACGTGTTTAAGGTTGTCCTCCGCCATCTTGGAATCAACTTGTTTATTTTAAATAACAACATAGTCATGTGACATATTAAACAACATCATCGTTCAAAGAGAAACCCAATGGTAAGATTATTTTTCCAAAACCTGCATCAGTTTTGAAGTTGTGAATAGATTTAGGATATGTTATATGTGAAATGCTGTGAAATGTGCTGTGCGAAGTTTGTCCCACCGTTCACCTCCGATTCGATCTTTTCGTATGAAAATTGTTTGATCGTCGTTTGATCAGGTATGATCAACAATTTTTAACGTTTGATCAGTGGTAATAACATAAATATAAGCTATTTTTAGTACGGGGGCTAACTACACGGTAGCCACCCCCCTTCAGGTCAGATTCGAAAATTTTCGATGCCAATCGTTTGATCGTCGTTTGATCAGGTTTGATCAACAATTTTCAACGTTTGATCAACTATACTAACAGTGGTATAAGGCTTACAAAATGGGGGTCAGCCCCCCTTCACTTCCGATTCGATCTTTTCTTATGTCAATCGTTTAATCTTCATTTGATCAGGTATGATCATCAATTTTTAACGTTTGATCAACTTTACTAACAGAGCTATAAAAGTGAGATATGGTTGAGAAAGAAACAATGATAAATTGCCACCTACCAGGAGAAACATTCGGTTATCTACAAATCTGTCTTCAACATTGGACGGGGGGAAGGGGACGGATAAGACCGTTAGCAATTTTTTTAAAGCGATGTTTAAAAATATTTATGAAGTTGAAAAACAATGCTGTGGAGTATCAGAGAACTAGAGTTGTCTTGAACATTGCGAGACGGGCAGGGGCAGATTTGAGGCTAGTCTGAGAGGACATATATTTCCTCTTTCTTTCCTTTGTGGTAATCGGACACAAATAATCACATTTCCCCCCACAATACATTTCAAATCCAATTATTGGGGGAACAGTACCCCTCAGTTCCAAGATTAGAGGGGACATGTCCCCCTGATCCCGCCGGATTTTCGCCAGTGTATCTACCTATGCAGAAAATTGAAATCAATCGGAATTTTGTATGCTAAGAGGATGGACAAATAAAAATCCCTTCTCTGAAGTCAGTGCAGAAAGTTGGAGAGTACCAATTCTCTTATTTTCGTTTCAAGTGATTCAAAAGACAGGTATGTAAAACTAACATGAAAAGATTTTTTAAAATTTAATTTAATTTATTTTTATTTTATTTTATTATTTTATTTATTTTTTTTTTTGTTACTCTCTTGGACCACGGAGTAACTGAACAAACTGTTGAATCAGCAACTTCAAATAGCAGCTGAAGCATCTTCATGCATCAATTTACGGTAAGTACCGTATTGTGATCTTTCTTGTACAGTCGTAAACAATAATAAGTATAGGTGGAGATATAAGAAATAATAGCTCCAACCTAAACTTAATATAGTTTTTGACTGTACATCTACTCGTGCTTACTTCTTACTTGTTTCTGTATAATTTCATTGTGTGGACTGCTAACAAACTTTAAGCGTCCAAGTACTCGTGTGCCCAAGGACGTAGACATCTCGAGACCTTAGGCGACTAATATTTCGGCGTCGCTTGCCGACCCCCCCCCCCTTCGGTGTCTTCACCTAGACGAAACTTACACCTTTCTTAGCATCTGTTAATAATTATGTTTGCAAGCTTCTACAAACATTGGAAATTATATACAAAAATACATGTTATTATCTTTGATATTTTATTTCAAAACTTAACTTTCATATTGATGGATGTAATTTATATCAGATTGCACTACTGCAATACAAAAGCAATGCCGAAGGCGTTATTCAGAGTTATATACTTTTATGCATTTTTTACTTTTAAAAATTTTACATAAACATTATTCTTCTCGTGTTAAGCCGAGTACTTCTACCAATATATATATATGTGTATAGTGTATTATAATTTATACACTATGTTAAATGTGGCAAGTGCAAACCATCATATCTTTCACTTACGAGCCGTCACTTTTGCTTTCAATTTTGCTTTCTCCTCTCCTAGAACATTGTTGAGCTTGCTTGGAAAGAACTAAAATATATTTAAGTGTTATGTATTTGTAACGGTGTTCGTCCGACGGCATTTTCTTTGATAAGGACACCAGTGACCGCCATGACGTACAAACCAGCCGTAGGTTCCCGTGTAAGTAATTTTTAACATACCTGTATATATGATTAACATTTTTCGAAGTAAGGTTACTTGTTTGAAGAGAGAAAAAACAATGCAAGCCGTTCCCACTGTCATGGCAGGCCCGTGCTGACCCACCGGGACACCGGGGACATGTCCCGGTGCGCCCTCCGAAACATCACATTATATATAAATTTTATATAATAAATTATTACAGTTGTTATTGGTAAAAAACCCATGATAAGTACATAAGGCGCCCTCGCGAAACCACATCAAAGAGAAACGGTATTATTTTTCTGTATGCACATTTTGTACAAGGAATACATACTATTACTGTTGATAAAGAACCCATGAAAGGTACAGTGCGCCCTTTACGCAAGGCGCCCTTGTTCTGTGATTGTTCCTGTGTGTTTTAGAGCAGTATTGGAATAATTAGTGCCTATTGTATTTCTAAAATATAGCTATATTGATTTATTAGTATATATTTAGCTTAATTTTGTTTGACAAAAAATTCTTTCAAGGCCAAAGTTGTTTCTCTAGCAAAGAAATTTTCACAGTTTCGCCATTGACGTTATTAAACAAACCTTGGGTTTTAATACGTAAAACGGCGCCTGTATATATACAGAGAATAACTTAACTACCATATCAAACTTCAGGAGGTGACTCCTGACACGATATAAGACGAAAACTATACACTACACAAATCTGAGTGAAAAAATGCCTTTTTTCAGCGCCTTCATCACACGAAAATTTGTCGGAAAGAAAGTAAAAACAGCCATGGGCGTCTCGGGGGGGGGGGGGGGGAACGAGGGGGACGCGTCCCCCCAATAATTTGTAGTACAAAATATTCAATATTTTATTCTAATTTTATTTATTTACTAACGATAAAATAACCTACAAATAATAATTATATTTATTTTGGAATATAATATTCAGGCTGAGAAACGATTATAACAGTTCTTGATATAAGGGGTCCGTGAAGGTAAGCAGAAAGATGACAAATGGAATCGAAGATAATAAGTAGGTTCGGCTAGGTACTACCATTTAAATCACTTTCTTTGATGTCCCCTTGAAATTTTATATGCCGAGACGCCAGTGAAAACAGCCACAACTCAAGAACAGAACATCGGATCGAAGTCGGGTAAAAGAGAATGCCAATTATTTTTAGTCGTAGATCCCATTAATGTACAATCGGGTATAGTGCAGTGGCGACGCAAGGGTGACTCCCAAAGAAACTGGAGTATTTTCTTCGAGTATTTTGTCAAACTTTGAATGAGGGAAAACGAACAACAAAGTACAAGATTTCAACAATCAAAAGTAATAGTACGTCGTTTAAATTAGAACATTTAGAAGTCGAAAGAGAGAGAGATAAACAAGTGTGATTGATCTATTTTGTCCGAGCACAGAATAAACTCTCGGGAGAAGAATTTAAATGAAGTCTTTAACGTATCATAGGTGTATCTTCTAGGCTAATGGTAATGGATGTCAAATGAATGGCTTTTTGTCCAAGTTACGAGTGTGTGAAAATGTAAAAAATAACTTTGACACAAATTCGGTTTAAAACGACTGTGTATTAGTCAGGTGGCATGTAAAGAAACAACATGTAGGATCCAAAAATGCAAAGATCATATATGATGAACGAGTGTACAAGAGATTCTTCATATCACACAGGGATTCCAATATATTCCGTGAACACATATTGGGCAAAAACGTAAGCTGCATTAAAAAGTTTCCTCCTCGTAATATGCTATTTCGTGGAATTTGATATTTCTGTGCACAAAAGCTACAAAACTGGACGAAACACGAGATGTCGTATATGTTGCATAACGATACAAATAAATGCGCTGGGACAGTATAGCTCCCAGGGCTTTTCTCTTTTCTTGGAGTTTGATCTTGAGCTAGGAAAAACTACATTTCTATTGTGAATATACCAAAATAGTGTAGCCCACTTATATTCTGATTTTTTCACTGCTGGAAAAATTTTCTAAAAGAAAACACATGCAACATATGGTGGAAAATCTTTTTCGAAGTTTTCTATGTACTTTGCAGCTGGATGAAATACCTACACGGAAGAAAGAAAATGTGTAGGGATGCACAAGAGACGAGTCGAGACAGGATTTTCCTGACAAAATTCGAGTCGTGACACGGCTCTTCCAATAGAGAAATATACATTTTGTGAGTCGAGACATCACTTTTACAGCACATATTCGAGTCGAGACAGCCACAACTCTTGTCTCGTGCGCATCCCTAAAAATGTGGCACTTTTGCTTAGAAGTAGCAGCACTTACGGGATTATCGTCCCTTGTGTGCCACTTGCGAGTGGCTCGCAGAAGGCTGTATAGCAGTTTTGATGTGAAAGGCATAAATTAGCGTGGCCGTGTTGTAGTGAGCATCTGACGCAACTTGTGAGTGATATAAAGAGTCCAATGTTTTGGTATTACCTGTGGAATTCCTGTATAACAGGATAGAAAGTGTTGCTTGCAACGGTAGAGTGTTGTGTCCAGGTATTCATGGTCGTCTAAAACTGTAGACGTTGGTGTTTAAGTAAAATTAGTTATATTAATCCGTACGTTCCTGTGCAATGGTAGATTACCTTTTCCACGAGCAGGCAGATATACAACTCATTTATGGAGACGCAAGGGGAAATAGCCCAGAGGCGAGGCGTTTATATCGTGACCATCGCCCTCAAAAGAGAGTAACTGTCCTATTTTTCCCACACCTCCATATTCACCTTCGGGTGATAGGGCCTGTTCAATTTCCCCTACTTGAAATTGGGGGAAATCGCACTATGGACAGTTGAATTTGAAGACAGTGTACTGGGAATAATCATAGATCGTTTTAAAACTAGCAGTAGCCATGTGTAGGTGTAAAAATCCACCTGCAACTCGAGTGAACGATCAGCAGAGAGATTTAGTGTAAGCGCGCGGTGCGGTATGGTGGATAATTTTGTGGTAGAATCTTATTTATTACCGGCCTGCCTGTTTAGGAGTACGTATCTTCTTATTTTTAAGTAATGTTCTCCCAAAATGGTTAGAACATTAAGACAGGAGATGTGATCCCAGTATGATAGTGCACCTGCACATTTTGACAGGAATATGCAGATCTAGCTACATGAAACATGGTTGACAATATCAGACAGTGAACTGTTATTCTTCACAGCTGTCTCGTGTACACATACTGGATTGCACAAATACTGTACAAGATACTTCTGAGTTTTTCATAGTTATCCTACTTTGTACGAAACAATTAACCGGTAGTTCTGTATTTCTTTGTATCATTGTGCAACACGCGCAACAGCTTGTGTTTCGTCGAGTTTCATTGCTTTTGTGCTCGAAATTACAATCTCCCACGGAATTACGTATTACGAGGAGGAAACCTTTTAATGCAGCTTACTTTTGCTCAAATTGTATCCACATAATTCGTGAAAATCACTGTTATCATGTCAAGAATCACTTCTACTCTCGTTCATCATACATGATCTTTGCCGCCTGACTGTCGTTATAAACCTAATCTGGTTCAAAGTTATTTTTTCCATTTTCACACACTCGTAACTTGGACGGAAAGCAGTTCATTTGATATTCATTACCATTAGCCTAGAAGATACACCTGTGATACGTTAAAGACTTCATTTAAATTCTTCTCCCGAGAGTTTATTCTGTGCTCGGACAAAATAGATCAATCACGCATGTATATCTCTCTGTCTTTCGAATTCGAAGTGTTCTTCTAACTTGAACGATGAACTATTACTTTTGATTGTTGAAATCCTGTACTTGATTATTGTCCATTTCCCTCATTCAATGTTTGATAAAATACTCGAAGAAATACTCCAGTTACTTTGGGAGTGACTCTTGCACCGCCATTGCACTACATCTGATTATGCACTGATGGAATCTACGACTAAAAATAATGGACATTCTCTTTTACACAATTTCAATCCGACATTTTGTTCCCGAGTATGGCTGCTGTTGCATTTTTTCGAAAATTTTCGGGTAGTCATAGCTCAGTGGCATTTCTACACCCAGGTTGGTCTATACTTTTTATCTCGGTACCAATCAAGAATGTTATAAATAGGGGATCTGCCCATATGTATCTTCATCCTATTAAATTGGTGAAGCCAAAAAACAATCGAGCTTCGGCACGTCTGATTGGTTAATCTCGTCTCTATCATAGTCTGATTGGCTATTTTCGTTTCCGCCATGATTGTTGGCTCAAGACATTGCGATCCCATTGAGTGGAGTGGGCATAGTAGGGAGGGCGAAACTGTGATGTATGGCTTCAAGATTTTGTTGTAAGGGCAGATCGTCTATTTGATAAGATCCTTGGTACCAGGAATCACCTCCCGACGTTTCGTATATTAATGAAGTCGTTACTATATATATAGCCGTATTTAGGGGGTGCAAAGGTGCACGTGCACCCCACCCCCTTCGTTGTAAATATGCACTACCTAAAATGAGAAGCTAGCACTGAAAATAACATTTTCAGAAAATTTCTGCTATGTTTCCGTTTGGGCTTAAAAGAAAGTGAAGTTTTGCAAAACTAATAGTTTAAGTCAATTTTCTGAAGGCTGAAGGAAAAGAATTTATCGAGAAAGACATTTAGCATTTTTTTAGGGGCAATTCCACATTCACACCTCAGATACCTAAAGATATTTTAAAAATTTCAAATGTACCGTAGTTATTGGTACACCCCCTCAGAAAAGCCTGGATCCAGCCCTGTATATATATATATATATACGTATTCACCTTTCTATGGACGCCCTTTTGGTAGACTTGTCCACCACCTTCCTTAGTATCCCAGCACGGGCCTGTGTTATGGCACCCAAGCAGGGGGTTTCTCACACCCTTTTTTATGCTAGTCACTTTGACCCAGGTGGATTAAACAAACATCAGCAGATGGGTCAGAAATAAAAACATCTAGAACCGGTTTTGTTTCATCTTCATTAAAATAATAATAATAAATACAAATTTCCACTTGTAGAATGCAATAATTCTTCGTGACTCGATGAATGCTTTAACCTTGTAATTTAATGTGGAACACTATCACAAAACCATTGGTGCATCGTTATTGATTCTCAGTGCAACAAGCCCTAACGTTAGTGCTTCATTAGTGTAGGTGCTACAAGTAAAATATCATTGGGGGTCAGAGTGAACTTGCCCACACTTCAAGCACTAATGAAAAAACGCGAATTTTAAGTGTGTTTTCTCTGTGTGTGTGTGTGTGTGCGTGCGTTAATTTTGAGGTAAATTAACAAAACTTTACTGTCATATTATAGGTCACGTTTTAGAAAGTTGTAGGTAGGTCAACAAAACGGGTCCCTAATTATTACTAGTATGGCCAGTTTCCAGTTTTCCTTTTTACTCCATAAACTTTTTTTTTTAACCTTAAAACTCCAAATTATTTTCCAGAGAAAACAAATTATTTTGCAGGTGTTTTAATTTATGTTTCTTCATTACTGTAAAGTGCAGAAAATACATTTTAAAATATTACACAATCGCATAAAAAACTGTCGGAAAAAATATTTTTCTTGTACTTCAGTGGTAGTGCAACCGTCATTAGATAAGAGACGTGGCTTCAATTCAATTCTTGTAGTTGAATGACAATTTTTTTTTAATTTGTCATATATTTGGATCTTCTAACGACAACTGGACCGAAATCTTTTGATTTTATTTAAAAAATAAATCAGGTATATATGTTTTAAAGGTTATAATACCTCATCAGCACGGAAGCTATGTGAGACAAGAACCTACCATTTAAGGTGGAAACTGCTGAACAGGCGTAATACGTTGGAAAGTCTCTCAATAGGAATTTAACCTGAAAGGCCTGCACCAAAGAAGTCCACGCTATGCAATAGACCAGCGGAGCGAGCTACAATTATAAATATTTCTAGATAAGAATTATCGAACTCTAAGATATGACGTATTTTTTGAAATGTTTGTTCTTAAGTTAGTTGTAAATATCAGATAGTCTACAAAGTGTTGAACCATTTGCGCATAAGATGGCGTTAGCGTTCCAAAACAGAATAGACCCCTATATGAGTCGCAATGGGTCAGGTCAAACGTCATTTAATAGCTGACATCTAAGCTAATAGCTTTGCAAAGAATGTTGGAATTCTTGTAATCATATGTAAGATATTGCACTATGACGATGAGAGAACTTTATGCAAAACTGTGCTACACTTCATAACTTTACCTAGGTATTTCGATACGTGCCCAAATGCTTCACCGGCCTGTAGAGAAGCGTCCCCCTACCTTTTCAGATCCACTTTTACCCTTGGCTGGAAATTTCGATTTACAAGATATTGCTCGCAGTGGGCGACCAATCACAGCAAAAGTGGATGATATTCTGGCGAAAGCCGAACAAGACCGGCAGATAGACAGTAATCGTCTATGACCTAAACACTCAATTCGAAACAGTGTTGAACCATTTGGAGGAAGTTGGCTACAAAAAGAAGCACGACGCTTGGGTGCCACATGATCTGACTCAAGAACGTTTGTTCGATTGAACTTCTGTCTGTGAATCTCTGTTGAAACGTAATGAGCTCGAGCCATTTCTGAAGTGGTCGATCACGAATTGTGAACAGTGAATAACCTACGACACTAATGTGCGAGAAAGATTATGGTCAAAGCGAGGAGAAGCACGATTTTGCTGAAGCTGACACCCAGAAAGGTTATGCTGTACGTTTGGAGGGATTGGAAGCAGAGCTATACTGTAACCCAGGGGCCCACCAGAAAGGTACTTTTAGGGGGCCCACTCATATGTACGCACTGCCCCCTCCACCAACAATAAAAGGAAGTCCGCGAGTGTAACTCGGATCAAGTTTTCATTTTCTTCTCCAGGACTCCGTGACCAAGGGGGCTCCAAAATTTTAAAAATTATTAAAAATATTTTCACCATAAAAGTTAGAAAATATGTTCTATATAGTTCATAGACACTTTTGAACATGTTGATAAAGGGCCTATCATAGTCTTTGATGGAGCCCTTTGCATTTTCTCGCTCCAGGGCCCCAATGGTCTTAATCCGGCCTGTATATTTTTATACGGGAACAACGGTGATGTAAAATGTAAATTATTATTAGTTTCAAGTTATGGCATCATTTGAGGTTTTAATTTAGCTGAATATTTCAATATTAGCTAAATTATAAAGCAGAATGAGAAATCAGGAATCTTTCAAGGATTGAATTACGAAAAATATGAAAAGCTGTTTTCGCAACATCATGTGCTGGCAACACTGCAACACTGCTCTGGGATTAGTTGACTATTGCCGATAGCATTTTTGCCATGACCTGCTCGCATATTTGCGGATCCCAAAGATTTCAGATATCCTCCGATCTTATTGGCCGATACAGGTAAGACATTACGAGTCATGACCTACATATAGCACAAAGTAAAGGATTGATATTGTCGGTTCTCGTAGACAGAGTTTCGCTCAAGCCTTCGAGCAGTGCAGATCGCAGCAAACCGGAAGTGACTATTTGCTTTATCCATACCTGTTGTGAACTGTTCATCGACGATAGTTGAGGCCTATTTCGTCTGATTGGTGTTATTTTCCTACAGTGAAGTTCGTTTAAGTTGTGTTCATATTCTAGTGCGATGCCTTATAAGAAGGAATTGCAATACAAGCTTATTTTTGATAAGCGATACCGGAGTTCTCGACCCCATTCGAGCCTTGTCTACCAATGGTTGACTGATAATTTTCCAGGTATTTTTGAGAAAATTTGTGCATTACAGCTTCACGAAGAGTCTTATAGTATTTATATCAAATTTAAATCTATTGCGGCTTATGATCAGATTTTATTGACAGTACCGGACACAGTGCCATTTAAGCATGCTGACGGCAACACAAGCCTAGTGCGCATTGTCCCAGAAGAAGACCCAGTGAAAATGGTTCGTGTTTATGATTTTCCACTAGAAGTGCCTCTCACAGTGTTAGAGGACCATTTTCGAGCCTATGGTACCGTGCGTCGAGTGGAAACGCAATATTGGACTGCCCCATTTCCCACTGGAATCGACAGTGGTGTTAGAATCATACACATAGAACTGACGAAACACATCCCTTCCCGTGTCATCGTACAGGGCTACAAAGTGAGTGTCTCGTATGAGGGACCCATTACCTGCTTTTTTTTTGCCAGAGTTTTTCCCACACCGTATCCTGCTGCCCAGTCAAGAAAAAAAAACCAGTTGCACAGGGTGTGAAACCTAACGCTGTATCAGTTCAGATGACAGAAATAGGGAAAGTGCTGCGTCCTGCTCCTTCCTCAGGTTTTGTGGATCGCTTGGCGGGGGCCCCCTCAGACCTCCCATCCGGCCCCGCGCAGGATAAACCTATCCTTGATGTTGATGACTTCCCTGAGCTACCTCGTCGATCAGATGATTCTACGTCATACACATCATTACAGCCCAAGATGGAGGAGCCCACACTCCCTGCGCCTTCGCAGGAACCTACCTATCCGCCACTGGAAGTTTCGAAGATGTCAGTGCAATTTACAAATCAGAATATTACAACAATTTCAGCAAAGTCTATGACAAGTAGTAATGAAGCTTTTATTCTTCCTACTTTTTCCCAGAGTGCTAATTCCGAGGAGTCTGATTCTCTCTCCCAACAAAAACGCCGCTGAGTTTAAGGTCAGCAAATAAAAAGAATGAATAACCTGTTTCCCAGTGTGTTCCACCACGAGCCAAACAGCCAAGTTCATGAGAACCTCCCCCACAATTTCGTTCCACGTCTGACTCTGAGTTAAAGTGAGTGTTGTTTGTTTGCCTTTTTGTCACGATACGATAACAGCTGTGTTTTTGTGTCGATACATATTCGCATGTTATGCGTGTTTTTTTGTTTTCTCTATTTTTCCTCGTTTGTTGTTATCAAGTGTGCCAGAATAATAGTTTTGCTGTGGTCTTATCTACCAATATTTCTGATTTTACCAATATTACGGATTTTTGAAGTAAGTACCCAGACAACACGTACGTGTACGACACATGTGCACTTTCCATGCATAAGCCGTACATTTGCACATGTGCATTTGTGTGGATGATGAACACATACATAACCCGTGCTTAAGCCGTACACGTGAATTTGCGTGGATGAAGCACACATACATAACCCGTGTATGTGCACATGTGCATTTACGTGGGTTATGCACACGTACATAACCAGTGATTAAGTCTTGCATGTGCACATGTGCATTTGCATGGATAAAGTACACATTTACATAACCCGTGCCTAAGCCGTTACATACACATGTGCATTTGCGTGGATGAAGCACAAGTACAGAACCCGTGCTTAAAGCCGCTATGTGCACATGTGCATTTGCATGGATGAAGTACACATTTATATAACCCGTGCTGTAGCCGTTATATACATATGTGCATTTGTGTGGATGCAGCGCACGCACGTAACCCGTGCTTAAGCCGGTATGTGCACATGTGCATTTGCATGGATGCAGCGCACGTACGTAACCCGTAATTAAGCCGTTATGTGCACATGTGCATTTGCATGGATGCAGCGCACGTACGTAACCCGTGCTTAAGCCGTTATGTGCACATGTGCATTTGCATGGATGAAGCACATATTTATATAACCCGTGCTTAAGCCGTTATGTACGCATTGCATTTGCATGGATGCAGCGCACGTACGGAACCCGCACTTAAGCCGTTATGTGCACATGTGCATTTGCATGGATGAAGCACATATTTATATAACCCGTGCTTAAGCCGTTATGTACGCATTGCATTTGCATGGATGCAGCGCACGTACGGAACCCACACTTAAGCCGTTATGTGCACATGTGCATTTGCATGGATGAAGCACATATTTATATAACCCGTGCTTAAGCCGTTATGTACGCATTGCATTTGCATGGATGCAGCGCACGTACGGAACCCACACTTAAGCCGTTATGTGCACATGTGCATTTGCATGGATGAAGCACATATTTATATAACCCGTGCTTAAGCCGTTATGTACGCATGTGCATTTGCATGGATACAGCGCACGTACCTAACCCGTGCTTAAGCCGGTATGTGCACATGTGCATTTGCATGGATGAAGCACACATTTATATAACCCGTGCTGTAGCCGTTATGTACACATGTGCTTTTGCGTGGATGCAGCGCATGTGCATAATCCATGCTTGAGCAGTGAATGCGCACATGTGCATTTGCGTGGATGAAGCACATTTAAATTACCGGTGCTTAAGCCGTTGTGTGCACATGGGTATTTGCACGGCTACTGCACGTGTGTATGAGACGTCCATAATACAGTGCAAGTGTATACTTTTACTTTCATTCTTTTACTCTTATTCTCATCAACAGAAAGTAACCTCCATTTTTGGTAGGTGTCGTTTTTCCTCCAGGCGGTGCTATAGAGACTTTTCGACGAATAACAGCTGAATGATTGTAAAAACTCCATAACGTCCACTGAGCTAGGATACAATATCAACAGGTGGCAGCATTGTACTGATGTAACTACTGTCAGACAGTTCGTAGGTTTACAAAATTATTTTCGTGACCGATTACAGTAGAATGTATTGCGTTATTTGTTACTTGGCAAACATGTAAAAGATACTACCTAAAGCTTTGCTCGTTGCAAATAATAAACTCCAAAACTAAAATTCTCACTGACAATTATTAGTTACTTGTTATACACTTTGAAGGTGATGTCTTTGCAGTTATATTATATCTCTGGCCACAGAGAAGGTGTTGCCTTCTACCTTGTTTAAAATTGGATGGGAATGAAACTCTTGTTTAAAAAAAATTGCAGTTATAGATTGTGTTACTGCGTAAAACACCAAATATATAAACTTCTTTTTTCCGTTGCATCTCGAATTTGCTTTTACATCACCTCTGTACTACGAGGAAATCACCTGTGCACTACATGTAAGTCATCTGGGTACTGTTTCAAATCACCTCTATCGTACATGTAAATCATCTGGGTACTGCGTGTAAATCATCTCTGTCCTACATGTAAATCATCTGGGTACTACGTGTAAATCACCTGTATGCTACGTGTAAATCACCTCTGTCCTACCTGTAAATCACCTGGGTACTGCGTGTAAATCACCTGTGTGTTACGTGTAAATCATCTCTGTCCTACATGTAAATCACCTGGGAACTGCGTGTAAATCACCTGTGTGTTACGTGTAAATCATCTGTGTCCTACATGTAAATCACCTGGTTACTGCGTGTAAATCACCTATGTGCTACGTGTAAATCACCGCTGTCCTACATGTAAATCACCTGTGAACTACATGTAAATCGAATACGTGCTACTTGTAAATCACCTGCGCGGTAGGTGTAAATCACTTGTGCATGACGTGTACGTTGCACATGTTCTGTGCACGTGAAGATGTTGAATAGGACCTGGCATGTATATGTGCATCACATGTACAGGCGTGCATTTATACAGATGATGCACATGTTGCATCCGTGCAATTGTACATGTACTATACGGATACTGTACGTGCATTGTGCTGTCTGGGTACTGTAATGTGTGTTTTTTCATAGTGCCTCAGAGCATGCCCATGTTAAATGCTTTCACTCTTCTAACTCTTAATATTAATAGGGTTAGCTCTGCATCAAATCTAACGTTGTTAAAGCAGTTTATCGAGCGTCGCCGTCCTGATGTATGTTGTCTCACTGAATTGACTTTTCATTCTTTCGATTTTCTCCCCGATTATAACGCTGTAATTAACTGTCATAACACCACAGGAGTCGCGATACTTGTAAGAAAAGGTTTAGTTTATGATCGTGTCATGCTATCACCTGATGGTAGAGCAATTAGATATTATATCTCAGGAATATGCATTATCCTATTGTATGCTTATCCTGGATTTCTTAAAATTAAAGAGAGGGATGAGTTTTTTGCAACGACTATACCATCTATGGTTCCTCCTGGTGTCGATCAATGTATAATGTTGGGCGACTTTAATGCGGTGATAGATCCTAGGGACTCCCTCACCCCCTCACCTCCCTGCCCAGCACTAGTTGAGCTTGTGCGTGCCATGAAGCTACATGATGCTCTTTTTGTTTCTAACTCACCGCATGTGATGACATTTCCTGTTTGTCAACTCAAAGTCGCCTCGATCGGGTTTATGTCACAGATCCTTTATGCAAGGCAGTGCTTCACGTTTTAACCCTCTTGCCCCCTTTGTCAAATCATGCTGCGGTTGAAGTAGCTTTTAAGCTTCCTTTTTCTCTTCCCGCTGGACGCGGTCCATCGTATTGGAAGATTAACAATACCCTTTTGTCTCGTGAGGACGTGATAGATGAATTTACGACGGTCTTTGAGTATTGGTGTAAGATGCAACGACATTTCCCCAATGTTGATACATGGTGGCAAGTATACGGTAAACCTAAAATTCGCAGTTTTTTCCAATGGCGTGGAAAATTGGCACAACAGCAGGACCGTACGCTTTCAGAATTTTTCCATCGTGCTCTCAGCAAGTTATGGACATCCCCCCCAACCTTGGCCAACAGGATCCAAATTCAGGAACTTAAGAGTAGGTGCGTCAACTAGATTCACATGCATCAATACAAGCCTATTTTTCGGAGGATTTTTATCATTGCTTTCCAGAAGAAACTGCTTCCATCTACCAAATTGATCTTCTGTTTTGGAAGCGGAAAGTTACGTACATTGACTCCCTCACAACGGCAGGTGGAATGGTAGTTTCTGACTCGCTACAAATACTCCAAGAATTCACAAGGCATTATACAGCTTTTACAAGTGTGCAGACTCCGGATCTCTCTACCGCCCCAGAATTCTTGTCTGCTCTGCCTCACAAGTTCACAGAGACTGATTCTCACGCCTTAACACGTCCTATCACTGCGGATGAAATTTTTTCTGTTCTACGGGGAACCAAAGGCCGTAGCTCCCCTGGGATTGACGGTCTGAGCTTTGCTTTTTATAAGCGTTACTGGTCCTTTCTTAGCCGCACACTGGTTTCCCTGTTTAACGCATGGTTATCTTCGGACCCCTTTTTTCACAACGTAGCTATTGTGGTTCTCCTACCAAAGTCCTCCAACGCGCGAGTCGTGACCGATTATAGGCCGCTGTCCTTATTACCAGTGGATCTTAAATTACACTAGTTAACAAAGGTTTTGTTACATAAAAGGAAATACCTGTTCTTAAAGGAACTTTTTGCGCTGAATTCGAATATGCACTCGGTTTTTCTCCATCACGTACGATTTTCCCGTAACAGAGGGATTTTCGGGAAAATCCCTCAAAAATTTCCCTTTTCGTTTATTTTACACCCCAAGATATTGTCCCCTTGCATATACTAACATAGAAATTATACCTAAGTATACTTTGATTCATATTTAACAAACCCTCCAAGTTTCGTAATAATCGCTTTATTCTTTCTAGAGAAATAAATATGTATGTATACTGTGTGTACTGTTTATTGCACCTTATAGTAATGCTGTCAGATCTCTTAAGTTGAGGTAAAACGTTTTGCTTTATTACCACAAACACATATATAAAATATAATACAATATAATTTACAAGTGTGACAATTTACAATAAACAATAATACAAATGTACCAAAAGGTCATGAAAAGACAATCAAAACTATCACCATATATGAAACTTCCATTGGGTTACAAAAGCGTACACTACTTCCTTCTTTTGTAAGAAATGTTGCATTCTCTAACAAGACCCCCAACAATAGTCCCCTATCGTTGAAGGATCCCATCGTCCCTGGTACCTTTTCTCCATTGCCATTATATCTTGGTGGAATCTTTCCCCCTGTTCGTCGCTGAGAGCACCTAGGTTAGCAGGAAAGAAGCTGAGGTGGGAGTGCAAAAAGTGGATTTTTAAAGACATCCTACAACCCAACTCTTTGTATTTCTGTATCATGTCCTGTACGATTTCTGTGTAACTCTCAGCTTTGTTATTGCCCAGAAAGTTGCGCACAACACACTTAAATGCTGTCCAGGCAGCTAGCTCAGCACTGTTTAACTTGCTGTCAAAGCTATCATCAAGCTTTAATTTCCTAATTTGGGGACCAATAAACACTCCCGCTGAAATCTTAGCATCACTCAGGTTAGGAAACTTATCTCGCAAATACTTGAAACCTTCACCAGATGTGTCCATGGCTTTGACAAAGTTTTTCATAAGTCCTAACTTGATATGAAGTGGTGGTAGTAATATCTTATTAAGATCTACCAAAGGAGCGTATTTGACGTTGCATTCTCCAGGTACGTAATTCACTCTAGGTTCCCATTCCTTCACTTCATAATGTTTGTCATCAGCTCGGCTATCCCATAAACATAAAAAACATTGGTACTTCGTGTAACCGCACTGCAGTCCTAATAAAATACCAACTACCTTGAGATCACAACATATTTGCCAACAATGGTCCTTGTAATTTATAAGATTTAGCAAAGTTGATATGGTGTCATAGGATTCCTTAATCTTCACTGAGTGCGCAAGTGGTATAGAAGGTTTTTTATTTCCATTATGTAAAAGGACAGCTTTAAGGCTGACCTTTGACGCGTCGATAAATAACCTCCATTCTTCTGGAACGTAAGGAATTCCTAGCTCCGCCATCAACCCATTTATATCCGTACATACGCACACATTATCTTGCATTGAGAAATAGCTTGAAAATTGAACATGCCTTTTCCTGTACACTGATATGTTCGTTTCTGCATCCAATAAGTTCCACTGCGGGAGCCTTGATCCCAGAAGTTCCGCCTCTTGTTTTGTCAGGTGCAAATCACGGACTAGGTCATTAAGTTCACATTGCCGGATGAAATGTGGCTCGCGAACACAGTCGGGGATGAACGTTGGATCCTTGGATGTACATGTTGATGTCTATGGTTCATCAAGGTCATGATCATCATCAGAGTCTTTTGGTCATATCTCTTCCCAGTTGGTAGGGGGCTCGGAAAGTGGAAGTTCATCCCCGTGCGGAATAGGTCTAATTGCGGATTTAACGTTGGGATAACTTATTGTGTATTTGCTTTTTTTAGAATGTCCCTTAACTACTGTGAGACAAAAATAACAATCATCCAGATGGTTGGTGGGTTCTCTCCACACCATTGGTACAGCAAATTTCATGAACCTCCGTTTCCCTTTGGCCCATGCAAGTAAAGTGACGTAGTACGACGCACAAATTATGTTGGGTGCCCAAGTTTTGTCCTGATCTCCCACACGACATCCGAAATATATATATAATATGCTAGTTTTACCGATGGCGTAATGGATCTACACTGTCCTTTAACTAGAAACTGGCCACACACATAACAAAAACTATTTGGTGAGTTAACACACGAACGCCGTCCTCTTGACGCCATTGTACTGATCACAAACTAAACTTCTGGTCTTAGTTGGGTATAATGCCGTTAAGATCAAACATGAAAGCACTCTTAGCAGCAAAGACAACTTTGAAAGTGAAGTAGTGTTAAACCACACGTCAATATAAAAATGTACAAAACTCCCTCACCAGGTGTCAAGAACACAAGAAGGAAAGAAATGCGCGGGGGAGGGGGGAAACGATACCGGGAGGGGGGAAAGTGTGTTGTTGACTATTGTAAATATTCATTTTTATGTCTGTGTTTGTAGTAATAAAGCAAATCGTTTTTACCCCAACTCAGGAGATCTGAAAGCATTAGAATCAGGTGCAATAAACAGTGCACACAGTATACATACAAATATATTTATTTCTCTAGAAAGAACAAAGCGATTTTTACGAAACTTTTAGGGTTTATTAAATATAAATCAAGGTATACTTAGGTATAATTTCTATGTTACTATATGTAAGGGGACAGGAGCTAGGGGAATAAAATATTTGAAAAAGGGAAATTTTTGAGGAATTTCCCGAAAATCCCTCTGTTACGGGAAAACTGTACGTGATGGAGAGAAACCGAGTGCATATTCGAATTCAGCCCAAAAAGTTCCTTTAAGATCAGGTGATTTTTCTCATGTAACAAACAAAAAGTTTAAATTTGTGAACTAGAGTTATTTACAAAAGTTCTCGCTGCCAGACTTCGTCCCATTATTCGGAAATACATTAGCCCGTATCAAGCTGCGCTACATGACTCGCATAACATCCAATACACGCTTCGCTCCCTGCGGGACCTATTTGCGTATTATCACCTTCGCCATGTTCCTGCTGGCGCACTCGCAGTGGATTTAGCCAAAGCTTATGATTCAGTAGACCATTAGTTTCTCCATCAGACGCTTGAATCTTCGGGTTTTCCCACTGTTTTTCGCCGGGTGATTCATAATCTATATGCTAAAGCTCAGTTCCGCTTGCAAATAAATGGACATCTATCCCCAACCATCCCTTTACGACGCGGACTATGCCAAGGGTGCTGTCTTAGCACCGTTCTTTTTGCTCTGGTTTTAGACCCACTTCTCCATCGTTTGGCCATGTTGTCTTCGAATGGACCCTCCCTGTTCCGCAGTCAAAACATTTTTTGGGTATGCTGACGATTTGACCATAACAGGAGTTGATCCTGTCTCACTACAGGGCGTGTTTCCTGTCCTGACCCGTTTTTTCCCGATGCTCGGGTTTGCAGTATAACGACAACAAAACACAGGTGTTGTCCTTTAACGGTTTTCATCTCCCAGAGGATCCTTCAGTTTCTCCTGCCTTACCGCATGTCACCTCACTCACTATTTTAGGCATTCCCTTCACGTCTAACCCAACTCCCAACTATGATGAAGTATGGGCTCCCCTTTTAACGCAAATTCGTAAGTTGTTCTATTCACAGCGCTTCCGTAGGCTCAATTTACTTCACTGTATTCATTTTATCAATATTTTTGTTGTGTCTAAACTGTGGTACAGAGCACGTGTGTTTCCGTTCCCAGAAATTTATGCCAAACGATTTGAATCCTTATTCCTATGGCATATTTGGCGAGGTTTTTATTTTCGCATTCCCCGTCAAGTCCTTTATTTGCCTCGTTCCGCTGGTGGGCTGGGCTTAGTCAATATTCGTATTAAATGTCAAACGTTGTTTATGGCTGACACTTATGCAGCGCTCTCATCACTCAGTTCTATCACTAACCATTGGGTAAGTTGTTTCTGGAAGGATTATAGTCAACCGCAAAACCCTCCTTATATTCAATTCGTTGATCAGTGCCCGGCCTATATCAAAACGTTTATCCGATATTGGAATTATTCCGGGATGGTTCACCACCCTCAACAACACAATGCGCGCTCGTTATATAGGACACTCAATGCGCACTCTTTCTCTCACACTACTTTACGCGTACTTCAAAAGTATTCACACGTAGATTGGCCTCTTTCGGAATAGTTTTTTTTTTTAATATCATAGAATATTCTATTGTGATGTTTAGTATAAGTATTATTATGTAATACAGTAAACAGGCTTCCGCCTCCTTTAGTACAATTTTTTTCCCTTTTTTTAATTTTTTAATTTTTTTATTTATTTTTATTTTTTTAAAATTTTCTTTTGTGATGTATAGTATATGTGTTATGCTGTAATATAGTAAACAGGCTACAGCCTCCTTTTGTACTTAATTATGTTCGGCTCCTGTGGTTGTGTTCTCAGCTTGTAATTTCTGTACGGAAATAATAAAACTTGTAGTCGAGCGTGCTAGCGCAAAATGCAGATAATGAAAATCGTTTTTGGCGTGGGTTCAAACCCGGCCCAAGTATTTTTTTATTTCTTAAAATTTTTATAACACTTCTTTCGTTAAAATAAGATTGAAAATATTACTAAAAAAGTGATTTATCGATTATTTTTAATTTTCATAACATGTTTTTCATTAACCTTTATCCGCTCGCGCCCGCTGCAAATTGGACGTCAATTTTAGTTTTTGCGTGCCCTTCTTCTCAGAGCTCTAAGATTATGGCTGGAGGGGTGTGTATTCTTTATTTACACTCCAGTCCTCTAAATTATGTGCGGTTGCATTCTAACCAGTGACTACTTCCGGCTCAGTACAATCCCAAATTTGGTGGTGGAGAGTGGACGGAAAATCTGTCGTGAGCGCAAGCGGAATCGTGAATGTTTTGTTGCGCATTTACATAAAAATGTAAGTGAAAGTTTCATTATTTTTCATTGGCTGTATCATTTTCAACTGCACTAACATAAAAAATAATAGAAGAAGACCATATTTGTACGAGTTATGAGTAGAGCTAATGAATGTAAACCTGAAAGCTCGTTCTAAAATCTCGATTTTTCCAAAAGATTTGCTGGTGTTCTTGCACAATACAGAGGGAAACTACCGGATATGAACGAGTTCAACCAATCCAAAGGGGTATTTGCTACCTCTGAGGTCAAGAATTGTGTCGAACCGCTTGAAATGATTTCTATGGAGATGACTGAGTTTGTAAACCCCTGATGTACAATGTAGAAAAATGTTACAAAGTAAAGCCTCAATCTCACAACAAGGACACTGACTATATGTGGGTTAGTTAGATTATGTTATTTTGTGTTTTGTTCACTGTGTATTCACTCATATTTAGCAGTGTTGTAATTTAATTTAAATATATATTTTGGTCAACAGTGATTTGTTTTAATTTACTAAACACAAACCCGTATTTATTTAAGTGCTTTCAGTGCTCGAGCAGAAGGCGGCAAAATCTAGGGGCGGCAAAATTTTGTAATTTTTTTAAAAAATAAAATGAAATTAAATCTTTAAGTTTACGTCCCACGATTATGCCGGCAGTTTGAAAGGGGACACTGATAAGGATGAATGAAATGGTGGAATGAAGAAAGTGAGAGGAAACGGGAGACCCCGGAAAACCCACGTAAGGTAAACGCGCCTGAATTCGACAGGCACCCGAATTCGACATACCTGTGCTTAAATGTTGTGAAATAAGGCTAAGATGTCATCCCTGCGATCGTGAATAGAAGTGGCAACATTATGGGAGTGTCTTTTCTCGAGTCAAAAGTGCGGTTACAGTAGATGAGTCATACGCATGGAGAAAAGAAGGACATTGTTGTGTGTGTGATACACTCTTCGAGAAAAAACACATAATCTTAAGAAATCATAAGACGGCAGGTTATTTTCGTAAGACTTTTATTAAAGTTAGGTTTGCTTCAAGCAAATAGTGGTACTTTAATGTTGTAAAGGAGTTTCAATCAGTGCGTTTTGTTTTCTTCTGTGAGGACAAAGGTTGTGATGTAACATGAACGGGGGGGTTGTTGAAAACACGAGCCTTTATTTGTAACGTGAACCGGATTTAGACAAGGGTTGTCGAATTCATATTCAGTAGTGCAAATATAATTTTAACTGAATATCTAAACGTACAAGTATGTTCAAAGTCTTTCATAAATCTGTTTGTTGCATAATTCTCCGATAGTTGTAACCTCAGTTCGATATGGAATGAAGAAATCAGGTTCCTGCATGTCAATTGAGGATCATCGAAGTATCTACTCAGTTCAGAAAACTTAAGTTGTATTCTTTTGCCCGGCTGATATTTCTGCATAATAATAAAACAATATTTGAAGCTGAGAAAGATTACTACTAATAATAATGCCGACTTATGTTTTACATGGATATAATCGAAGGTGTCGAATTCAGGATACCGCAACTGTCGAAACCAGGTGAAGTTTCATGAAAAATTTTAATATTAGCATTTGAGCCTTGAAGTGACTTTTAGTATTAGTAGAGACTGTACATTTCAAGGAAAAAATGGGCCAACACCGACCATATTATGGCCACAATAGGCAATTGATTTTGAAAAAGGTCCTTACCTGTCGAAATCCGGCGCGTTTACCTTACATGGTGTTTGTCCACAACAAAGCTCACTCGGCGCCATCTGGGATCGAATCAAGAACCCCACGCACCATAGGTAAACGCTCTACCACTCAACCACCGTGGCCCTCAGGATTTTCTAAAGATTCACAGTAAATTAATATTTAAAACTAGCAACCCGCAGAGTCTACCGCATGCACGAGAAAATATGCTGAATGTTTTTATTCGCTCTTATTACAGTAATTACTAATTAGCTAGCTTATATGATTATTTTAAAAAGTCATCCTCTCCCACCTCCACCCAAAGGGGTAAGGATAAACTTTATCATAATTGAAATTGATACCGTTCAACTCAGCGACCTCGATAACCTTGAATTCAACTTTAATATGGTCTTTCTCGAGGGGAGGCAAATTATTTAGAGCACAGGGGTTACCTTATATAAATATGGGCCTGACTAAACATAATTGCTCCAAAAATATACTTTGCATGCTGAAAAACAAGAATAATTGATAACGGCCAATTGCCATCGGCGCGAGCGGAAAAGTGAATTGGCAGTACGAGGCGGATGAAGGTTAAAATAAGTTTGAGTTTTACTATGCAGATCCATAGTAAAAGTAATAGTAGTAGTCTTGCGGTATTTAGGGGGGCTTCCGGGCTTAAGCCCCCCGAAATCTTACTTACTATAGTAAAGTATATGAAATATCTTGCAGAATTTCATATTTTCAGGCAAAGCCCCCCCGAAACAAAATAGTAAATATGCCACTGGTAGTAGTAGTAGTGGTATTAGTAGTAGTAGTAGTAGTAGTAGTAGTAGTAGTAGTAGTAGTAGTAGTAGTAGTATAGTATTAGTAGTAGTAGTAGTAGTAGTAATAGTAGTAGTTGTAGCATTAGTAGTAGTAGTAGTAGTAGTAGGATCCGGTTAGAGGCCCCGCAGGGGTTGGTTGGATTCTGTTTTCGACATCAAATAGGCAAATTAAAGACTTGCCCAAACCTTTCTGTACACTAAATGACCAACTTAAAACAGCTGGCTAGGGTAGCGCGCGAATACTGAAACTTTTCGGATCAACAAAGATGAGACCCCCTCGGGAAGTAATACTCCCGGAAGTACGTTTTTAGCCAGCTGTTTTACGCGGTACCCTAGTCAGCTTTCTTAAGTTGGTCACAAAATATATATCATGGGGTCACAAACGAATAGTGAGATAATACCCTTTACTTATTATTATGATTTAATAATAATAATAATAATAATAATAATAATAATAATAATAATAATAAATACAGAACAATGTTCCGCTAATAACTAGTCATGATCGATCCTGGGTAGACTCAATCTATAACCCCGTGATATATACATAACACTAAGCATCTTTCCTATCTTTTATCGAATAACGAAGAGAAAGAGGAAAATTTAATATTATACCGTTGTTCTGGTTTCATGTTTAAAAATCAGTGAAAGAAAATTAATTACAATAAGACAGCCTATGCCATGGTGTAGAATGTTATAAAAATAATCTATGTAAAATATAATGTAATAAAATAATTAAGTATAATGAAATAATTTAGTAAAATTTAAAATATAATTAAAATACGCTATTCATAAAATTTTGATCTCTTGCAGTCTCATCTATTATGTAAATGAGAAAGTTGGCTACTTCTTCACGCATTTCAGATATTATTATTTGACTAGAATAGAACAGAAGATCTCATTCTCTTTTCAGTAGATGCATTCATGTTTATCTTTTAGAAAAATTCCTCAGTTCAAAATGTATTTCCTGCCTTATTTCTTTCTTTCTTTCTATACAGAGAAGGGAGGAAATGAACAAACATTGGCCAACTTGCCTGCATACATGGGTTGTTCATGGACCTTTCAACGGAAGAAGAAATATTCTGTTGAAAGCAGGTTGAAAGCGTCAAAAAGCACAGCAACACCAAACACTCGAAGTTTCCAGATTACTTTTTTCTTCGCCAAAACATTTAAAACATTCCATTCCATTCCTTCTCAAATGACAGACACAGCTTTTACTCAATCTCTATTCTGGCCGAGAACTGTTACCCAACTTGAATTGTTGACAACACCGGATTCCAGAGAAAATAACAGTTTCACTACCATGTAGTGGACTAATAGGTCAATTTTCTGGATCACACACTGAGGATTTGAAGCTCTTGCAAAGATATATATATATATATATATATATATATATATATATATATATATATATATATATATATATATATCTTGACGTAATTATTTTGTTGCTAAATTTTCGCTAATAGGTCAATTTTCTGGATCACACACTGAGGATTTGAAGCTCTTGCAAAGATATATATATATATATATATATATATATATATATATATATATATATATATATATATATATATATCTTGACGTAATTATTTTGTTGCTAAATTTTCGTGTTTTTAGTAAGTTGCCATGAGTGGACATCCGTTTCTTATCAACATAACGGTAGATGAAGTAGCAAGTGGACACACATTCATCAATCTTTAAGTTGAATGGGTCATTCCATGTCAAATCAGTTAATTTTAAAACATAACCGTGCTTCAATGTCTCAGATTCTCTTCAATTATTTTTATACATAAATAATAATGAAATTATGCTAAATTAATATTTTTCGATTTTTTGGATGAGAAATGAGAGCTGGAAAAATTGGTGAAAAATGTGAATTTGGGGCCAATTTCACTTTCCGGCACTCAGCATCATGGAACTAAAATTACTATAACTTCCTTATTTTTCAAGTTGTTGGGCTCATCTAAGTGTCAAATGGAAGCTTAATTTTTGCTCTTTCAGTAGATTCTAAGAAACATTGCAAAAGGTTATACTGTCAAACGATTAATGACCATAAGAAGCAAATTTTAGGATTTTTTTTTTTTTAACAAATTGTGTCATTGCTCAAACTATGAAACTTTTGAAACTTTTTTGTATATTCACCTTAATACGTACACGGTATGATTAAAAAATAAAAAGTGTCTTTTGTATTCTTGTAGTTATTATTTTTTATATTTTATATATACGGAAATATACAGTTTTAAGTTTTCTTACAAATTGTTTCATTGCTAGTAAGTTGCAACTATGAAACTTTTAAAACTTTTTTATAGAATCATCTTAGCACGTACGTGATATGATTAAAAAAATAAAACGGGTGCTTTTGGTGTTTTTTGTATTTATTACTTTCTTGTATTTTACATGTACGGAAATATAATTTTAAGTTTTGTTACAAATTGTGTCATTGCTCGTAAGTTACAACTATGAAACTTTTAAAGCTTCTTTTTATAGAATCATTTTAGCACATACGTGATATGGTTAAAAAATAAAAAAAAAGTTGCTTTTGATATTTCTGCAATAATAATAATAATAATAATAATAATAATAATAATAATAATAATAATAATAATAATAATAATAATAATAATTATTATTATTATTATTATTATTATTATTATTATTATTTGTATTTGTATTTGTATTTTAAATGTACAGAAATCTACAGTTTTAGTATTGTTAACAGATGCATTTTTTCTCAAGTAGTGATGGGCATTTCCGGAATTTTTACTTTCCTAATTTCGGAAAGTAAAATCGGAAAAATTCCAATTTCGAAAAAGAAAATCGGAATTCGGAAAATTCTGAAAAGTGAAATTTTCGATTCCGGAAAGTTTTGGCCATTCCTGCTCTGAAGTGACAACTATCACACTTTAAAAGTTTTCAAATAATCATCTTAGCAAATATTAGGTATGCTTAAAAATAAAACTGGTGTAATGTGTAGTTTTGGTATTACCATAATATTATATTTTTGTACTTTTACTATGACTTTCTTTTTTCCCAATTGTACCATTGCTTACAATTATCAAACTTTTGTAACATCTTATAGGATTAATTTCCATTTACTTGGTATGATTAAATAACAAAAAGGGAGGCCTTTTTGTAATAATTTTGTGGTTTTGTGAATGAAAAATATAAGCGTAGCAAATGTAAGAAGTTGAGTGATTATTTTAAAACCTATCAACAAAAGTAAGACTAATCTACATAGATGAAAACAATAAGCATACATAACAGTAATACTTCTCAGAATTACATAGATTTACATACAAAATGTTGTGTCCTATGTTTCAAAACTCATTGTTTTCACTGATGATATGATGCATTTTTTTAAATTTTGCTTTCAGTGCGTAAGTCCGGGCTGATTGGCTTATAAGAGATGGAACAAGAACTTCCCAGATGATATTTTCAAAAGGTAACCAAGAAAAGTCTTCATTTTCTGGCCAGTAGAATATAGAAGGCCCAGGGCGATTCATGATTTGCACTTTCACGTAGAAAAATAATAATTACAAAAAAACCAAAATCACCCTATTTATATTTTAACCATACCATGTATGTGCTAAAATGATTCTATAAAAAAGTTTCAAAATTGTAATTTACGAGCAATGACACAATTTGTAACAAAAATAAAACTATATATTTGGATATTTGTAGTAAAACTGCGTATTAAAAATGTAAACGTGAGTATAAATTAGATAATAACATTAACATATAGTATCCAATATGACATAATTTACTTCAGTGTAGCGTTAAAAGCTTGAGAAAGTGGTGTTACATTCGTCTCCTACGGTAGGAATATATGGTAATTTGTAGGTCAAAACGTAAAATGTATTATTTTGCTAACGAGCGTGTAAGGTACTAATTACGCTAAATGAGACGGGTGACAGATTTAAATGGTTAATACACGAATCCTTGAAACGAAGCAATAGCAAGAAAAATTGTATTTAAAAAGTCAAGGTCATGAAGTGTACAATAATAAGATTTTTAAAAAATATATTAATCGACTTCAAATCAGAAAATCAGTATACAGATGTCGAAGTTATACGTAAACAGATACATGTTTGAATTGGTTAATTTCGGTTTTCACACACTACCCGGTGCGGTGTCTCATGGTGTAACACCGAAGACTATCATTGCATCTCGATAAAATTTACATCAGTCTACCAGGAAAGTGCATTCTTTCAAACAAACAAACAAACAAAAAAAAAAGATTATCAAAATAGATAGAACTTTGTCCAAGTTATGTGTAAATACCCACAGCATATGTTTCAATCGGTCGGATTGAAAACCTCGTTTTTATTAAGTCGACTAGAAAGTAGTTACGTCTCGAAAACACTTCGTGATACAGGCAAATGCTATGCCGATTTAATAATATTTTTTGTAAATAATACCAAAGCCATATATAGTGTATTCCACAGCCTTCTACAGGAGCTAATGTGCCTAAAGACGATTTGGGTACAAACCCTAGCAGACCAAAGCAACGTGTGGCCAAAACCTCGCTTCCGGAAACCTCGCGTCCCAAAATCTCGTTTCGTGAAAACTACGCTTTCCTAAATCTCGTAACAGAATGTCGCCTGGTTTAAAAAGTGCGGAACGTAATCTCACCTACGAAAAAAAAGAAAAAAATGTCAGTATAAAACCTCGTCATAAATATATATTCGATGCTCAATATATTGCTAATTGGATTAAAGTAATGACGAAGAAAAATTTATAACGCGTGCTTTGGAAATTTATATATCATGAAAGAATAAATCCACTGATTCAATCACTGATTCACCTATAAACAGATCTAAACATATATTACTTGTCGAATCTTAATATTTTGTATAAAGATTCCTCTTGCACCCGAGAGTTTAGGTAAGATGGCGTAGTATTGTGTTATTTTTAGGCGTTCGCCAGAACTCCGAAACTATTAAGCGTATAACTTTGAAGTTTTCTATAAATGTTCTTCTTGCATCGTAGAAAAAGATGATGTTTACCGAAATGTGTAGCCTAAGCTTAGATCGGAGTGAGCTTGATTTTATCCTCTTTATTATTATTATTATTATTATTATTATTATTATTATTATTATTATTATTATTATTATTATTATTATTATTATTATTATTATTATTCGCCAAATCTCCGAAAATGTTACGTGTAAAACCTTGAAACTTTGTGTCAATGTTCTTCTTGCACCCTGTATTTCACTAAATACTGGCCATAATGGGCGGAAGGGATGATTCTGGAATATTTTTGGTCCTTCTCCAAATCTCCGAAACTATTAGGCCAAGAAGTTTGAAAATTGTGTATTAATATTCTCCTTATATTGCACGATAATACGATGTTTTACGAAATATGTGTGTAAAGAGGGAGGGGAATATTAAGTGATTTTTTTTCAATTTCCATCTCTTCGAAAACGCAAACCTTAAAATTTGATACAAATTACTTGTAACATAAACTGCGAAAAAGTAGATGTTTTGCAACAATATTTGTAATATGAAATTGCATATTAAGAAACTCACTGGGTAAATTTTATGGAGAGATTTCATTGCGCAAGGTTTTGGGCAATCGAAATTTTTGATTCCGAAGTTTCAGACCGCCAGGTTTTGAACAGACGAGATTTTAGACAGCGAGGTTTAGGGCGAATAGATTTTGGCCACGGGAGATTTTGACTAGAAGAGATTTTGGCTCGCTGGGTTTAGAGCGACAAGGTTTTGGGCACGCAAAGTTTTGGGCACTCAATGTTTTAGTAAGGGAAAATATTGACTTGACGAAATTTTGGCCAACAACGTTTTGGGAAGCGAGGTTTTGGGCAGCGAAGATATGGCATGCGATGTTTCGGACGCGACATTTTGTCCGTATCCTACTAAAGACATCTAACAAATTTGTTCCAAATATAAGAGAAATTCAAAATTGTCTAATTGATATATACCCATTACTGCACATAGCTCTTCCAGAAAAGTTATCTCTTGAAGCATAGAATACTTACACAAAACAAAAGAAATGCTCAATATAACTACAAATTAAGTTTTAGGGAAAGATGAAACCCATGACATGACCATACGTGCATCCTACTCTTTGTCCTTGTAGACGACTATAGGTAAATGACGGTATAGTTTCAAATACTTATCGTAAGTAGGGTAGAACCTCGCTCCAGATTGTGTAGTTCCTTCCATGTTAGACACTATCCGAACCAACTATGGTGAATGTTGATACACTGCTTTATAGAATTTCGATTGATACGTTTCACGGTATTACTAAGTAACATGCGTGTTATCTATCCTCTAACTTCTCCATTGTCCTTTTTTTGTAGGTGGTACCAATTGAACTCCTAGATAGTTGCCTCATTATGAGAAAATACAAATTGTTATCAATAGATCACGACTATAAAGCTATATACTGTATACTGCATTATAAATAAACGTTTTTGTTTTAAAGGAAATGGTCTTCTTTAGTCAATATTTGAATAACTAATGATAGTAGCTGAACAAAGAAATTACAAAACAAATATTTATTTTATCATGGTATTTGTCGTTTCCCATATCAAGTGTTGATCAGTTTAAATGTTCGTGCTGAAAGACTTAGCTTCATCACGAAATGTCATCGGTTATTATTAATACCAAGTTATAAAGAGCAGTCATATTGGACGAAAAGATTATAAAATTTTAGGCATACAAACACGTGACTTTTTGACCTGAACTGTTTGTATTGGAAAGAGAATGTAACCTATTACATAATAAATAGTAATTGATCAATACATTCTTACATGTTCTGTGCCTCTTATTGCAACATATAGTTGTGAAAGATATGAAACGTACACTGTGTACGTTATTTTCTTTATATATAACTTTGGAGAGAAATATTAAAAGCTAATTTCGTTATTAAAGGTATATATATTTACCAATGCTTAGCTTATATACTAGGAATACATGTTTACCAGTTATTATTATTATTATTAATATTATTATTATTATTATTATTATTATTATTATTATTATTATTATTATTATTATTATTATTATTAACAGTCAGTAGAGCTATAATAAAGTTTAGGGAGACACGATGACTTACTGGTAGAGCGTTCAGCTTTGATGCTAGGGATCCCTTTTTTGATTCGAGGCCATGTGAGTTTGTGGTGCATAATATCGTGTCCGTGATTTTTTTTAAAAAAAAAGATCTCCCGTTTTCTCAATATTTTCATTACACCATTTTTTCTATAATCATTTCCCTTCCGCCATTCATCCGTCTCCTTTATCTTACAGGGCATGAACATGGGACGTTAAGCTATACATTTCACACTCATTAAATTTATTCCTATAAATGTTAATAAATACAAAGTATCACAATAACAAAATAACTAATTTTATTATTCAATGTAATTTATTATTACTAAAAGATGAAAGGCCGACCATTCTAAAGTATTGTTTTTAAACTATCGATTCATATTCCTACTCAATATTTCCATGGGACTTTTTTTCTTGACTTCTAGTAGGACCCACCTGTCCCGGAATATTGAGCCTCTCAGTACAAACTTTAATAATAGTGGAAATATCTACGAAATTTCTGTTGGATTTCAGTGAAATGTGTATCGGTGTCCAAAAGTCATCCTGTGATTAATCCATAAGGAACTAAGAAATATTCAACAGGGATCCGTCAGCAAGTCTTGTTCCCGAATCATAACAGAATGTGTAGATTTTCACAAGGTTTGCATGGCACTACAATGACAAAACTAGTGCTCTCGTGACCATCCCGATGAGTGACGTACGTAAAGGAGATACGGGGTTTGAACCCCACCTTGAACAAAATATTATGAAAAATTAGCATTTACAATACTAAAATATGTATACCATACCAACAACTATATGAACTTAGAAACTTGATACACCCTTGACGAATTTCTACGTACGCCACTGATTTAGATATCTCATGATTGGTTCAGTCCCCTTCTGCTACATAGTTAGGTATATACAGTCCAGATTTGAGTTTTCAACACAAATCTATGTATACCTTGATTTACAATCAACGCGTTCATCGTTTTTCTCAACCAACTCTTGCATACAGATACAGGGTGTTAATAAACAATATACTGACAAGCTAAAAGAAATGACTTTCCACATTAAAAAAAAAGCCAAAAATTAATATGGACTTATGGAAAATGTGACGAGTTTCAGAGCTAGAGCCATCCAAAAACGTTGAGAAAGCACAATCCAATACACGTTATTTCGAACTCGAAAATCCGTGGAGTGTCGGTCCACATCAGCTCAGTGGAAGTTACACGTAGGCTACCCAAAAATATGTATTTCAGCAATGTGGAATCTGGAATGAATTTGCAAGACATTTCCTACAGGACAAATTCCTAGACACGCTCCTCACAGAATTCTAAGATATAATCTTACTTATTGGACCCAAAGTAGGCAGAAGTCATACTTGTGTATCCGTGAGGGCCGCAGCATAAGTCCTAAATGGCACAAGACCTAAAAATTATTTCACGGCACTAGTCGTAAACGGCATAAGACCTAAATGGCACAAGACCTAAAAATCATTTCGCAGCACTAGTCCTAAACGGCATAAAACCTAAACGCCACAAGACCTAAAAATGATTTTTTGGCAGAAGTCCTAAATGGCACTATAGACCTTAACGGCACTAGACCTAAAAATCTCTTGTGGCACAACCCAGAGATGGCTTGGGTCAATGACAACTTGACCCACGATCCACTAACCCACCACCCCCATGACCCACTCTGACCCACCGCCCACGAGGATCCACTCTGACCCAACACCCACCAGGACTCACTCCGACCCACCATCCACCATTATCCATTCTCACCCACCAAAAACCATCGTCATCAACTTTGACACATAATTCACGACCTCTTCTCTACTGACTAAAGAGTTTACACTTGTAATAAAACCAGGCTGTGAAATTCTAACTAATCAAAGTTTGAATTTCTAAGATCAGTAGCTCAAGCCCCGCTCTGTTACAATGACGATGAATCTGACCTTTACGATATAAAATGGTAAAGTGTTTGTCATGGTCCAAATTACGATGAATTTCAATTAAGTTATCACGGTATAATTATTTCTTTGTTGAATTATCGATATTTTTGGGAGGAAGAAAGAATGAAATTTGAAAGTCCCAAATCGAGGTAAGTAAACCAACGTAAAATAAAAAAAAATCCATATAATTATGTGTACAGTCCAAACTTAAAATTTCCGTGTAATTAAGCTTGCAGTACAAATTTTATGTCCATTTTTCACAAAACTTTGTGGGTTGATTCCCCTATGCTCTAAGCACTGCATATAATAAACATAAGCTTCAGCAATATCATAGTAGAAAGCAATGGATATATGAAACGAACCACTGTATTTTATGTTTCTCAATTAATAACACTGCTTTACAATGATTTTGCTGTTTGGAAACTATTAAGGTTTTCTTAATGTTTTTGACCTGAGGAATCCAAAAATGTAGTTATTTTTGCCCTATCACGTACAGTTTTTTTTTTTAAAATAGAGGGAGGGGAGAAGAAAATAACCGTATAAATGTATATTTCGGAAGAAGTACTGATTATAATTACAAATATAAAAAGATACTTTCGATGCCGTAGCCTTCTGATTATCTTTGAATTTGTAATAAAAGTCGTGCAGTTACTTATTCTGCTAACATTGAAAATATGTACTGTATCTGGTAGCACTGAATGATATCACAACGTGTTACACGTTAGGAACGCAATAACAGCGTTGTGTAAGCTGTAATTGCGAGAACTATAATGCAGAGGAATGGAGGCTTTTCATTGATTCCAACAAGAGAAGGTTGACTGGTCTGCTTCTTCACGACAGCAACCAACCCATCATTCATTCTGTACTTTTAAAGGAGATTTACGAAAGTATGGAAATGTTTTAAAAATAATAAAATAGGAGGATCATTAGTGGTTATTGTGTGGCGATCTGAAGGTGATATGTATGCTTCTTGGACAGCCGTAAGGGTACACCAAATATCCATGCCACATTTTGGGAATGGAACAGCAGAGAACGCAATAAATACTGGACTCAAATTGATTGTCAGTGAAAGCCGCAATATAGGAAGTAAAAATGTGAAAAAACATCTGCCTCGTAGACCCTTCAAAAGTCATATTACCACCTTGCATATTAAACTGCGCCTAATGAAACAATCCGTCAAAGGTCTGAATGAAGATGGGCAGTGATTCCAGAGTCTAGTGACATAACACCCAGAATTTTCAAGTGCTAAGTTAAAAGAAGGAATATTCATCGGTCTTCAGAGCAGAAAGTCTCAGATCAGTCAGACTTTTAACATTGTATGACAAGTGTTGAAAAGGAAGCATAAAGTGCATTCTGCGACTGTGTCTCATTTTCTCGGGAACAACGGAGACGAAAATTACAAGTACATTGTGTCTAATATGCTCCAGAAGTTTAAGACATTAGGGTACAAAATGAGTCTTAAGATTTATTTTCTGTATTCACATTTAGACAGCTTTCCTTCTAACTTCGGTGATTAAATTGATGAACATTATGAAAGATTTTACCATGTCATCAAAGCAATTGAATTCCACTATCAGGGACGTTGGAGAACAACAATGTTATCGGATTACTGTTAGAACGTTGGTACGTGAAGATTCACGAACTACTCACAAAAGGAAGTCTGGATTTAGGAGCTTCCAAGTGAAAAAACAGATAAAAATGAGGTAAGTTGTTTATCAGCGACCTTCAGCGACGTAAATAAGCTAGTTGTTGGGGCAAGAACGCGCCTTAGCGCCCCCTGACCAACCAAACCAAAACACTCCCTAAATATTTGCCCAATTTGGGCCCTCCCAATCCGGCGCCCGGGGCACAAGCCCTGTTTACCCCCTAGTTACGTCACTGATGACTTTAAATATTTATATATCGATGTTCAGATTAGTTCTGACACAAAATATTGTTCCTTTGTTAGAAATATATAGTCATAATGTCACTCTATATTAGCAGCGTTGCTGTGTAAATAGCACAATTTACGCAATCATGTTTTCCGATTTGTGAAAAAAACTGACGTGATGGGGAAAAACTAATTTGATTTTCATAATTAGCAAACTCAAATTATATAAAATCAAGTGTCAAATCCAAAACAGTTCATGTTTCATTTTGCCGAGCAGTGTAATTGTTTCTCAATTAATATCCATCAATTTCGATTATTTTTACAAAACAAACCAACTACCATTTTTCCATATATAGAAAATGCCCCTCCCCCATAAAGGAGAACTTTAAAAAATGCTAGGACACGTTTTGTTTATTTTCAATAACGTGTTAATATACTGAATTTCAGCTTCGTAAGTTTAACAACTAGCGAGTCAATTTTTTCGCAAAAATTCAGATCCCCACTAAACCCCTTAGGATATGTATTGTAATGAAAGCAATATGATAATATCCCAGTTTGGATTAAGGCCTAACTATATACCAAAAGTCATTTCATTTGACTTTGCAATTTGGCCGTGATGATCAGGCACAAATTCAACTTTTTATATAATTATTTATATATTACAGTGATTCAAAAATGTAATTTTTTCCAGTAGTTTGTTCCTCTAAAAACTCACAGGCTGTGTGTCTCGAAAGTCACTTAGTAGTATAAGTCCTATTGCTATTATTACAATTGCACATATCAATATCCAAAAGTGCATTAAGTTCGTTTTTCACTTACATATACTCATCTCACAAGGGACGTATGCGAAACGTGACAGCTAGATATTTATGAAAATTGGTATCCTGAGTAATCGTAGATCGCTAATCATCGTGGTGATATTCACTCGGTGCGGAAATTGTTTAACCTCTACGTATAATACATATATCAAGCACTGACCGAGAGAGGCTGTTATACGCCAGAATATTGCAGAAAATGAAAAATGTATGCAGGGAATCTGATACACACCGAAGGGGAAACACGCGACCAAGAACACAGCAGTAGGGCCACACAAACAGTGTTGCCATTCTAACCGAAACTTATAGCTTTTCAAATAAAACGTATATCATTTTATGACATTAAAACAATTGGCATAAAACCTGAAAGAAAAGCGAAAAGCATCAGTGTTGCCAAATAAGGGAGATATGCGACTGTGAAGTTAAGAAATTATGGAGTCCGAATAATGAAACGAACTACTGTATAACAACAACAAGACTGCAGAAGGGCCAACATGCACAGAATTCCATGACTAACGGGCTTGATACATCATGTCTAGTGTGCGGCTTGGGCGAGAAATGTGCGTATTTTGCCTACTATTTGTGGCTTTTCTGTTGTATGTATTTTAGTATTAAATTAAAATACTTTGCACCTGTATATTACTGGTAACCTGAATGTAGTATGTTTTATCTGCATCGTTGTCTCACATGCTAACAATACGTTTCCTATACTTTTGACTGACACCTATCACACTTCATTAATCTTTGCGAATCGATTCTGACGTACTTTCTTGTCACAGATTTGTTACCTTTCGTGCCACAACTTTTCTGTATTCTTGTCAGGCGCTACGTCTTAGTTTCTGTGGTTTGGAAGGGATACAGGATTTTATATAGTGTTGCAACCCCAGGATAGTTCATTTTATAGCTCTCGGGAACGGTTCGAGATATCGATTCCACATAAACGCCATTGGAGTTGCTGCGCTACAATAGGAATTGTTGTGCATATTTTCATACAATGTCTCATGGAACTTCTTCTTTCTACAGCAACTCTACCATGTACCTGTTTTGGGTGAATCCTGTTTCAAGTTCGTTAGTCACTGGATGATGTGCATGCTGTAGTTAACTTTCTATTGTACATTTAGTCCTTCTGCAATCTTCTTCTTGTTGTACATTGTTCATTTCTCTGTACGAACCCCATAATTTCTCAACTTTACATCCTCATATCTCCCTTATTTGGCAACAATGATAACCCACGTTTGGCTTATTTCCTTTTACGTTTTATGCCAATTGTTTTAATGACATAAAATGGTATACGTTCTATCTGAAAAACTATAAGTTTGTATTGAGATGACAACACTGTTTGTGTGACACTACTGCCGTGTTCTTAGTCATGCGTCCCGCTCTCTTAGGTATCAGCTTAGCTGCATACATTTTTCATTTTCTGCCTTATTGTGGTGTATAACTCGCCATAGCCTCACCCGGTCCCTGCTTGGTAAACAAGGGATTTCCACACCGAGAGATTATCACCACGATGATGAGCGATCCACAATTAGTCAGGGTACCAATTTTCATAAATATCTAGCTGTCACGGTTCGCATACGTCCTTTGACAGGTAAGTAAACAGAAACAAATGAAAAGGAAAGGAAATGGAGGCCTTGAAAGTAAAACGTAGACCAATTCACCAGTGTTCAGAAGATGTTGTCTACAATACAGTGAGCAGAGTGGATCAGTAGGTCAGAGTGATTCGGTGGATCGCAGTGGGTAATGGTGGATGGTAGGTCACATTGGGTCGCGGTGGGTGGTGGGTCACAGTGGGTCATGGTGAGTTGTATTTCGAGATGCGTCACGGTGGGTAGCACAAGACCTAAACGGCACTAGACCTATATTTTTAGGTCTTGTGCCATTTAGGACTTATGAATGGTACTCTCGGTGGAAAGTCGAAACTGTTAGGGACATCCAACAATGTGTGATGCAATATATTTTTGACGCTTACACGTGAAAATAAGAAAGTGAACTATACCGTGAAAATATACATCACAACACACATTATTCCGAACCTGAGTAACTGCTGAGCTGGTGGTCAATAACACTATCGACTTCCCGCTGATGCATTGCATGTTCACTGCTATCAAGTCTTCCTTCTAGCTTACTTTAGATACACTTTTAAATCAAAATATATCTGAGAACTTTGTAAGAAGCATGTCTAGGAATTATGTCTTCTGGGGAATTCGTTGCGCATCCATTGCATATTTCTGAAATATGCATTTTTGGTTGGCATTTAAGCTTATATGGATCACTACTCCACGGTTTTCCGTGTTTCAAATAACACATGTTTTAATAATAGTTTTCACACTTTAAGACGACAAAGTTCTAAAACTATGCATTTTCTTCTTTTAATGTGAAGAATTACCTCTTATTTTGTTCGTATAGTTCTTTAGCACCTTGTGTATATATTCTATTCTTTGGAGTTTTCCTTCCGCCTGTCCCACAACCCCAGTTTTATCAGCCTCATTTACGCTAAAGATGTTAGTGATCTGCCAGTCGTGGCTGAATCCTATTTTTATACCCTGGCCTTTGATAATAAAACACAGCACAATCTGACTACTACAAAAATATGTAGAATATAGAAGATCAAATGGTCGGTGACAACGAAAGATAAAGGGCAAAAAACTATATGGTCTAAGGCTACCCAGCGCCCCGATTTAGTCCAGACATTTTCCTTGTCCCGACTTACTTTCAACTGAAGTCGAAATGCTAAATTATCCATTTTTTTCTTAAATAGTCAGTTACTTTATTTTATTCAGTCATTGCTAAGATTCATTGGTAACAAATATGATATAAATCATTTCATACATATATTGTACAGAAAAGCATACCTGCGTTCAGTGGCGTAACTAACTGGCCTGCCAGAGCCCAGGGCAAAAGGCGACCATTTAATTTAAGTTTCGAACATTTACTTTATGATATTTGGATGTTTTAACATCTACTTTTCAAGTTTCTTATTGTTACATACATTTCCCCAGTATTTTTTCTGTAGCCTTCTAATATTTTCATATGAGCGCTTAGAGCTACTTAATTTAACACGTACACTCTGTACAGAGATTGGAATAATACACAGAAAGGATTTGGCAATATTGAATAATTTTCACGCGAGAGTACACGTAAAAATAAAAACAGCTTCTTTTTTCAGATTTTTTTTAAAAAAAGGCCAGGTTTTGGGAAGGGAAAACGAAATTTTCGCTTTTAATATTTTTTTCTCTTGTTTAACTATTACTTTTATTTCACTGAAGTAGATTAAAATATTTTAAAACAATTCTTTGCAACATTCAGCACTTCTAAGCCTTATTATTGCCTAGAGATAGCTTTTTGTTATATCAAAAGGGTGATTATCTTTCTTTATATAAAGGAATTGAAGGGTTCCCCTGAGCCAATATTTTGTTGAATACAGATATTGATCTTGTTGCTCAAAATATTAATGATGTTATATTGAATGCAATCAGAAACAATGTTCCTCTAGTAACCAAATCAATTTCTAAGTATCCGAGATGGTATTCTCGTAATTTAATTTATTTGCTTAAAAAAAAGAATAATGCTCATAAAAAAGTATAAAAGAACCCAATCTCTTCAAGATTATAATATTTTCTCTAAACTTCGTTCTGATTTTAAGAAGCAACTTATTATTGATAAAACTAAATATTATAATAAGATTGAGAATAGTTTAAAAAATAATCCCAAAAAATTTGGAAGTATACAAGTAATAAAATAAATGGTAAAGATGGACATAAGGCAATATTAGTCGATGACGAATTTCTTTCCGACCCTCAATTGATATCTGAAGCCATGGCTAAACATTTTGCAGCTGTTTATCATAAAGATGATATTAATGTGAATGATAATAATGTTACTTTTATGGCTAGTCAATTTTGTAGTGATCAAATATTTTTTTTTTCTACTAAACAGGTAATAGATGTTATGTTAAATCTTTAAATGCTAAAGCTTCTGTAGGTCTTGATCTAATTCCGATTTTTATAATAAAAGGTATATCCGATATAATTGCACCAATTTTGACATCATTGTTTAATTGGAGTTTAGCATCTTGTTTCTATCCTAGTGTATGGAAAACTGTTGTTGTTACTCCAATTCCAAAAACTGATGGTAGGTCTGTAACTGATTATAGACCTATTTCTATTCTTGATGTAATACCAAAAATTTTTGATCAGCTTATTTACAATTATCTTTATAGTTCTGTTGAACATTCTATTATACCTGAACAGTATGGCTTTTAAAGGGTAAATCAACTGAACTAAATTTGAATAAATTTCTGACCTTGGTTTCTCCTGTTGTATATAAACGTGGTCAAGTTGATACTATTTATTTTGATTTTGCTAAAGCCTTTGATAAAAATATCCCATCATAAGCTTCTTAATAAACTTCATTTCTTTGAAATTTCCAAATCCTTGATTCACTGGTTCGTTTCTTACTTGTTTGATCGTAAATTCGTAGTTAGATATATGGGTTCTAAGTCATCTGTTTTCAAGATTTCTTCGGGTGTTCCTCAAGGATCCAATTTGGGTCCATTATTATTTTTAATATATGTGAATGATATTGGTAATTATTTGAAATGTCCTTTTTTACTGTACGCTGATGATCTCAAGATATTTTCTGAAATAACTTGTAATCAGGATCACCTTAAATTACAAGCTGATATTACCTCAGTTTACCAATGGTCTGTACAAAATTTACTTCCATTAAACATGAATAAAACAAAAAGTATAGCGTTCTCCAGGAAAACGAATGTATCGTATTTTTCTTATTCAATAAATCAGTATAGAATACAACCTGTTTCAATTAACAAAGATTTAGGTGTTATGATTGATTCTAAATTACTTTTTGACCATCATGTTTCAACCATGATTTCCAAGGCTAGAAGGAATCTGGGACTCATCAAATGGGCTGCTAGAGATTTTAAGGATATTACAACTTGCAAAATTTTATATTGTGCATATGTACGTTCCCACTTGGAATTTGCTAGCTTGATTTGGAACCGTAACCTCATTAGTATTACTCAAGATTTGGAGTCAGTCCAGATTTCCTTCCTGGCCTGGTTAAAATATAAATTTAAACTATATGATCTGCCCAATAGGGTGATTCTCGCTAGATTGGATTTACTTGCTCTCGAAGTTCGTCGTAATTTAAGGCAAATTAAATTTATTCATGATATAATACATGCGAAACTGAACTTAATTGAATATTTGTTTATTAAAGTTCCCTTGTATAAATCTATGCTTTACCGTCCTATATTGTGTAATAGTAATTTAGTTGGTTCGCCATTATTTATTTGTGTTGACAACATAAACAAAAAGTCACTCAAAATTGATTTTTTTGATTCGAATTTTTTGGCGCTTAGAAAACAGTTTTTGGATTGTTATATTTAATTAAAATACCTAATTTAACCCTTTTTTGTATATTGTCTATTGAATTTTCTTTCTTTACCCATATGGTGTATATTTGTTCATGTGTTTTAATTTTTTTTTAAATTTGTTTATTTCATAATCTACTTATGTAAATTTTTAGTAATACATCTTACTTGATTGAATCTTTATTGAAATGAGGATATGTTTGTAATTTTATTTTGTAATTTAGTTTGAATTAAACTTGTGTTAATGTTTTTTCCTTTGCTTTTCTTGATTGTCATGATTTCATGTATTTTAATTTTTTTTGTTTTGTTGTATTTTTTTCCTGTAATATTCCATTGTATATAATTGTATATATGACCATTATGGCTTCGGCTGTGGTCGCAATTTCTCATAATAAATAAATAAATAAATAAATACATAAATTATTATTATTATTATTATTATTAAGACAAGTTCCCTTTTCAAAATCTCTGACTCTGACTAAGAGCATGTCTCCATAACTCCAAAACTCTCTTAGGATAAATTCTAGGTGAAAGTTCGAAGCACTTGCTTTAGACAAGTGCTTTTTTGTTTCTTTTTTCCGAGAACAGAAAAGTTCTGGCGGCTAAGAAATTATACTATATAATATTGTAAATTTGCAAGTGGATTTATTTACCTTGCAATTTGTGGTAATAAAGAAATTGTTATTAGAAGACATAATATAAAAAGTGAGTTTTATTTCTTTATCCATCGCAAATCTTAGGGGCACCCTATATCTCGCCCTCCCCAATATCAATATCGAAAATTCAAAATGAGAGGGTAGCTGCGGTGGAATAGGGCCACCGGATGAATAGGGCCACTCCTTACCTCATTCACCTTACTTGTTTATAGAACAGAAGCATTGAAGCGAGTGCCAGGCCGTGTCTTCACTGTGAGTCTCTACAAGTTTATTGTTCAGTTAGATTGAGTGAATGCTGGACGCTGATTATATTACACTGCAACTTTCATCATCAATTGAAGGCAAGTGTTATGAAAAATAGTGTATTTTTAAGACTTCTGTCATGTATTCTTTCTTGTTACACTATGTAGTTTTGTTGGAAGCGCAGAAGTTTCATTTTTTTATCTTCAAAAAGGTTAACTCAAGCTGTTATGACTAACATGATAATCGTGAAGGAACTTAAACAGGGTTGCCATTTCATTTTTCTATATATTACAATTAGGGTGAATAGGACCGGCCATATCTAATTAGGGTGAACAAAGCCATATTTTTTTATTAGGGAGCCGCGATGGCTCAGCGGTAGAACGTTCACCTCCGGTGAGTAGGTTCCCTGGTTTGATCCCATATCACGCCAAGTGGTGGACAAACACCACGTACACCCGTTCTCTCGGGATTCTCCCGTTTACTCACACTCTTTTCATTCATTCTCATCATCACCGTCTCATTTAGCCCTTCTTGCACCGGTTTTAACCTTGGGAAGTAAAACTCAAAAAGTTTTCCCACTTTACTTTTGTAGGAAAGCATACACCAACCACACCACACCCATTCATCCTATCTATCGTCTTATACATAAGGGTGATATCCTATAAGAATTCGATATTTTGTCTCTCTTTCTTATTTCAGATAGGAAAATATGAGTCTTAAGCACAGATGACGTACAAGAAGCAGCACAAGTTTTTGCTCTCTGGCACAATTGAAATATCTAATAAGGAAGCAGAAATAAACAACTCATGGCCTGCAGAGAAAGAAACGTCAGCAACTACATCTGTGAAAAAAAGTTGAGTGTATGCCTACGTCCAAGGAGGCAAACGTTTCTTTCCATGATTTAATACCAACTCCCACAAAGATTGTTGAAAACTGTGTCCATTAAATCTAGACCTAAACAGCGTGCTGAGCTACTAACATCTCCAGAATCTGTTTGCAAAATATTATTCAAAAGGGATCGCCAACGTAGAACGTTAGTAGTAAGTTCAGAAGACCTGACGAAAGAAAAAGAATATGATGAAGATGAAGTAACATAAGTACAAATAAATATGAAATGATTGTGTGTTGGTTTTGCAGCATTTCCTATTATTACCCTTATTTTCATCCTTTGGGTGCTGGATATGTTGCTACAAATGCAAAGTGTGGTATCATACGCGATGTGTCGAGGAGAGCAAAAAAAATGCTTACTTGTAGACGTTGAGTCAGCAATCCAGCAACAGAACGAAATAAAAGTTCAAAATGAAAAGCTTACTGTTTTCTGAAATGCAAAGTGAAGTTTTGTTTTTGTGCACTTTTTTCGTATATGATAGGCTAGGCCTACAGACAAGGGTTAATTAACGATTTTTTGCTTATTAGAAAAAAAGAAAGTGTTCCTCTTATTATTAACAGACTGTTCAAGAAGTTTTAGTCGTAATGTGATTATTGCGATACAAAAAGAAGGTATTGGAGAATACTTATTTAGCTATGTTGTGTTTTCTTAAATTACATTGGAGAGAAACTTGTTCCCACCCATATATAACTATATGATTTTATGAGCACGTAAATCTACTGCGTACACCATTTATAATTCTGAAATATTATGTATACAAATTTTTACTCTATGTTTTAGTACGACTTTATAATTGTACGTGGTTTCAATTCACTTAATACATGTGGCCTTATTCATCTTACGAATGGCCTTATTCACCCAGATATGTTAGGATGAATAGAGCCATTCGAGGTGAGTATATATATACATTTTTATAGTATTGTACAATTTTTGAAAAAAATATTTTATATAAATCTTGTAGTAGAGATGTGATATATTACAGTTCTGTAAAAAAAATTAATAAAGCAATAATTATAGCAGTACAGGATAATTTTCTTAAAAGTGGCCCTATTCACCCCAATCTACTATATATCGATGCCGATATATTTGTGATATCGAATGTTGATATATGACAATATCGATATTGACGATAGCGAAATATTGATATATCGCACAGGGCTAGATAAGAGAAGTGATGCTTGAAATATACTGCAATCAACAATCAAAATCAAAGTGTATTCTTCCATTTCTGTATCTAAGGTTGAGGGGGCTGTGGACCCGAATAAAAATTTTAAGCCAAAATGTTGCTAAAATAAAAGAAGTTATACTTCCTCCTTAACAGAAAACTAGTACTGTAATTTACCTATTACTTATGTTTCTGATTGCTATCACGAATTAGCGACAGTACAAATACTTTACATAGTGTATATTTATCGTGATATATAAACAATCAATACCTAACCAATTCTTAACAAGTGGCAAAGAACACACTGGGCTCACATACATCAAAGTGTCCTATCATTTAATTACACTCACTATATATATATTTCATAGATTCATTTCTGGACACCCTATTCTTTAATTATAACCAAGACTGTTCAAAGTAGTCACATTCTATGCTTTAAAATTTACATGCCACTCAAAAAAATATCGCGCACTGAATGACACATGAGAACTCGCATGAACCAAGACTCAACTCTTTCAATACAAGCCATCCCATATTCACACTTTACAGCTTAAAGATCGTATATACGCAAGGAAAATTCAATATTATTTAGTGTACTGTTTGAGAAATGTGTTTGTATTCTGACAACAACAATGAGATTAATTACTCAAAGCGAAGAAAGGAAAAATTTGAAATTATAATCTGGTGATGGAATACCGTTATGTTGATTGGCTTGTGCTTAAGCACGAATGTAAAGTTTATTTTCGTTTATTATTTAATTATTTCGTTACAGAACGAATAATATTCAAAGTATAAGGTAACTAGTAAGGTATTTTATTAATCTAACTACGCATACGTACTGTGGCTACCATATAATTTCAAATAGTGACGGAAAATAAGCAATTTTAACTTTACTAACCGTCTTAACTATGTTGATAAACAAACGGCTCACGATGCGTGACTGTTCACTGGCGATTAGAGGGCGCTACAAGATGACAATAAACTTTGAACTGGAAAAACGTGTTTTGTACTCTCTCAGGCCTACCGCTCACTGGCGACAAAACAGTTGCGCAACTATCTCGTTGCTGTTGCCTGCAGTCAGCAACTTCACGGAGACAAAACAGTTTTGTTGCCATACCCTCGCTCACTGGCGACGACAACAGAAAAGTTGCCGAGCACTTGATATCACAATTTACATAATCGGCAACCGGAACAGTTCACATAATCGCTGGTTTCGGACATAAAAAAAAAAAAAAAAAAAAACTACCGCCCATTCCAATGGTTGAATAAATAAATTTAAATAAACTTTCGAAAGTAGCGTCAACAGGGGCGTTATTTCAAACTTCACTTGCAAGAATACCACCGACATAAGCCTTCCACGTTTTGTACTAGTATATTAGTAGACAATTGATTAAAGTATATGTATTCCTCAAACTCTTGGGGAGCAATTGCACCTCCTGCCCCCCCCCTAAATGACGCCCCTGAACGTCAATGAGTGACAAAAATAACAGCATTGTGTAAGCTAATACGAACGGGAACAATTATTCGTATCAAAAGATAACAAGAATAACGAAAATATAAAACGACTGGAAATAACTAACAGAACGAAACTAACAAAAGCGGCAATCCGACAACACTGTACAGTAATGGTACTCTCAATATTCTACGTATAGCCATAAAATAAAAATTGCCTTTCTTCGTTCTTCCCGCGTATTCTTCACGTTTTAAAATGGGCCATTTTTATACAGTACAGTTTTTTTCTTTTTTATATTTGAAATGGAAAGAAAATTGAGAATAATAATTTTATCTGTATTTTTTTCTAGTTGTGGGAAATTAATGAAAGTATTAGTGTGTATGTAGTATGACAGCGATATGTCATTATTGAAAAATGTTCCTACCTGTGTTGTTTTTTTCCTAGCTGGAAAGCTCATTCTTGTTTCTTATAACAGCGAAACACACTTCCTTCCAAAATTTCTTCTTTATATATATTTCTTTTTTAACGCTGAGCGTTTCTCCATATCGTCAATTAATTTTTGATAGTCTTTATCACTAAAGACATGCTAGTCACTAATCAAAGAATGTATTAGTTTCCATTGCGAACACTTCTTTTCACGCGCTACACACGGAACGAACTGTTACGTGAAAAAAAAAAAAACTTGTAGAAAACATTTATTTTTTACCTTTCTATTTGGAGGTACCTCGGCAACTTTTCTGTCGCCGTCGCCTCAGTGAACGGACTCCCATAAGACTCAATGCATTTTTAGATGTTGCGCAACTGTTCCGTCGCCGAGCTGTTGCCCTGCTTGGCGACACCTCGGCAACTTTTCTGTCGCTGTCGCCTCAGTGAGCGGACTCCCATAAGACTCAATGCATTTAGCCAGAGCAACAAGATAGTTGCCCGACAAAATGTTGCCAGTGAGCAGTAGGCCTTAGGAGCTAACTACAAGTTGTATATTATGAAATAACGATACAAAATCACGATAGCTTTTCATTATGGATGAATTATTAAATTGGGTCAAAAGAGATGAATAGTTAAGAGACCTACAATATACTGCCCCACGAAAAATGGTAAAAACTGGATCAAACCGGATTTTAGGAATATATGGGTATCTCAGAGGGACGAAGGGGGGAAAATATTCTGCCAAAGATTGGATTGGTGGACTAACTCAGAAAATTCTACCCACTTGCTGACCTATGTTTCACATCGGAATAAAAAGGTATAATTTAAATAATCATCCAACTGGAGTGCCCATATACCAAAATTTACGATGAAAAATAATATATAAATAAAGAAATTATATCCTGGAATATAAATTTTCCTAATTATTCTGGAGCTTATGGATTAATTTTGATTTGGACAAGGAACAAACGGATTTAATACGTAAACCGAAAGTTATATAGTAACATCTAATAATACACAGTAGGGTCAAAAATTACTTAAACCCCAAAAATTATTCCTCTCCCAAAGAAACAAAATTATGCTACCTTAACTGTAATTGAATATTGCACAAAGGCTGGCCCCTAATTAGTGAAACATTGGATTCACAAACCCCACGCGAATAAATAGTAAATGGGCATAGCAAGGATTTAATTAGTAGTGCAACTGTTTACGTTCATCTGCTGGAAACCATAGTCAACTTCTGCGGATTTTTGCAGCAGCTACAATACTACTTTGTGGAATTACCCTAGTGTTACCCCTCATAGTGCTAATCCCCCATGTGTATCCGCTGATGGTGTGAGAAAAGTGTTCTAGTGAAACTCCAGTTATAGTATTTCATTCATCTATATACGTGATATAAAGGGGTATAATATATCAAAAATGGAAAGTGTAATTTTATTGGTGAAAAGTCAAGTGTTCAGTGTTTAGTGTTGTGTTTTTTCTTCTACACTTTTATAGTGTTTTAATAAATAAACATAGTGTCATTTTGTTCAATGTGTTTTTGTTGCATGTGCGAATGATGCTTGTGTGCGCTGTGGTCTGAGCGATCATTTGAACGTCCGTGAGGATTTCGAGACGAGATATCCAAACCTCTCGGTACTTAATGCTCATCTCATTATCGAGACCGGAGGGCGATTAGGGAAAAGGTTTGTAATTCCTTTTTGGAAATGTTCTTTGATGTCTTAACCAGGTAATTTCAGGTCTCCTGAAAGTACTCATTGATGGATAGGAGAAGGGCAGATCCGGAAACCGGTTACAGATTTAATGGTGTCCGAACTAGAGACTCAAATCCCAACTGTTGGTGCTCGACCTGATGTTGAATACGCTCACAGATTTAATGTAAAGGCCAACATACACTAGCGTATTTTCAGCGCGCATTTTCGGTCCGTAAAATGATGTCGTAAATTTCGGTCCGTAAGTTGGCCCATACACCTAGCGTAAAAATAGGCGCGTAAAAGAAGAAGAAAAAGAAGCGGTCAGTTTTCGCTCTTCCTTTTGCCTGTTGTTTCAGCACGCGGTTGTTTTCCAGTTTGCTCAAGTTGTTTGAATAGAACAGATCTATGTTTTAAATGCAGGTCCTATAAACAATATGCTATTAAGGAAACGAATAAAAAGAAAGAACAAAACAATAGAAACATTTGGACTAGCAAAGTGATATTCAATGTAGGAATACTTTTTATTTCTTTTCATAGTATCGGAATGTGCAAATTCCCATAGAATGTTTTAACAAAGTTAAATCAGAGAGGTTTAAAAAAAACAAGAAAGAAAGAAAGAAAGAACGAAAGAAAAACAAAAGCTAAATCCATGATTTTGCGAAAGCAGTAATTCAATTTAATAAATTTTCTCACTAAATTTGTTAGATTTCTCGAATAAATAAATAAATAAACCTACTCTCTGTGGCGTAACATATCTCATGGAACCAGGACCTACCATCCAGCTTGTACCACTCATGCCTTTAGGGCAGGGTGCGAATCCCGGGGCGGAATTTCCTTCTATTTTGTTTTAATGCCTTCCAAAACCAACAAATTGAAACATTGGTCCCTCACAAAGCAATCAACTATCTCCTGTTAGGAACTATTTTATCCCCCTTCAAATATACACAACCTAATTCGCGCACTGCTATTGGGTAATATATGCTGAGCACATCTGCTGCTCTTGTAGAATCTAGTCCTTAATGAAAGGGTCAACAAAAAGAAGGAAAGTCAACCGTCTCCAAGTTTTAATTTCGAAGTGTGACTTGACAAGCTATTTAAAAGTTACAAAGAATATCTAGAATAATTAAAATTTTATATTTAGAAAACGAATTAACACTTAATCTGGGATATAACATAACCAAATGAAAACAATATCAATTGTATTGTTGTACTTGACTAATATGAAATGCAGCAACTAATTCACTCTCCTGTTTTCTTTCACAATCTTTGAAGCATAGCATTTGTTCTAACAGTGACGATATTAATGCACCATGCTACATTACATTGGATAGTACATTTGCTCATAATAAGAAGTTTTTGGAAGTTAAAATATCTTTTTAAGATAAAAAAAATATTTTACCTTAAATACAACTAATTTTTAAATATATAAGTGCTTGTGTTATGCCTTATCCATTTAGCAACTGTAGAATAGATTGCTTTATATTTAGAATAGTTCTCATCAGAGTCGTAGCTAAGTTGGGGGGCCAGCGGGGCGGTTGCCCCGGGCGCTGATAGCAAGAGGGTGTCGAAGAAGCAAGAAGAAAGGAAAGTATTGGAAATGAAAATAGATTTGTTAAAAATTTTCTTGCTCGCTACGCCCGCAATCCAAATGTTTCAATAAGAGTTAGAACAAGCTTTTACTTATTACTTTTTTTTTTTTAAAAAAAAGCTATTATATATGATTTCTTAATGACGATGTGACATACATGCTGCCAAGTAATGACTTACAGTGTAAACAAGAGCGTTTTCAAAATCAGAAACGGTCACAGTCTTAAATACGTATGTATTCGGCATTTTGATGATGATGAGTTTGGTTAGTTAATCACGTTTTTCTAACCAATCGTTTTAATCATGACGGTGAGAATAAAGGTATGAAAAATGAAAGGAGTAAAGAGACACACAAGTTGTTGTTTGCGCGGGAATATTAAAAATGAAGGTAAACAAGGAGAATAATAACGTTCTTGAATTTGAAACAGTTGTAGAATAGGGGCTTAATGGGTCAGAAATTTACTCCACGAATTTCGTCTTTTTCAAAGACTAATCACTACCAGTGTTTTTTTTTTTTTAAATTTCATTGACATATCAAATGCTTCCAATTTAAAGAAATTTATTGGGATCATTTCTCCATTAACTACTTGTATCTCCAGGATTCTTTTTTGCGCTTACGTATCTAGTTGTGTGATATTTTTTATTTATCTACACACATACAAAATACACACACACATTATATATATATATATATATATATATATATATATATATATATATATATATATATATATATATATATATATATATATATATGTGTGTGTGTGTGTGTGTGTGTGTATTTTAATATTTTTATTAACAAAAGTATCCTTAAATTCAGAATTTTCAGTCATTAAGAAATTAAGTAAGTACTATAATTTTAAACATACACTATGTGATCAAAAGTATCCGGACACCCTGCTGAAAATGACTTAGAAGTTCGTGGCGTCCTCCATCGGTACTGCTGGAATACAATATGGTGTTGGCCCACCCTTAGCCTTGATAACAGCTTCCACCCTTGCATGCATACTTTCAATCAGTGCTGGAAGGTCTCTTGGGGAATGGCAGCCCATTCTTCATGGAGTACTGAACTGAGGAGAGGTATCGATGTAGGTTGGTGAGGCCTGGCACAGTCGGCGTTCCAAAACATCCCAAAGGTGTTCTATAAAATTCAAGTCAGGACTCTGTGCAGGCCAGTCCATCACAGGGATGTTGTTGTTGTGTAACCACTCCGCCACAGGCCATGCAGTATGAGCAGGTGCTCGATCGTGTTGAAAGATGCAATCGCCATCCCCGAATTGCTCTTCAACAGTGGGAAGCAAGAAGGTGCTTAAAACATCAATGTAGGTCTGCGCTGTGAGAGTGCCACGCAAAACAACAAGGGGTGCAAGCCCCCTCCAAGAAAAACACGACCACACAATAACATCATCACCTCCGAATTTTACTGTTGGCACTACACGTGCTGACAGATGACGTTCACCGTGTATTCGCCATACCCACACCCTGCCATCGGATGGCCACTTTGTGTACCGTGATTCGTCACTCCACACAACGTTTTTCCACTGTTCAATCGTCCAATGTTTACGCTCCTTACACCAAGCGAGGTATTTACCTGCGTGATGTGTGGCTTATGAGCAGCCACTCGACCATGAAATCCAAGTTTTCTCACCTCACGCCTAACTGTCATAGTACTTGTAGTGGATCTTGATGCAGTTTGGAATTCCTGTGTGATGGTCTGGATAGATGTCTGTCTATTACACTTTACGACTCTCTTCAACAGTCGACGGTCTCTGTCAGTCAGTCGGCCTGTACGCTTTTGCGCTGTACGTGTCCCTTCACGGTTCTATTTCACTATCACATCAGACACAGTGGACCTAGGGATGTTTAGGAATGTGGAAATCTCGCGTACAGACTTCTGACACAAGTGACACCCAATCACCTGACCACGTTCGAAGTCCGTGAGTTCCGCGGAGCGCTCCATTCTCCTTTCTCACGATGTCTAATGACTACTGAGGTAGCTGATAATGAGTACCTGGCAGTAGGTGGCAGCACAATGTACCTAATATGAAAAACTATGTTTTTTGGGTGTCTGGATACTTTTGATCACATAGTGTATGTAGTAGCCAAACTACATTTTGGATTTCAAGTACGAACATTAAACATATTTTTACCTCTATCGATCAATATTAAGAAATTCGCAAATACTGTCTCTTCAGAGTTTCCGTTACATTTCACAAAATATTTTTGACCGTAAAACGATCAAAATTAAAATCTTCTTTATGTGGTCACATACAGAATAAAATTACAAAAGTTTACAATTATTACTGGAAATTGATGCTGTTACCCATTTCGAACATTTTTAAATCACAGTTTCTAACGTATTAAAATGTCATTTCTTATATATAGTATGAAACGTAAAAAGTTGTAAATTTTTAAAACTTTTCTCAAAGTGGATTTGTGTACAGCAAAGGCAGTTTTGTAAGTTTAACAAAAAGTCCAAAATAAGCCTCTTGAAAACAGCTTTTATTTGTAAAAGAATAGAGAATGATCACTTTTGGTTGTTGCAATAGTCTGTGCAAGCAGCATGATAAAAATTCAACGTAGCATAACAAGAACAGCTGTTTCTCTTATTTGTAAATAAATAAATAAAGGAAGGAAGGAAGCTTGATAAGGTGAGTGTAGGGGCGCCGAATTCTACTTCGCCCCTGGCACCGAAATCTCTAGCTACGGCTCTGTTTTTCATCCACCTTCTAAACATTTGTATTGTTTACTAACACTTATCGATTCGACTGTGATATTCCTCATTATTGTAATATATATATATATATATATATATATATATATATATATATATATATATATATATATATATATATATATATAAATGAATTTTTCGAACTGTTAATATTCTCCTTCACCGGACGCAAATTCTTATTAATTAATACACTGAGAAAAGTCCGTTATCCGGACAGCGGTATATTGTACAATTATACGGAATCATTATGTTTACTACAGAAACCTGCATGGAGCATACGTTATCCATATGCTACAGACTTTCCCCGCTTAGATGTTACATCATGCCGTTGCAGGATGTATGGCATCTAACAGTCTTCCATTTATCACATACGTATACGTATGTTACATACGCCAGTTGTATGTTACATGCGTATATCTGTATGTGAGATCCTGACCACCTATATACAGTTCTTTCGTTAGTACAGAAAGTACGTTTATTCGAAACATGTATGCGGAAAGTATGTATTAAATGTACTTTTTTCAGTTATACATTTGCTGTACGTTAAGTCCTAAAACTACATGATTTACACATGTAACCTACGTTTTTAAGTACGCCACATACATTTTTTCTGAGTATATAATTTCACAATACACCCTATGTCCGCCTCTCATGTTAGTGTATAAGATATAAGAAATTTACAGCATTCAATGTAAGGTCTACTGAAATTTACAGCATTCAATGTAAGGTCTACTGAAAAGCTTTTGACACAGTAAGCAGACACTTTTGATAGATGTAAACCAACTTTTACTTAAAAAATGATTGATTCAAATGACTGGACTAAACCACATGTTCAAATTAAATATAACAAATTTGGTGTTTTTTTTTAAAAATAATTTAGTTAATTGTAAACAAATTAATTTAAGTTGTTGGCCAATGTAATGACTATTAGTGAATATTCTACGTTTGAACGCATCGTTGGATGATTAACAGTTAATGAAAATATAATGAAACTAATTGTAAATCTGAAGTGAAGCGATTCAAATAAAAGCGTATGGATCTAATTAAATACTACTGAAATTATTCCTCAACAAAGTCTTAAAATTCACTTAAATTAGAAATATTATTAACAAATGTGCTGTCCATCGGCGATTAGGGGCGTGAAGGTAATTGCTGCCCCCACTTTTTTGGCTTTACAATATAACCTAATTACATGCCCCCTTACTATTAGTAGTGTTTTGTCCCCCTTTTTAGTGTTCATACCCAATTGCCGTCACTGGTACTTTCCATTGCAAGCGAATAGATCTGTGTTTTTGCGCAACTACAATTGATTACGGAAAGTAAGATAAATTTAACGCTTGATTAAAATTATTATAGTTATTTAGTATACTAAATATTAAATTTGTCTTTAAAAAAAAAAGGTTTGCACGTGTATGTTATATGGGAACATAAGAAACTGCAAATAATAAAATTTGGAGTTGTTACAAATGATTATAGCTGTTTCATGAATTTGGCGTAGCTATGATATTTGGCATATTATCACGAAGCTTTACCACAATATAGACCTTAATTTATTTAATTTCCAACTTAGTCAAATTCGGTCCAAACATTAGCTATTCACAACACTCTATTTTCCAATCCAACTCAGATTAGGTTATTTTCAAACAAAGTTAAACTATTCTGAACGACTGGTTTGTTTAAATTTCACTACATGTTGCTACAAACATCCAACTGCTTATTAAAATTAACTGAGCTACCCAATCTTAGTTCAGATTTCTTTTTCAAATGAAGTTTAAATTGTTAACTCATTAAAGACACTTTGAACCAAATCCATTCGTTCGTTTAAATTTATTATTATTATTATTATTATTATTATTATTATTATTATTATTATTATTATTATTATTATTATTATTATTATTATTATTATTATTATTATTATTATTACATTTGTTTCACAACTTATGAACCAATGATTTGAAGCAATCTATGTCGGAAGAGTTTCCATTTACTGGTTCAGAAAATAAACAGATTTGTTTTATTTTAAATTTTCAGTTTTCTCAGTGTAAAGATCCGTCGAATTGTATGTTTTTAATACTCATAGTTCTTGTATTCATTGAATAAGACATATTTCACTGTAAGAAAGCGTAGTTATAAGGAATTAAGCAGAAAGTAAAAAGAAAAATGTAAACAAACTTGTATGTTATACGAAACTGAAAACAATTAAATATCAATTAATTTCGAAGCTCTAGTAGTAAAAATGACACTAAAATAACACTATTAAGTAAGAAGTTGTGTCAATTATTATATAAATTCTCCTGACACTGATGGACATGCTACTTATAAACATAATAAAACGATTAAGTTGAGTTGATTTTGAATTTAACGTCCCTTTCAGCAGTGAGGCTATATGAGACGAGACCTACTGATTAACGTGGAATCCGAACCACATGAGCTCCCACCGGGAAGCGAACCTGGATCTTCCACGCCAAAGACACGCACGCTAACCGTTTAGCCACATAGGAGCTCAGTAAAATGATTGAATTGTTCGTGAAAGAAATTATTTAAGTGTCAGATATTCATTGTTATTTAATATTTTGTGGTAATAGACGTTAAGTTAACGTTTATCTGGGAAGAATTGATAGTAACCACACCACAAAAGTTGAGAAATGCTTTAATGGCATACTACAAGTTAACATGAACTATTATGAGTGTAATCCTGTTTCCTGCAAATGGGTGTCATTTCAATTTTGGTGTTAGGTATGTTCTGTTTTGAGTCTACTTAAGCTTTTCAAATAAGTGTTGGTACAGTCCCCATCATGACGAGATATAATAAAATGTTGGAAAATATTCAACATAGCTGGTACCCTGGATTGAACTAGAACTTTTAGGCTGAAAAGCAAGCACACTAAAGCGAGCAGTACAATGATTGTGCTATTTAGACTTAGTATGTGAGCATTAATGGTGAAATAGGATTATTAGGTCTATTAAATTTAAATATATGTACAATCTGAGGTTTGAAATAATTCACAAAGAAAGAAACATTAGGCCATGTATTGCGGTTTCTCACATTTTCTTTTTCACGAGTAATGTTAAGATCACAGGGAAAAAAATAGTGACTTTCTGAACCTATTTTGTTACAAGTTCTTGTAAAATTGAGAAGGTACTTAAAATAACAAGCAGCAGGTGGTCGAAATAGCAAAAAAGATTAACCGAATTTCGATAGTCAAACGCAATTTTTTGCTGTTTTTTCAGGCAGATATCGAGATAATATCTTGTTGAAGGTCAGGATTATTACTTTTTATTCTTAAATATACCTAGTAGGCACCTGTAGCCTCTATGCTGGTAGTGATTTCTTTCAAAAATATTGTACGGGTAGCGTGGGACAAAACAAAATATCAGAAAGCTGAATTTGAACATTGTTTGGTGAAGGAGTGTTCTTCGTAAGAGTGAAATGTAATTTATCTTTGCTACTGGGGACATTTTTATTCATATTCGACCGGAGAGAACCAAGTGAACGAGAAAGTATGTCTGGAAGTAACATTTTATGTTGGTTGCCAAGGACGTACGCAGGGGGTGGGTCCTGGGGTTCCGGACCCCCCAAATTTCGACTTTTGTGTAAATTTAGCCTAATTTTAGGGACAATTTTAGGAATTTTAATATAAAATACCCTCATATTGAGTTTGGACCGCTCCCGAAATAAATTCCTGCGTACTCTACTGTTGGTTGCCCTAACCTTCTTTCCCTTCTCTTGCTTTCTCTCTCTTTTCTAAATAGCATGACATTTTTAGTTTGGCGGGAATTGGTCACATGCTATTAAAAGTCATGTTATACTTCTTTTTTTCATATCAGAATATGAGCAACTTTAAAGGTATGACTTCATTTTTATAACCATCTTGACTTCTCTGTGTGTGTGGGGGGGGGGGCTAATTGTCAAATATTAAACTTAATGTTAAATCCGTAGTCGAAAGACATCATGTTCGATTGGATTGGGTTTGAATTTAGCGACCTCTCAGACAGCGAGGCTATATGAGAAGTGAGATCCAAACTGCGTGAGCTTCTGCCGAGAATCGAACAGGATGTCATGCGCCGGAGAAGCTTACGCTACGGAGGAGCTCTCATCATTTGCGAATTCTAATTAGAAAGTATTGGATTTAAATACCTTTTCCTCTATGTACTGAAAATTAATTATGAATTTTAATTAGGAAATAATGTCTCGTTTTGTGCAATAGAAAATATTAGTTTAGCCGAAATCGTATCTTGTATGGAAAGACTGAAACTAGATTGGAATGATGATTTCTGGTGAGTCTACCAGCAAACCTCAGCAACAATTCGCGAGGACAACACAAGAACAGGTTTTCTCTTCTGAAAACAATAAGACCAGACCAGGGAGAAGGCCGTGGAAAGGGCAAGAGACCACCTGCTGCTCGAAAAGCCTTTCATCTGAGGCGTTTTTACGCGCCGTATTTACGCTCGAAGTTAAAAGCAGCCAGACTTTTCAAGCGTATAAAAATTCGGTACGTAAACGTACGCCAGGTCCCATACACTAACGTATTGACAGCTGCTAACAAGACTAGCGCATGAAATTTTATGGCTACGACTGAAAAATACGTCAGTGTATGGCCGATGTAACCCGGAAACAGCGACACGAGTCGAGACCGTTGGTGCTCGAACAGATATTGAATACACTTACAGAATAAATGTTACCAGAAATAGTGACCCGAATTGAGACTGTTGGTGCTCGAAATATTCATAGGATTAATACTTTAATATACAACTTCCTTTTCATCTTAGGAACAGCAATTTGAAAACAAATATATTTTTCAGGTTATTCTAATCTTATGTTTTAGCGGTTGTTTATCCTATTTTGTAGAAGATGGCAAACAACGAAGCAGATATAGCCAGGAAACTAAAGTTACATTTTCAACAGAACTGGACTCAGTTCTATAGATTAGAGCGAAAAATGGATAGATATAATGAAAATATTGATAGATACGTAAACAAAAATAAAGAGGTTCTTGTTGAGTTAAAGAGTGAATTAGGTCAAAAGATAGATGCTTTACGGGACTTGTTTCGTGAAAACAACCAAGCGATAAAAGTGCTGAAAGCAAAACGTCGAAATCTGAACCCCAATTACAGACAGGTGTTCCCACTGAAAATGAAATACCGGAATTTGAACCCCTAATAGAGACAGATACCTCTAGCGAAAACGAAACACAAGATTTCGAATCCCAATCAGAGATCGGCATTCCTAACCAATCTTGTAATGGACACGATAATGATTCAGATCATTCAGAATCCAATGACACTACTAGTAGCAGTAGTAGTGAAAACCCTGAAGCGAAGGCTTTATATGACAGAAGTCGTAAGCGCACTAAAACAGCTATTATCACAAACCACAGAGAGAAAAGACACAAACGAGGTTATACGTAGCTATAGCAATAAGCAAAGATATCAAGATCAGCTTGTAAACAGCACAAAACTTAAAAGAAATCAGAACCAAGACCGCACACGAAAAGACAGTAACAGAAACAAAAGAAATCGTAAATCACCATCACGCACTCAGAACTATCAGAAACAGTACTGGAATCGCAACTTGCGTGACCAACCTAAGAGTAGATTTGTACGTAGTAGTAATCATTTTAGAAATAGACAAGGCAATAACCGTAACTATCAAAATAGGAATAGTAATCATAGAAAAAGAAAAAGGTAATGATTATTCTTTGAGGAAAGTGACGTACTTTATTTGTTTTCAAAATTAAGTTGAAAGACTAATAAAATAGATAAGTAAATTGTTTTTATTGTATTTTCAGTTACCGATTATGGAGAGTCACGGAAAAAAGGGAGAACTAAGCATTTCTTTGAGTATTTCGTTTTGCTTCCAGACGTTTTAAAATGTTAGGTGATAAACATGTATCACGTTTCTCTTTCTTTTGTTTTGATAAGGCAACAACTGGAATTTCCGACCATCTGTGTTTACATTTACGAAGAGCGGACAATACAACTGATTGATTCTTTTTCTTTTTTCGTTTTGTCAGCTTTGTATCTCATTCATCCAACTGAGTGCTAGCGTTGCAAACTTCACTAATAATTTGTTTTTAACTCAGTGTCATTAATTTTTAATTTTAGATGTTAGATTTTAAGATTTTTAGTAAATATTAACACATTACATGCATAGAGCAATCGCATTTGTCTAAAAGCGGTTAGAAATCGTGGCATACTCTTAATGACTTCTACTTCTCAGCAAACTCTTTGATCTAATTACTAAAGTATAAAATCCTCTCATTCCTTTTTTATTCTTTCTATAATCTAAGCTTCCTTTTCTTCTAAATCATTAGTGTTATCATGTGAAATACGGTTCTCTTTCATCCCGTCAATTTTTCATCTTTCCTTTTATTGACCCACTACTCAGAATTAAATCACTCATTTCCATTGTTTTCCCCATATATATAGTTTCCTTTGTATACTTATTCCATCTTCAACATTACTTGACTCAATAATCTCCCCTAACAGTGCTAAACTTGATAACCATCTTTCTTGGTTCCTTTTGAATAACATCCACTAAATTCTTCCTATTTGTCCAGAGGTTTCTCTAGCAGAAGTATAAATAATATGGTATCTCTTGCAAGACTCTTTTTCATGATAGCTAAAAAAAGTATTTACATGTATTAAATTACGGCTAACCTGTTCCTTTCACATTAAAGTATTGGTCTACGTTTGCCATCAGCAATATGATATCAACGTCCTACTTCAGGATTTATTCATCTTTTGTATTAATTCATGCAGCATTCAGTTTTTTGAGTTATAGTGCTGAAATCTGTTCTAGTTTTATTAGGTTTTAAAGTATACTGCACCAAATCTGTTGGTTCTTGTATATTTAAATTAACCAGGTGAAATAGTTGAGATCATTTGCAATGTTCTTGGATATATGTTTAAACAAATACTTATTATTACAAGTCATTTGCAGAATGTTAACCAGTGACTTATATACTATATAATAAGAGATGTTCATCCACGAAAGCAGCCATTATTTTACAAGGACTTACAATAAATCTAGAGTACCACTATTTATAATTTTCTTTAAAGATTTACAAGACTATTATTTTATCATTTCTGTCTTGTATGGTTAAGCCTAAAGCTGTAGTACTTCCAATGTAGCCTAAGTACAAATAAACCTATAGTTTCCTATTACTCATTGCCGTAACTAAACATCACTACTAATATTCCATTTCGAACTGTGATTAAGCGGTACAAATGCTTCCTATTATACTACTGAAAGGTAGTCCATCCAATGACTACTACTTTCCATCAGTTGGAAGCGAAACTGCAAGAACTATGCACATACCTAGTATTGAGTATTATTGCAATAACAATTGTCTTTTCTATCAATCTTTGCAATGAAAATATATTCGAGGTTCTATCAAGATTATCACAGAAAATACTATCTTACAAGTATTGTGTAAAATATTTACTAGGAATTTAAGAAAAACTAAATTGATAATAAATGGTATTGGATATTTCTCGTAAAACATTGTGAAAATAAAATTAATGTTTGAGATCTAGTCTTTGAAGTTTTAGTACCACTTTATCATCATCATAATAAGATTTACATCACTAGCAAGTCACTCATCAAAAATTGATATGTTTTACTAACTTTCACTACTCTTTTATGCAGCAATTTTTATAGAAAATATGCTGCAGTATTTTAATTTTTCCTTTGATTCTCATGCTCAAATATTTTAGAAGCTTAAGTCACTCTGATCACGACTATAGTTAGTCAAAATTGCTATACCCATTACTATGTGTCGAAAGATAGCAACTATTGTACTGTTATGAAAATTAATCATTTTAATATTTCTTAGGTAATCACTTTACTAGTGGTAAGAGTAATTATCTACCTAAACTAAATATAATATAGTAAAATCAAAACATTTCATTAAAACATTTACATTTCTGTTTAATTTCGTAATCTGAAAAAACTTACCACTATTTAGAAGATATATCAGAAATGTTCTTTAAATTCTGGAGAACCTTATCACCATTTTATTATTGTAAAAATATCTATATTAGCTGTAAATGACATTAAAGTAATCCAATGCTACACGAGCAATTTGTTAAACTTCGAAACAAAACACATTTACCGTATTGTAGCATCATTTATTACATAATTTACAATAATTACAATTTAAAGACACTAAATAGAGAACAATTTGTGCTTATGAATCAATCAGCTGTCAAACTATAGTTTATTAAATTGCTACCATTTGTCTGTATCCAGTTACAAGTTGATTTATTAATTATGTATACAGGTCAATAACCGAATTAATTTCATTTTTCTTAAGCTTTGAGATATTCTTAAAGTGTGCAAATAGTAGTAGAAGATCATGTATTTACGATCACAATCACACCCTTGTTTACCTCGAAAATATCCATTCTATCTAATTAAATAATACCTTTCTTCCAATACTTCAAAATATAAATAATTCATATATATTATATACATTCTAACCTAATTCTTGCATTCAGAAAACTTTACCAGCCCACAAAATATATAAAATTCTGCACCTACACATACATATATCTATATAATTACATATTAACTAACATATTACATAGTACATACAGAATAACATTACTTCCCATTATATTAATTATTTTTATGTTCACCTTAAATCTCAATATTTATACTTACTCAACTAACTTAACCTACTAGTAGTCGTAAATGTAAGGGTTATAGTTAAACACAAACAAACTATTTGCTGAGCAAAACAATATATTCATATTTAAAAACTACATACTTGTGACAGTTTCGCTAACTAACACTTTGGCTTCAACAGACACTATCAAATAAGGCTTATAGTATATGTAATATGTTTATATTGATCTTAAAACAAAATAAACAAACATTTTAATATGTGATAAAATCTCTTTAAGTAGTTATTGGTGAAAATTCTAAGAGCAACTAATAACGGATTCACTTATTATGATCTAGAATACTTCTGTTCTAAATATATACATGTATTACGAAACTATAATAAAAAGATTAAGCATAATAGAGTTTAGTCTAAACATAATGTAGTATAGTAAATCGTTTGATACATAATATAGATGTTATGTTTCCAACATTTTCACTCACTTTGGGGAAGGAGTGACGAATTTGGTTTTATTTAGCAATATTAGAATTCAACTGACATATTGAAGAGCTTTTAACTTATCGCAATCTGATAGTCTCTGATAATTTCCAGTGTTTCAATAGATTTCATTATTTTAACAACTGTTCAGTGATAAGAGGTGAGCCTTTATGGAAACAAACTCAAAATAAAGTGAAAATGAACTCTCATTGATGAAGTGCAACTTTGGAAGTTTTTCCAACTTTATAAACGGCTCATACGAAACATAACCACTGGCTTACTGTTCACATATGAATTCACTTGTTCTTTTTATGTTATTTGTGAGTTCGAAAATTTCCATAAATACGAATTTGTGGCTGATATTATTTAATGACAAAATCATGGCCACTGATAGTAATTTTTCCATTCTCCTGATAACCACTGCAATTTTGAATTTATAAATTGTTCAAGGGTCTCAATCCGAGAATTGTTCAATGGATTAGTTAGTACAGATGCAAGATTTCAGCTATAAAAGGTAATTAACATTAAAGAAGTCATAAATAACCCAGTGATTAAATTTTTTATAACAACTGGACCAACTAAAGAAATAATTATTGACCAAAATATTATTTGCATTCAGGGTAGGGCACAAGTAAACTTCACACCAGATTGTCTCAGTGATAAAGAGAAGTCAAAGTGTTGGTTCCAATAAGAAGAATATGTTGCAGGTATCTCTATGTTGGTATTTTGATGTATTTAATAGGATAAAAAATTCCACTTGTTATAATATCAGATGTGTCTCTCATCATTGGAGTAATAGCTACTTTTAATATTATACTTTCCACAGAACAAATCCAATGGAACCGTGATATTAAATCCTTTCATATGACTTTTCGTTCATAGTAGTCCATGAATAATGTAGAAATATAATTAGTGTTTTATGTTCACCTTTTAAATCAAAAAGTTTCTAATTGATCTTTCCTGTTTGTATTTTCACTTATTTAACATTTTAAACTCTATATTTTCAGTTAACTGATAAAAAGTACTTTAAAGAGTATAAACAAATGGAAAGAATTTCAGATATTCATAGTAGGGTGCTGGCACTTGGGCTTGTTTTTGAACTACTGTGCATGTGCAAACTATTCCTGTTCCGATTCATGTTCCGACTCAAGTTCCAGTACCTGTTCGTTCCGGTTCCCCCGGAGCAGACTACGCAACGAGTAGCCTTTTACGGCTATGAATACTACGAGACCACGCATGCGCAGAGACATTACAGTTCGAATTACACACAACAGCAAGACTATGAAGATAGTAGAACGACCACGACATTGCCAGTGGTAGTTCCTTCAACTATTGTAATATCAGGGGTATAGTCGTTCTTTTCTACGAGCACTTGTTTGATGTAAAAAAAAAGACTATGGCAACATTGTAGAGCAGAGATTAAAAAATAACAGCATTTAACAATATAGCATAAGTCTTGTTAGTCACACACACACGCACACACACACATATACTTGATATCTCATGTGCAGTAAAATTAAATTTCCAATTTAGTAGAAATTACACACATGTGCACAAAAATTCGTTCCAGCTCCCACTTCGGGTTCCGACTAAAGACATCACCACTAGCAGCAGACTACAACATAGAAGATTATGACCAGAGACTACAGAGGGTACAACATAGAATTATGAACACAGATTCCAACTCCTATTCAACATAGTAGAGTAGTGATTCGCTCCCCACTTAAGTGTGGTACACACACACATAGTATTCGTACAGAAACACACACCACACACACTTGGTTTACGGAGCACTTAGTAGCGCATGAGCAAACTGTTCCGGTTGCAGTGCCAGTTCCAGCTCCGGAGCAGACGACGGGACAACGAGTACCTTTTACGACTGTGACCTACTGTAGCGATTACACAAGAAAAGCTCCGAACACCTATATGCGGAAGCTGTTCCACTTCCTGTTCAGACTCAAGTTCGAGTACCAGTACCGGTTTCGGAGTGGACTTCGCAACGAGTAGGCTGTAACGATCCCTTTTTAACCGTTTTAAGAGACGATGACCTATTTTTCATTCCCTAAGTAATATAGTACACACACCTGTTTACGCATGCGCAGTTCCATTTTAGTAGAAATTACACGCAAGCGCGGAAAATTACAGTTCCAACTCCCACTCCCGATTCCGATTTAATATGCAACAGCAGCAGCAACAGACTACAAAGACTAGAACATAGAACTATGAACACACATTGAACGTAGTAGAGCAGTGCTCACACAAACCCCCCTCCCCCCCACAGACACACTTTGTTTCCGGAGAATTTTTCTGGCGCATGAGCAAACTGTTCCGACTCATGTTGGAGTACAAGTTCCGGTTCCGAATACACAACACAGCAGAAGCTGCACCCTACTACGAACTTAGCAGACTTCTTAAGATTACGCAAGAAAGGCTACGGCACATAAGCAACAGACTACGCAGCACATATTCCAATTCACAGTCTAGAAAGGCTATGACCACATGCAGAAGTGCAGAAGCGGCGCCTTAATAACATACAAAGTCCATACTCGTTCATTCGTTCACTCTTCTAGGACGAAAACAGTAAAACAGAGAGTAAAACACACACACACACACAAATGAACACAAACACATGGTTCACGGAGCACTTGGCAGCGCATGCCCAATAAAATTACAGTTCCATTCAGTAGAAATAATAGGCATGCGCAGAAACATTACAGTTCCGATTGCGACTACTGTTCCAGTTCCGGTTTCCATAACATACAGGACCAGCACGAGTATGACATTGGCGGAGGTGTTTTTGCAGCTTTTTATGACTATGACGTAAAGTGTAGATATTACATTATTGTTTATGTGGCGTACGTCCTTTTTATGACAACTTTAACCGATTTGGGTAAAACTCGGTATATGTGTTTTTTCGAACATGCTTCTTACGAATATCATATCTATATTTACCTAGGTTTTATAGTTTATGTGGGATACGCCCTTTTTTATCACGATTTTAGCCGACTTGGATAAAACTCGGTATATAGAGGTTTTCGAACATGCTGATTACGAATATCATATTTATTTTTACCTAGGTCATTTAGTGTGTGTGGGATACGCCCTTTTTATGACAATTTTATCCGATTTAGATGAAACTCGGTATATAGAGGTTTTCGAACATGCTGATTACGAATATGAAATAGGTGAGAAAATAATTTCAGCGCTACCAATTTCGGCGGAAATCAGATCTATTAAGTTTTTGTTCTGCTTTGTTGCCCTTTTATATGCTGATTAAAGAATATTGCCTTTTGTTAAAATATAGAATATAAAAATAACACTTCGTACTGCGTGTTATAATTCTTGGATGTTTTAAATTGCCTTGGAAAAAGATATCGTGTAGAGAAATGTAGAGAATCCTAATCAGTACATTTATTTTGAAAAATATATATTTAGAGCACAATATGCCATTAATTTTGTAATATATTAAAAAAGAGGCATAATACAAAATAAAGGAATTACAACATAAAATTTTGGTTTAGATAAGTATAGCCTAAATAATTCATTCTAGAATACATATAGACTAAAACATTATGGCAAAAAATGTACCATAAAGGAAACTTTCTAACTTAAAATGCAGATATAAACATATATTAAACAACAGTAAATACTAATATCTCCTTATGCTTCATTGGGGCAAGCTTAAGTGAATTTAGACGGTATTACACTATACTTCGATAACAATAATAGTCTGTAATAGTACAGTTAATTTCCCGATTAATAGTAGGTTTTACATGAACATTAAAAGCAGTTTTAAATAGGTTATGTTTCTATTAATTGGAAAATCTTGCGTATTAAAAACACCCGTTGCAGCAACATATCTTGCTTCAGGTAAGTATACCCGAATACTTATCAGCATACTCAGCTATTTTCAATTTTGGTATGACGTTGGCACACAGAACTTTTAAAAAGTGGTCAGCTCGACGACAAATATTACTCGGGAAAATATTGACATTTTGTTTTCAGTTTCGCTATTAAATAGGTACGAAAATAATTTCTGGAGACACTAATTTCGGCGGCATTTAGAAATCAAATTTAGTAACTTTTTTTATTTTTACGAGCTTGCAGTGAGAAGTTCAATTACTTCATTAATTTTATAAATATTTAATTCTTAGCTTGCGAAATATTAAAAAGACGCATAAAACTAATAGGATTGCAGCATAATATATTGCTTTAGATAAGGACAGTCTAAATAATTTACCCTAGATAAGCATACCCGTTGTTTTCAATTTTGTTATTACGTTGGCCCGTAGCATGTGCAGAATGGTCAGTTCGACGACAAATATTTAAAAATTATCTAAAATTATCCAAACTCGGGACTAAATTAGGCGCCATTTTGCAAGAAAATTTAGTAACCTTTTCTTCCCTTTTTCGACCTTGCAGTGAAAATTGCAATTAGTACATTGATTTTAAAAATAAAAATAAGTAATGCATTTCAATTAACTGTTACGTAAATACGTTAATGGCATTCTCTCTTAACACTTGGAGTGTGTGTGATAACTGCAGGGACCAACGCAATAAACAATTGTCTTTTTATTATCTGCAGTAAACTTTTGTAACCGTGAATTGTAAACGGATGTCCATTCAAATACAATAAATGCATTTAAGTTTTAAAAATGAATAATGTACTTCACAGGCAGTCAAATAGGTAAGAAAATAATTTCAGCGCTACCAATTTCGGCGGAACCAGATTTAGTAAGTTTTTGTTCTCCTTTATTGCCCTTTCAATGCTGATTAAACAGTATGACCTTTTGTTAAAATATATAAAAATAAAACTACATACTGCGTGTTAGAATTCTTGGATGTTTTAAATTGCCTCGGAAAAAGACATCGTGTAGAGAAATGTAGAGAATCCTAATTCCACAAGCTAAAAATTAAGTATTTAAAATTATTTCTTTTTTGTTCATTTTTAAAATCATTGTACTAATTGAGTTTCTTACAGGAATGTCGTAAAAAGAACAAAGAAATTACTACATCTAGTTCGATAATGCCGCCGAAATTGATGGCCCAGAAGTTATTTTCGTACCTGTTTAACAGCGAATCTGAAAGTAAAATCTCAAAAGTTTTCGGAATTATATTTTTCCTCGAGCTGACCACTATTTTACAGGCGCACGCAAATTACATAGCCTCCTCACATCATTGACAACGTCTGGACTCATGGAAGGTCAGTCAAATTCCTTTGAAGTTATACTAAAACATTTGTCTCAACAAAAATAGGTACTGTTATTACAGCATTCAATTACTTTATTGACAAGTACCGAGAAAGACAAAATCTACAGAGTTCCGGGAAATGGAAATTTCTTATAAGAATACACTATTTTATAACTTACATTCACTCTTGCCAGCTGTAGGGGTTACACATTTTTTCAAATTTTTGACTCGCGCTGTATTTTTTTTTATTAATTGTTGCGTAAATACGTTAATGACATTCTCTCTTAACACTTCTTGTGTGTATAATGAACTATCTTCTATTCAGGGGTTGGCAACACACGCATACCTAGAACTTCTGTAACTGCAGGGACCAACGCATTAAACAATTGTCTTTTTATTATCTGCAGTAAACTTTTGTAATTACTGTAAGTTGTAAACGGGTGTCCATTCAAATAGAACTCCCGCATTTAAGTTTTAAAATTGAATAATGTACTTCACAGGCAGTCATGTAAGAGTGTCGCACGTGACTCCAAAGAGTCGTAACTCCGTTCTGACTGGTTATGATTCCTGTTCCGGTTCCTCCAACGAGGTTCATCTTGACAACGCTACCTGTAAGGCTTATTATGGCACTGCGGTTGTCAATTGCAATTTTGAAATTCCATTTTGACCTCGAGATGACCACTTTGTACATCTATGTGCTGACACTAAAACTAAATATGTTAAATGGTTCCCCACTTTGACTTCGAGCTGATTATTTTTGTACATAATGTATGTGCTGACCTAGTATTAAAACTAAAATTAAATTTTACGTATGTGGAACGGTTTGAAAAATATGCGGACCTCGAGTTACATGCAGTAGTCCCAAATACGGTAGTCTTAAACTGCAGAATGAGGGAATACTCCGCACAGCACCACAAAAACTACGCATAATAGTCATATCACCTTGTTGAGCTTTACGAAATTGATTAAATTGAAATTATGAGTGTTTTCTGTCTTTGCGTGAAGAAGAAGATCTACAACACAGCACAAATTGCAGTACTTCTGTTGTAGCAGAAAACCCGCCTCTAGCTGGAAAAAGTTTCCGGCCACGGTTATATAATTCCTGGTATGCTAAATAGGAATTGCAAAAATATACCATAGCCTTATAAAAATCGCTACATGTAAGGAGTAAAAAGGTTGTAGTTTTTGCTATGATACATAGGGGTTCAAAGGTGTAAAAATAAATCATTCTCTTTTATTAGCTCTACAATGTTGCATAAGGTTAAAAAGAGTGCTAGTAGCTTTTGGTAATAGTCTGTTATAATTTTTATTATGTTAAATATGTTCCCAGTCTGGTCATGAGTGATCGGAACTGAACTGGCACTGTAACAGAAGTCGCAGCTGCACATACGGCTCCAAATGCTACGTAAACCATGTGTGTTTGTGTGTGATAGAGAGAGAGAGAGAGAGAGAGAGAGAGAGAGAGAAAAAGTTTTAAGCCTCACGATTATGCCGAATAAGCTAAATACACGGTTTATCCACCACACGCGAGGTGAGAGCGAACCACTGAGCCACTCCATATCTTATTTTTAAATTTCTGCCCTATTATGTTGCAATAGTTTTTCCCACACCAATTGTATGTTATTTAGAGAATGAGAAAAGTTGTCAAATAAGGTTACAAAAACTAAAATTGTCATAAAAGCGTGTATCACACATAAAGTATAAGACCTAGGTAAAAGCAAATATGATATTCGTATTTAGCATATTTGAAGAGCCCTATATACCGAGTTTTATCCAAATCGGTTAAAGTTTATATAAAAAGGACGTATCCCACATAAACTATTAAGACCTAGGTAAAAATAAATATGATATTCGTAATTAGCATGTTCGAAAAGCTCTATATACCGAGTTTCATCTAAATCGGTTAAAGTTTATATAAAAAGGACGTATCCCACATAAACTATTAAGACCTAGGTAAAAATAAATATGATATTCGTAATTAGCATGTTCGAAAAGCTCTATATGCCGAGTTTCATCTAAATCGACTAAAGTTGTCATAGAACGGCCATATCCCACATAAACTATAAAACCTACGTAAAAATAAATATGATATTCGTAATCAGTATGTTCGAAAACCCCTATATACCGAGGTTCATCCAGATCACCAAAAATTGTCATAAACACGGTGTATCCTACATAAACTAAATGACTTAGGTAAAAAGAAATATTATATTCGTAATCAGCATGTTCGAATACCCCTATATAACGAGTTTTACCCAAATCGGTTAAAGTTGTCATAAAAAGGACGTATTCCACGAAAATATAAGGCAGCGTTTCCCAACCTTTTTCAAGTTGCTGCACACTACGAGTGTTACTGGATTCTCGCAGCACACTTACAGATACTATTATTTGCAAATATAAAACACAGTGGTATTTTTCTCTGATTATTGATCTTCTTCTCACAGAGAAGAAAGCTCTATCACTGTTTTCTCCGCGTGGTAAATCATTATGCTTATTTTTCATTCTAATTTAAAAATAGAAAACAATTGCAATGTAATATATGACCCAGGTTTTTAAAAATAAACTATCCTATACTAAGAAGGAAGATCACTAAATAACGATCGAACAAACAAATCTCTTCTACTTTTAAAACACAAATGTAGGTAATTTTTCGAAAGGATTGGATGATATTTTACATTTCCAAGTTACGAAATAGTCTGCAACAGTAAAGAAGCAATAATGGTTATAACAATGATAACAAATACTTTTTTCAACATTAGAAATGTATAGAACAGTCCCAGTATGAAACTTAAAATTGTAGATTCATAGTAATGTGCAATACAAATATACATTTTCCCTACGTTTTTTAATTTGATTGCTATAAAATTAATAATTTTGTTTCGATTCCTCCCGGCACTCTAGCGGCCCATTTACGGGACACCAGCGTGCCGCGGCACATCGGTTGGGAAACGGTGCTATAAGGTAATATCTATACTATACGTCATAAAAGGCTGCAAAAGCACCTCCACCAATGTCACACTCGTGCTCCTCCTGTGTCTTATCTAAACCAGAACTGGAACAGTAGTCGGAATCGGAACTCTAATGTTTCTGCGCACGTCTGTTATTTCTACTGAATTGGAACTGTAAGTTTATTGGGCATGCGCTGCCAAGTGCCCCGTAAACCATGTGTTTATGTTTGTGTGTGTGTTTTAATCTCTGCTTCAATGTTTTCGTTCACTCGTAGAAGAGTGAACGAGTGAACCAGTATGGACTTTGTATGTTATTGAAGAGCCGCTTCAGCATTTCTGCATGTGGTTATAACCTTTCTAGACTGGGAGTTGGAATATGTGTTGCGTAGTCTGTTGCTGATTTGCCGTAGCCTTTCTTGCGTAATCTTAAAAAGTCTGTTATGTATGTAGTTGGGTGCAGCTTCTCCTATGATGTGTATTCGGAACCGGAACTTGTACTCCAACATGAGTCGGAACAGTTTGCTCATGCACCAGAAAAATGCTCCGTAAACCTACTGTGTGTATATATATGTGTGTGAGCAACCACTGCTCTACTATGTTCAATGTGTGTTCATACTTCTATGTTGTAGCCTTTGTAGTCTGTTGTTGCTGCTGCTGCTGCTATGTTCAATCGGAACAGAGAGTGGGAGTTGTAACTGTAATTTTTCTGCGCTTGTGTGTAATGTCTACTAAAATCGAATTGCGCATACGTAACCAAGTGTATGGGAATAAAAATAGGCCATATTTTTTATAATGTTTTTTTTAAAAAACGGGTCGTAACAGCCTACTCGTTACCCTTGTGAACCTGGCACCACACCTCAAGTTACAAACGATATCTGCATATCAATAAAAAGTACTTCGTTTGTACCGGTTTGTACTTCAAATATTTTTGTTTGTACTGTACAGCAGTATGAGAAATTAAGAAAAAAAAGTGGGTATCAAGTTCACGCAGCACCCCACAATGTCATAGGATCGATTTAATTGGCTGATTTGAAACATTTTCGGTTGTACCGTATTGTACCCTAGTTTGTATTGTTTGTGCCGTTCTGGATTATGAAAAATTAACGAAACGAAATGGGGGCCCATATCAAACAGCCCCTCAAATCACGACTTACTACACCGGGTACACATGACTTTTGTATGTCACATGAAAGTACTTGGTTAGTTCCGGATTGTACTAGAATGGGATTATGTTTAACGATAAAAGATTATGAAAAATTAAGAAAACAAAATGGGGGCTATGTGAACTTGCCCCCCCCACGTTGTAGAAACGATTTAGTTGGCTCATTTGAAAGATTGTCGTTTGTACCGGATAGTACCGTAGTTTGTTTCGTTTGTACCGTTCTGGATTATGAAAAGTTAACGAAACAAAATGGGGTCCACATCAAGCAGGCCCTAAAATCACAACTTAATACACCGGGTACACATGACTATTGTATGTCATATGAAAGTACTTGGTCAGTACCGGATTGTACCACAATGAGTTTTAGTTTAATCGTAATAGATTATGAAAAATTAAGAAAACAAAATTGTTGGCTGTGTGAACCCCCCCCCCCCCACGTGTAGAAACGATTTAGTTGGCTCATTTGAAAGATTTTCGTTTGTACCGGATGGTACCGTAGTTTGTTTCTTTTGTACCTGGTTGAGAACAAGCTTTCACGGACAACACAATTTCTTTACAATTCGAATGAAAATGGGACCAAAAAATTGTACTAATTATGTACTAATTTGTACAACCAAAATCAAATTAGCACCTCTACCATTGCTTAGAAGTTTGAATTCTTGATTGCGGTTCAAGCTGTCACGCATAACTTGCTTTTCTTTTGAATAGTAATCAAAATGATATCAAAAATTTGTAGCCAACATTTACCAATTTGTAGTACCAAAATTTGAATATGTACAACCATCAATTTTGAAAAATTTGGATTTAAGTTTGCGGGTTGGACTGGCCCGCACAACTTATTTTTCATTAAAATTCAAATCGAAACGGTACCAAACATTTTTACATTAGATATATACAAATTTGTACAGCCAAAATTAGAATTTGTACCCTCATCAATTTTGAAATATTGGATTTTTGATAACGGGTGGAGCAGTTTTTTTTCTTTCCAATTCGAATCAAAATGGCACCATAAATTGGTACCCCATACTTACCAAGTTGTACCACCAAATTAGAATTTGTACTTCTACCAATTTCGAGAAATTTCAGTTTTCAATGGCGGGTCAAACTGGATTGCACAGCTTTTTTTCTTTCAAATTCGAATCACAGCGGTACTAAAAATTGTATCCAGTATGCGCCAACTTATACCACCAAAATAAGAATTTGTACACACTACTTATTTCGACAAAATATTGAATTTAATGGAGGACCAATATGGTGTCAACCTGGCCTCACAACACATATTTTTTCCAATTCGAATGAAAACGGCACTAAAAGTTTTAAACAATATGTACCAATTTGTACCACCAAAACTATGATTTGCCCCCTCACCAATTTCGCGAGAATTGAATTTTTACTGGCGAGCCAAGTAGGCTTTCAGAACACTTTTTCTTCCCAATTCAAATCAAAACGGTACTAGAATTTTGTACGCAATGTGTACCAATTTGTAACCAAAATTAGAATTTGTATCCCAAGAAATTTCATAAAGTGTGGCAGGTCATGTCAGACAGAATTTTGTTGGCAGGTCAAACTTGACCACACAAATCATTTTTTCTTTCCAATTTGAATCAATATTGTTCAAAAATTTGTACCCGATATGTACAACTTTTGCCACAAAAATTAGAATTTCTAGCCCCACCGTCTTCGAGGAACTTGAATTTTTGATGGCGGGTCAAACTGACCCACAAATGCTTTCTTTCCAATTTGAATCAAAAACCTTACAAAAATTTGTACAAATTACGTACCAATTGGAACTACCAAAATAAGAATTTGTACCTTCACTAATTTCGAGAAATTTAAATTTTTGTTAGGAGGTCAAGCTGGCGAGCACAAAACTTCTTTCTTCCCAATTCGAATCAAAACTGTCCCAAAAATTTGTAGCTAATATGTAATAACTTCTATCACCAAAACTAGAAATTGTACACCAACCAATAGCAAGAAATACGAATTTAATGGCAGGTCAAACTGGCCGGCGAACAAATTCTTGTTTCAAATTCGATTCAAAACCTCACCAAAAATTTGAACCCAATATGTACCAATTTGTACCGCTGCAATTAGAATTTGTACCACCACTAATTTCAAGAAATTATAATTTTGCTGGCGGGTGAAACTGGCCCGCATAACTTATTTTTCTTTACCATTCGAATGAAAACGGTACCAATAATGTGCACTCGATATGTATCAATTTCTACCACCAAAATTGGAATTTATACCCTCACCGAATTGGTGAAATTTGAATTTTCAATGCTGGAGCCAACTCATCGTCGAAATTTGGCTCGCGCAACACATTTGGTTTACGAATTCGGATTAAAATGTTACCAAAAATTTGTGCCAAGTAAGTACCAATTTGTACTCTCAAAATTAGAATTTCCAACCCTACCAGTTTCTAGTATCATCGATTCGAACGAGAACGTGCAACCAAATTCCCCCGCAATTCATAAAAACGGAGCGGAAAATTTGCTTATAACTTCCATGAGCAAAATCATGTACAAATAATGATTAGAAATTGTTATTCAACGAACGGCCAATTTATCACCAAGTCAACTCTCCCAGGCCAAAGAATTATTCAGAATTCATATGAAAATTGTCCAAAAATTTTTAGACAATTTGTAACAAAAAATATTACATTGTACCTGCACCAATTCAATAAATCTGAAATGCTTGCTGAAATATGTGGATCTGTTTGATCTCAAGGTAAACAACAAAATCGTCTTTGTTTTAATTTGACATCACTGCTTCGCAAACGAATTTTTGATTATTTCCATTAAACATTTTAACTCTGGTGTGTATTTTGATGGTAACTGAATTTGTAAAAATTTGTATAAGCAAAATTAGAGCTTAGACTCTGTTACCGAAACGGAGATATGAGTGGATGGAGACGACTTCACAGAACTGATGCTCTGAATGAGTTCTGTAATAAAAATTAATATTGTCCATGATCACAAATGGTTGGAGAAAAAATCACCCACTCATAAATATTTTGGAGTCCTCAACATATGTAGATGTTTGACTCTCTCTCCCCAAACCAAGTTGTACAAATGGCAATGTTATCCATTTAATCTGCCGCCTACACAACAAGTTGTTTTTTGATAATGCTTTCCTTTATTCTTTCTAACATTTGGTACACCGTAGAAAAATATTAACATAATTTTGTCTTCGGTGTTTATAGATAGCACAAACTAATATCTATCTGGCACAAATTTTTGGTAACATTTTCAATGGAATTGATAAAAGAAATGTGTTGCGCGAGCCAAGTTTCGACGTCAAGTTGGCTCGAGCATTGAGAATTGAAATTTTTCAAAATTGGTAGTTGCACAAATTCTAATTTTTGTGGTACAAATTGGTACATATTAGGTACATATTTTGGATACCATTTCGATTCGAATTAGAAAGAAAATAAGTTGTGAGGGCCAGCTTGACGTCGCCACCAAAAATTCAAATTTTTCCAAATAAGTGAGGGTACAAATTTAATTTTGGTGGTACAAATTGGTACATATTGAGTACAAATTTTTGATACTGTACTATTTCGTATTGGAAAGAAAAACAAGTTGTGCAGACCAGCTTGAACCGCCAACAAAAATTCAAATTTCTCGATATTGGTGGAGGCACAAATTCTAATTTTGGTGGTATAAATTGGTACATATTTGGTACAAATATTTGGTACCATTTTGATTCTAATTGGAAAGAAAATGTGTTGACCGGGCCAGCTTGTCGTCAACCTGGCCCGCCATCAAAAATTATACTTTCTCGAAATTAGTGGGGATAGAAATTCTAATTTTGTTGATACAAATTGGTACACATAGAGTACAAATTTTTGGTACCGTTTCAATTCGAACAATAATGAAGAAACCAGTGCGGAAGAACTTTTCCGACCACAAAAATTCAAATTTCTCGAAATTGGTTGGGCTATAACCCTAATTTTGGTCATACAAATTGGTACATATTGGGTACCAACATTTGGTGACATTTTGATTCGAATTGGAAGGAAAGAGTTTTTCGGCTCTGCTTCACCCGATATATGTAAAAATTTCATTTTTTCGAAATTGGTGAGGGTACAAATTTTAATTTTGTTGGTACAAGTCGGTACATAGAGGGTACAGGTGTTTGGTACAGTTTTGATTCGAATTTTAAAGAAAAATAATTTGTGCGGATCAGTCTAACCCGCATATCTAAATTCGTATTTGTCGAAATTGATGGGGATATATATTCTAATTTTGATACTACAAGTTCATAAATATTGGCTACAATTTTTTGATACCGTATTGATTCGAATTCAAAAGAAAAATAAGTTGCCCAAGCCAGCATGACCCTCCATCAAAAATTCAAACTTCTAGATATTGGTGCGGGTGCTAATTCTAATTTTGGTGGTAAAAATTGGTACAAATCTGGTACAAATATTTGGTCCCGTTTTGATTCGAATTGTAAACAAAACTAAGTTATGAGGGTAACTTCGATCCGCCATAAAAAAAATCACAATTCTCGAAATTGGTGGGAGTACAAATCTAAATTTTGTGGTACAAATTGCGTACAAATTTTTGGTGCCGCTTTGATTTGAATTGGAAAGAAAAACAAGTTGTGCGGGCCAGCGTGACCCATCAAAAATTTAAATTTGTAGAAATTGGTGAGAGTAAAAGTTCTTACAAATTTTTGGTATTGTTATCATTCGAATAGAATAGAAAAATTTGTTGTGTGGACGTGTTTGCTTTGCCATCAAAAATTAAACTTTCTCGAAATTCATGGGGGATCAAATTGTAATTTTCGTAATACAAATTAGTACATATTGGGTACAAATTTTCGTGCCGTTTCGATTGAAATTCGAAGGAAAAATAAGTTGTGCGTTCCAGTTTGATCCGCCAACAAAAATGTATGTCGAAATTGGTGGTAGTACAGATTCTAATTTTGTTGCTACAAATTGGTATATATTGGGTACAAAATTTGTAACCGGTTTAGTTGGAATTAAGAAGAAAAATGAGTTGTGCTGTTCAAACTGACTTCTTAACGAAAGTTCAACTTTTTCAAAAAATATTCGGGGTACAATTTCTAATTTTTGTGGTACAGATTGGTGCATATTGAGTACAAATTTTTGGTAGCTTTTTGCTTGGAATTGAAAAGGAAAATAAGTTATCCAGCCCAGCCTGACACTCCATTAAAAATTCATACTTCTCGGAATTTGTGAGGATAGCAATTTTAATTTTGGTGGTAAACTTGGTATATATTCGGTAAAAAATTTGGTTCGAATTACAAAAGAAGAAGTGCGTTCCAGCTTGACCCGCCAACAAAAATTCAAACTTCTACAACCTGATAATAGTACAAATTCTTATTTTGCTGGTACAAATTGGCATATATCGGGTACAAAATTTTGGTACCGTTTTCATTCGAATTGAAAAAAAAATGTTTTGTGAATCAGTTTGACCTGCCATCAAAAATTCAAATTTCTCGAAATTGATGGGGGTTCAAATTCTAACTTTGATGCTATAAATTGATACATATTGGATACAAATTTTTGGTGAATTTTTGATTGGAAACTAAGATGTGCGACAGGTTGACCTGCCACGACAAATTCAAATTTCTCGAAAGTCATATGTACCCTGTGTTTTAAAACATGATTAGAATGCTTGCTTGAATTGGGCCCCCAGTTTGTTCCGTTAATTTAACATAATCTACGGCGGTACAAAATAAACAAACTACAGTACAATCCGGTACAACCGAAAATCTTGCAAATGGGCCAATTAAATCGATCTTAGGACATTGTGGGGGGCTGCGTGAACTTGCCCCCTCAGTTTGTTTTCTTAATTTCTCATATTGCAGTACAGTACAAAAAGAAATATTTGCGGTACAAACCGGTAGAAACGAAGTACTTTTTATTGATATGCGAAAATCGTTTGTACCGAGAGGTGGGGGGGCAGGTTCACAAGGGTCTACTCGTTGCGTATTCTGCTCCGGGGGAACCGGTTCTGGTACTGGAACTTGAGTCGGAATAGAATCCGGAACCGGACCCTGATCAATAACCGGAACTGGAGCAGGAACCGGAACAGTTTGTTCATGCGCTACCAAGTGCTCCGTAAACCAAGCGTGTGTGCGTGTGCGTATGTGTGAGCTGGAAAGGAAACCACACGCAAGCGGGTGGCGAACCACTGCTTTACTATGTTCAATAGAAGTTGGAATATGTGCTCATAGTCCTATGTTTTAGCATGTATAGCCTGTGGTCTGGTGCTGTGTTCAATCAAGATCGGAAATGTGAGTTGGAACTGTAATTTCTACTAAACTGGAACTGCGTATGCGTAAACAAGAGTGTGTACCATGTTATTTAGATAAAGAAAAATATATCTAGGCTTTTATAACGTTTCAAAAACAGGGATCGTAACAGCCTACTTGTTGCATAGTCTGCTCCTAAACCGGTACTGGTACTGGAACTTGAGTCCGAACAGGAAGTGGAACAACTTGCGCATATAGATGTTCGGAGCCTTTGTTGTGTAATCGCTACAATAGGTCATAGTCGTGAAAGGGTACTCGTTGCGTAGTCTGCTCCCAAACCGGAACTGCCACTGCAACCGGAACAGTTTGCTCATGCGGTACCAAGTGCTCCGTGAACCAAATGTGTGTGTGTGTGTTTCTGTGTGAATAATATGTGCGTGTGAATAATATGTGGTTCACACGCAAGCGAGGAGCAAACTACTGCTTTACTATGTTCAATAGGAATAGGAATCTGTGTTCATATTTCTATGTTGTAGTCTTTGTAGTCTGTGGTCATAATCTTCTATGTTGTAGTCTGCTACTGGTGGTGGTCTGTTTAATCGGAACCGGAAGTGGGAGTTGGAACTGTAATTTTTCTGCACATGCTTGTAATTTCTACTAAATTGGAAGTTTAATTTTACTGCGCATGAGCAACCAAGTGTGTGTTTGAATGTTAGTGTGTGTGTGTGTGTGACTAACTAGACTTATGCTATATTATTAATATTGTTAAATGCTGTTGTTATTTTTTAATTTCTGCTCGTAAAAGAGAACAAGTACACCCCTGATGTTACAATGTTTGAAAAAAACTACCGGCAGTGTCGTGGTCGTTCTACTATGTTCATAGTCTTGCTGTTGTGAAATTCGAACTGTAATGTTTCTGCGCATGCTTGGTCTGGTGGTACTCATAGCCGTAAAAGGCTACTCGTTGCGTAGTCTGCTCCGGGAAAATGGGAACGAACAGGTACTGAAACTTGAGTCGGAACAGAAGCCGGAACATGAATCGGAACTGGAACAGATTGCGCATGCGCAGCAGTTAAAAAAAACAAGCCCAAGTGCCGCCTCTTTATTCATACTGCATAAACTCGTCAAAAAAATTGTCTTGGTTCGAAACGAAAATAAAGTATTTCCATCTCTTTCTCTGAATTGACAATTGATCTACTTCACGAATAGCCGATAATTTGTTACAAATAGTAGCTACAGATAGAACAGCAATCTCACAATTTTGTTTCATTACTTTAACATGAAATCGTTTCTTTTCTTCTGTTATTTTTCCACATTATTTCTCATGCATATAACAGGAATACAGTTCAAGTAAGGCTGTCAGAACTTTGTTGTCATTCAAGAAGGACCATTGTTGTATACAATACATTCTTTCATAACCATAATACACAAATTTTTGAAGAGTCATTTGTACGTATTGACTTCAGATATGACATGCAAGTCCTTTTCGATTCATGAGGGGAGAAGACAATACTTAGATGATCCCAGTATAATGTAATCAGATAAATGTCTTTGGCATCTGTGTTCTTCATCTTCTGAAAGGAAAGGATTCGCATCATAATTGCTGTAATTGCTTTCAAATTTCACTAAGTTTTTACTTGAAAATCAATATAGTGCTACAATCTCCAAGGAATAGGGCTATATTGAAAACATTTAACCGAGAATGAAAGAGTGTCTGCAAAAGAATCTCTAGAATCGATTTTTACTTGTTTTTATTGCTGATAGGTTTCTGTTTTAGAATTATCCTAACACAGCTCTCCCCCTAAATGTTAAATAGAAGTACCGTGATTGGATTGTGGCAAATAAAGGTTTGGTAGTTACATCCTACCCTCTTTGATATTGTATACTCCAATTCGATTACTATGTCCCCTCTGTCTACGAACTCTTTTCACTCTGTTAAAGTTACTTGGGGTAATTTGTGGTCGAATTTGGGTTGGTTTAAGTTCCGAATTTCAGGATATATGGTCATCTTCTAAGACACTACTTTATTTCAAAATATTTATTTATTTAAAAAGTTGATAAACAGGATTGTACATCTATTCTGTACAAACTCGAATGAAATACCAGAAAGTGCGCAATTTTTAAAATACATTAAAACATTCTATTGTGTACAGCAATTACCAACTTAATACATAAAGTTCTAGTTCATAGATATAAAAATATTTGTCTAAATATAAAAATTGAATATGGATTATGAGATCCATCTTGTATGACAAAAAAAGGCTTTAACAAAAATATAAAAATATACCTTAAATTCATTTTATTTATGTAAGTAGAATTATAGTTGCATCATATGCTATTTATAGATTTGTAAAGCGACCAGTTGAATAATCTATACTATATTGACGATTGGATTATTTCCAAAATTCTTTATTATTTTGATATTTTGTCCTACTTATTTTTTACTTTTGTATTTTCATGAACAACATGCTATATAACAAAGGAAGTAGAGGTAACAATATGTAAACTATTCTAGTTTTCATTCATTTACTTCATGCACCTAGCCTAAAATATAAGATGAAGATCCCAAGTTTGAATTCTTCGATTGTAAATCAGAGTTTTCTTTCTCATTCTAACTAGATAAGAATTGTGATTTAAATACGGGTCCATGTCGACTTTAATCGAAAATCTTATTCATTATATTTATTATTATTCATTATATTTATTATTCATTTTATTGGTTCCTGTACAAAATAGCTTCACAGTTAAATTTGGATATAAATATGAACAAGTGAGAGTCACATTTGTTAAAATCTTTTCTATATTTCCTTGTGTACAATGCTAGGCAAATTATATGATTATATTTTCATAACTATGCACACCAGTTGTTTTAAATAGGACTATAATAATAATAATAGCATTTTGCTTAATTGTAATACACCTAAGATAGTAAAAGAGAAAAAATCCTTCTATAAAATACTTTCATGTTCCTTTACAATGTGGAAAAATTTCTTAAGTTAGTAATATGCAACACTTTAAATAAATTATTTCAGTTTGTTCAACAAAAGTTAGCTTTGATGTCTGTTATTATTTGCTGGTACTGAAATGTTCCTCAGCAAGTTTGCTTTTATATTACCAAGGGTTAAGAAGCACGTTTGATATTATTTCTTTTAAAGTAAATTGTAAATAACATATTGATAAATAAAAGTAATTATTGAAAATCATTTCTTGTGGTATAACTCTAATAGAAACCTGAGAATTTTCACCTGTAGCAGACATGATATTCATTTGTTGTTGTATTGATATATGATAGACTAAAACGACATTCATTTCAAAGCTCAGTAATCAACGTCAAGCACCTGATAGGTATTCTTAAATGTGGTTGTTACATTTGCTTATCAATAGCATAGTGTTGTTCATAAGTACAATAGATATCAATACTACCTGAACAATGCTACTCCCAGATATAAATTTCAGGAAATTATTGTTTGACAAAATCAAACATATATTGAAGGTGAGTTAAAGTTAATCTATCAAGAGTAAATTTAGGAATTTTGATGCAAGAAATTTTACACACAATATTTAATTTACATTTTGTAGGGCGTTGATCTGGTGTTATATTACGAAATGACATAAACAGATATTGAAACTTCATATGTATTAGTTAGATTACATTATTTCCTATTCTTTGGTGGTGCTCAATGAGACAGTGCGCTTGACGTTTCTGGGATTCATAGCTTGTGTGAAAAATGTTGATGAAGAAATTAATATATCTTGATTCGGTATTCCATGTATTACAGCTATTTAACGTAATTCTCGAGAAAGTGCGGTACATACAGGTTCACATTAAATATCTGCTCTATCAGTACAGAAGTGTACTGACATCATCAAAGTTATATAGAAATTGTCTCCACTATTGATTGCCTACCTTCATACTTTGCCGAATTCAGTTGTGGGCTGTGGTAAAAGCATCAAACAAACATGTTTCTAGCAACAGATACATAAGTCAATCAGTGTATAACAACTAGCTTTTACTAACAGTAAAGCAGGGGTGTAGCCAAGGGGAGGCCATCGTGGCCACGCCCCACTAATGGTTTCCTTACCCCCCAAATGACCAGCTTTTAAAACATCATAGTAAAATCATCTCGCTTCATTCATTTAAAAGTAACAAAGTTTATTGACAATTAATAATTTATGGTAAAATAGTATGGAGAAATATTGTTTTTCCATACCGATCGAAAAATAGTATGCTATATCTTCCTTATACCGATCGAAAAATGGGATACTTTTTTGTGACAGCAGATTACACAATTTACTGCGATTTATATTTGACAGTTTAAAGACAAACGTTTTAACAAGCTACTATAAATACAGCCATAAAACAAAGGTACTAAACTGATTTGTAAGAGCAGTATATTTTTATATGCTTTAACAAGTGTTTCAAAAGACATAGAGGATGATAAATTTGGTGAGAAACAATGTTTTTATTCAATTTGGATTTCATTCGCTCTGTCTTTTATTTCTACTCAGTGTAATAAAATTATTATGTTTTTTTTTAGTCACGAATAATAAATAAATATTTTTGTCAGAAAACCATAAAGAAATTAAGTGAAATTTCAAAGAAAATCAATCTTGTGTAGATAAGTTCTGTACACAAGGCCTTAAATATAAAGGTAACCAAGAAAAGTTTTGTTGCTTTTTCACCCACCACCTTCGAACATTGATATGTCACCTAACCTGGAAGATCAAAAATAGTCTCCATCAGCATCGACGACCTTCTGAAAATGTTCTGGAAGGCCATGCAATCCATCGCGGTAGAACTTGGTGGGCCGTGAAACGAAGAAAATATCAGGTGCATTTTGGACTTTTACTAGGGATTTGAACTGGCGTCCTCTAAGGTGATTGTTCAACGAAAGGAACAGGTGATAATCGGACGGTGCAATACCCGGGGAATATAGTGGTTGCAATATTGTTTCCCATCCAAGGCGGAAAATGGTGTCCTGAGTCATCCTAGCCACGTGGGACTTAGCGTTGTCCCGTAAACGAGGACCCATTTGCAATTCAGAAGTGATGGCTCCAGAGTTTTGAGTTTTTGTTGAGCACAGCTCAATTGCTGACACTACACAGTTGCATTGATACTCTGACCAGCTGGTAGCAGTTTCCGATGCACGATGCCCCAAACACACAGAAGGACCTTCTTCTGGTACAGTGCTGGTTTCGGCTGTTTTAAAATCGGTTCATGGGATGCTAACCAATGATGACGGCGCCGTGGAGCTTCGTGTAGGACACACTTTTTATCACATGTCAACGTCCTGTCCAGAAATGGCTCCGCAACAGTAAATAAACACAGGCGACTGCCGCGTTGCCTTTTGGCCCGGAGTCAAAATATGAGAGACCCATCGACCCAACTTGTAGTGCTTCACAAGTTGATGGATGTGCTGCCGAATGGTTTCTCCACACACTGAATTGTAGTCCTAGTTCCTCTTTGTACATGTGTTGGTCTTCTGGCACGTGGTGTTTTTGGGTGTTTCGTCATCGTCCTTAAACTTGTTAAACTATCGCTGCAATGTCCGCGTCATCACAACACTCTCACCAAAGGTCTGGCATATCTTCTGTCCCGCTACAGCGGCGTTTGACCTTCATTTGAACTCGTTCAGCATACATGCTCTTATGACGCTCTGTGGATGTCCCATGTTCCCTCTGTCTTTACGCAAGTTCACGGTGTGTCTGAATTGCCACAACCAGGTAGTATGTTGGATATACCCACACCAACAACTGACGTTCGCATTATCTCCACTCGCATTCAACTCACGGTGTGAGGTCCAATTGAACACAGACCTCCACGAAAAGGACAGAACTTTCTTGGTTACCTTTATAGTTCTGCACAAAGTATAGCGTTTGTTCCCGGGCAACAGTTCTTGCTTAAGCATAATAAAAACTATCTTGAATATAATTTATCGATAATAATAATAATAATAATAATAATAATAATAATAATAATAATAATAATAATAATAATAATAATAATAATAATAATAATAATAATAAGAAGAAGAAGAAGAAGAAGAAGAAGAAGAAGAAGAAGAAAAAAGAAGAAGCTAAAATAGTGTTTCTAGTCTTCCAGAAGGAAACCAAAATTTTCCTTTCTTTCAGGTCTTTAAAACACTAGCAGCAACACATTTTTTTTTGCTTTGTACATTGTAGCTGGCCCCCCTCATAAACGACGGGCCCCCTCTACACAAACCTGCTGGCTACACCCCTGCAGTAAAGTTAGATTTAAGATTTGATGAGTTCTGTCAATAATTATCAGATGTTTGTGTAACGTGCGTTAAGTGAAAAGTTAGTGTTCTATAAAATTTACATTTGAAAGTTGAGATATAAGTCCAAAAATCCGATTTTGGGTTTCAGACATAAATCTCAAAAATAGTCTTATTAACATGAAGAACTAGAACAGCTAATAATTTTCCCAAAGTCGGATTTTGGATTTATGTCTGAACTTTCAAATGTGATTTCTCTAAAACGCTAGTTTTTTACTTAACGCACCTTACACACCCATCTGCCAATTATTCTGAACTAACATTTAGAAATAATTATGCAAATAACGATGTGTTTCCAAAATTTTTGAAAACCGAATAATTTCCTACAAAAGTGTGAAAAACGGTTTAATTTTATTGGATACTCAAAATATACTAAATGAATGACCTAATACTAAACCTACTAACATTGTTCTAAAATGACTGATCATGCACGAGTAGAAACCTACACCGTAAGCTGAGATATAAAATCAATTTTAGCAATTTATATGAATCGGAACTTATATTCAAAATATGTACCTGCTCATTACCATTCTTTGGTTTTACACAACAGAAAAAGAGGTCTCAGAAAAAGAAAATAAATTACTTCCACCACACTCATCAAACTGGCACCAACGAAAAACCCAAATACTCCTCCGATGCAAACTGAAAAATGAAACAGAAAGTTAACGTATTTTAAATATCAATACAAATAATTATAATGTATAAATTTTTAAGATTATATTTTTTTAAAGATTTAATCCGGTCAGAGATGTACCCACGGGGAGCAAATGATGGCCCTGCCCTCGAAATTGATTTTCTCTGTTAGGTGTTTATTTAAACATGATTGTTGAAGCATATGAATGCTTATAATGAGACTAATTAGTAGTGTCCCTTTTTCACACAGAAAGAATAAGGTTTAAATTAATATAAGACCGAAAATTTAAATATTGTAAAAATTTACCCTTTTTCCCTTTTAGAAGCGGAAGTGTAAACCCTACGACATATATTTACTAATTTTCCATTATTCGTTTATATATCGAATTTCATGCTTCAAATTAAGCGAATACCCTCATTAAGCATTTTTACAATAAAGAATCGGAAATTTTATAGTAGAAATTGGATTCTTGAGGAGCCTATGTTCATGGGCGGCGATTAGGGGGGGCAAAGGGGGCAGTTGCCCCCCCACTTTTTTGAAGCAACAAATTAGTGTATATAGTTTCATTTGGAAATGTAAAGTTTTTGTATATATTACTGGTTCATAGAAAAAAATGGTGTCATATAATATGTGTCGTTGGTTAGTACGTATTGGTTGTATTCCTGTCGAGTTAAGAAAGCTACAAGAATTGCTACAGGAAAGCTACAGGAAACTAACTCAGAGAACATTTCGCAAAAAAAAAAAAAAAAAGTCTTTCACAAGTAATTAAAAGTCTTTAATTGCATAAAAATTGACAGTTCAAACTGGTCAAACGCCCCTACAGAGGGCGGAAGATGTACCAGATCTTTGGAGAGGGTGTCGTAACTACGCGGACCTGCGGTAATTTAACAAGTTTAATGACGGACACGAAATACTCGAAGATACACCATGTGCCAGAATACCAACACATGTACAAAATGGAGATCTTCAGGGAGCAATTGAGACGAACAGTGGCCAGACATGTGATGAACTGGGAATACAATTCAGTGAGAGTAGAGAAACCGTTCGGTAGCTCCTCCATGAACTTGGGGAGCACTGCAAGTTGGGTCAATGGGTCCCACATGATTCCGGGCCAGAAGGCAACGAGAGCAGACACCTGTGTTTTTTCGCTGTCTTGTCTGAGGAAGGAGCCATTTCTGGACAGTGTTGACATGTGATGAGAAGAGGGTCCTGAATGAAGCTCCGCGGTGCCGTCATCATTTGCAAGCATCGAATGGACCGGTTCCAAAACAGCCGAAATGAACATTGTACCTGAAGAAAGTCCTCCTGTATGTTTGGTGGACTGCTCGCGGCATCGTGCATCGGGAGTTGCTACCAGCTGGTCAGAGCATCAATGCAACAGTGTACTGTCAACAGTTGAGCCGTGCTCAAGAAAAACTCAAAACTCTGAAGTCAGCACTTCTGAATCGCAAAGTTGTCCTGTTACAGGACAACGCTAAGCCCCGGATGAGCCGGAACACTATTCTACACCTTGGATGGGAATCACTATTGCTTTGACCATACTCTTCGGACATTGCACCGTCCGATTATCAGCTGTTCCATTCCTTGGACAATCACCTTAGAGGATGCCAGTTCAAATCCCTATTAGAGGTGTAAAATGCACCTGCTTCGCTTCACGGCCCACCAAATTCTACCGCGACGGAATGCATGGCCTTCCAGAACTTTGGCAGAATGTCGTCGATGTTAATGGGGACTATTTTTGATTTTCCAGGTACGTCTTAGGTTACATATCAATGTTCGAAGGTGTGGGGTGAAAAAGTGACAGAACTTTCTTTGTTACTTTTATAACATTAAGGAATATCAATAAGAAGAGAGTAATAAGGAGCAACTTCTCCTTTTCAATTGTGTTTCAGTGTAATACACGAGTGAAATGGTGTGTTTAATCGTGTACGAGTGTATATACAATTAAATTCAACGAATTCAATATAATTCTAGGCTTTAGGATTATTTTATATAAATGGAGTGTCTAGTGAGTGTAAGTATTGTGTTTTGATGTGTTCCAAAAAAAGTGAAAACCACCTAACGGCAACGAACATGTTGCAGAAAGCTGCAAAAGCAAGTATTTCTTTAAATGTCGTAGCATATGTTTGTATTTACTGTCTTTTATTTTCTAAGAGAAATAATATATATTTAATAGCATGTGTAGGATTAAAAATTAAGTTCTTCATCAATCCCCAGTTTCAATATAATTTCTATAACAAACCTCATTATTCATTGCTATAATTAATATTACTCTTTCTATTTATTTGTTTTTCAAATTTGTTATTAAACTGTCTGATTACACAGTTTTCTGAGACAGATTTTTAAGATGTTCATGTGCAATGAATCAAATCTCTTCTTACAGCTTAGTTGTTTAAGAGTACAAAAGGCTATTGCATCTACATCTAATACAAAGGGCTAGAGCTTACTTCCGTTGTTCTTGTCAATTTACTTAATAAAATATGAAGTACGATACGGTATTTTAACCGAAAAAGATAGTATCCTATTAGTTATACAACATTTCGTCAAACAAAGTGTTAGAAACAACCAGGAAAACTAAGATTGATATACAAATATTCAGATCATGTCTTGCCCCGCCCCCCACTTTCAACGTCCAATCGCCGCCACTGCCTATGTTTCGAAAAGGCTGAAACACGTTGTTTATCAAGTGTAATTAGAAGTGAGTGTGCCATAGTTCTTACTCTAACTTAAACGAATGCTCACATTAAGTTTTTCGGTATAAAGAATCGGAAATTAGAACACAATGTATTATAGAAATTGTTCCGTTTCCTTATTAGAAGCTAACTTGTCGAAACATGTATTCACTTAAGTTTAATTAAGAGTTTAAATTTCGAATTCCACTTCCCTAACATGAGCGAATCCTTACATTTGGTAGTTTCGAAATTTGAAAGAGTTGAAAATTTGTAAGATAGAATTGGGTCTCTTTTCCTTATTTAAGAGCGGAATTTTCTTAAAACGCTGAAACAAACTTTAGTCATTTTAATGAGAAGCTCATATCATAAGTTTTATCTTCCTGATCTAAAATACTTAATTCTTCGAAAAAAGGTTTGAACTCTCTTTAAGTTCTCTTAGGATACGTTTTATCAAATACTTTCTTATCATTTATTTTCATGGCAAGAGAGTTTACTGATCATTTTTTTTCTGTTTCTAGATATAGTAATATGGCATTTATGTTGAGTGAGTCATTTATATAGTGTAATAGTATAGATCTGAACGGTAAAAGCTCAATACATAATAATTACGAACTTCCCAAATGCAATAATTAGTGCAATACTGATCAGTGGCATAGCCAAAATATATCATGGAGAGCAATAATAAATTACTGTTACGAAGAAATGCGCCTACACACACACCACATAGTCGCCCAGACTTTTGTAACACTAATTTTAGTATTCTATTTCAGTACATAGAAATGAGTACATAGAGGCATTGAAATGTCTATGAAATTTGCTAAGAAGTAATAAATTAATCTTCCTCACGCTACAGCCATCATAGACTATGACCAGCTAGATGGTTCATGTTCAATTGGGTGATGAGTGGCATCACATCGGTTCCCAGGCGTCATTATTACTCGCTTTCTGCATTGAAATTCGCTACCTTTTAACTCAGGTTGCTCCCCAATTGTCTCATGATGCTGGGTCAAAACCAGGAACTTTTAGTGCTCCCGGAATGAATAGAACCAGGGACCATGCACACGGAGGTCACACACGCTATCAATACTGCTAAACTGGAGCTAAATAATAATAATAATAATAATAATAATAATAATAATAATAATAATAATAATAATAATAATAATAATAATAATAATAATGTAATTTGATTTGATTTGATTTTCAGCTTGGCGTCCATTCAGCAGCGAGACTCTATGAGACGTGGATCGACAGCTTAAAGCGGGATCCGAATAACATGAGCTCCCACCAGGAACTGAACCTGGCTCTCCCATACCAAAGGCGCGTACGCTAACCGCTTAGCAATAACAATAATAATAACATTTAAACATCAACTTTCTTTTTAATAGTCTCTATTCGTTCCCTCAGAGGGTAAATTTTGATGTCTATTGTAACAAAAAAGAGTTGAAAAAGATTTAAAACACAGTAACTATAACAATATAGTATATAATTATACTGTATACTCTGTATATTCTGTATTATTACAGTATTTAATGCAGAATACATAATAGTGGAGCAGATAAAAAGCAATTTTTAGGAGAATCGTGAAAATGGTGATACAAGCACCAAATTTGGTGTGCTAATTCTCTTAAGGCTATTGGTCACATCTGTCAGATTGGCCATCTAAAATCAAAGATGGCGTCCATTTTTCAAGATGGCCGCCAAATTGACCTGAAAAAGTCAATTTGTGTCATAAAATGTGAACCATATGCTCGATTTCTGCAATCTTAATGCCGATTTCTATACTAATGAAAATATTCAGCCAATTTATATTGTTTTTATTCCATTCTTCAGTTTCATGTTGGTAAAATAGCCAAATATACACAAATTTAATAAAATGTGTACTAATTACATTCTTAAAATAATAAGTAGAAGTCTTACAAATGTTACATTAAACAAGTAATCTTACATGAAATAAATAATCTACAATTAGTCCGTACGTAATTGAGCTAAATAACATTCACATAACGAACAGTGGCGTAAATCTGTCTTCAACATGGGGAGACTGGTAAGGCCGTTCCCATACTTTTTTAAGCGACATTCAAAATATTTATGGAGTTCATAACAATGCTCTGGAGGATCAGGGCAGCAGAGTTACTTTCGACATTGAGAGGCAGGCAGTTTTGAGGCTTATTCTGGGAAGACATCAATTTCATCTCACTTTCCTTTATGGCAATCGGACACAAATCATCAAATCTTCTCCCAAAAACACATTTCAAATCTGATTATTGAGGAAAACAGTTCCGCCAGTTTGAAGATTGGAGGGGACATGTCCCCCTTATCCCCCTGGGATTAGTGCTAGCAGTAAGGAATATTTAAGAATAGTATGTTCTCTGAGAGTTTTCGTATATCAGTTAAATTAATGGTGATCACACACACAACTACAGAGTATTGTACAGGGAAGTCTTGCGCTGAAGCACTTGATTCTTCCATTGCAATTCTTTTTATTTTTTATTTTCTTATTTTTTTTCAGTAACATGTTCTAAGTTGTGGTCCAACCATTGCCATTTAGTAGCGTTCCAAAAGACCAAATCGCAGCTATTTCTATATGAAGTCCCCCCAACATAATCACAAATTTATTCTCTTCAAGTTCCGGCCATTCCCACTGAATCTGCCTTGCCAGAGCACACATCAGTTGATTAGCAGCTACGGCTGGAATCTGATCTGGATTTAGAGAACTCAATGTATCTCGAACCTTCTCCACAACATTTTATGGTTGCTATAGAGTGCGCCTGATCAACTTAACGCCATCAATGAAGTAATACTTACTTCAAATGACTGGCTTCTTTTCTGCGCTGCGTGGGGTGCAGTCCAAATGATGGGAGCTTCATTATCCTCACTTTTGATATTCGATATCTCTTCCAGTCATGTGTATTCTTCTTTCATGTGTGACTTACTTGATTCAGAAGCTGGTAATGATGGGACTGTTCCTTTTGGAGAATCAGGATTCTTTGCAATGTATGCTGGGCGAATATTTGTGTATGCTTCGGGAAGTTGTGAGACTTTTTTTAATGACTGCCATGTGTTCTGTGTTGATTTCTCTCGCTTTTCACCACAGTAGTCTTCGTTTGGATTGAAAGATGACACACTGGTACCAAGAAATGGCGTTTTGGCCGTTGTTGATGTTGGATTATGATCAGTACTATCTATTGTTGCAGTCGTAGACAATTGTTTTCTTAAGATTGGTGAACATATTACTTCGTCTTCCACGTACTGAGCTACTACTGCTTCACCTAGTTGGGCAGATATTTCCAAGACTTTCGTATGAGATGCTTACACCATTTTCATGCGTCATATCGATAAAGTGCCTCTTTCTCGTCTTGGCAAACACTGACATATCGGCATAGATAGAAAAAGGTGTCTCACGGTACTTAGAGTGTCTGTGTGTGTGTGTTCCCACTTTTGGATTAGCAATACAGTTGTACTATAAGAGCTGAGACAAAGCAAAGTCAGATTTTGAAGCTCCATCTTCAAGCTGTGACTTAATGTCTGCACCATGCTCGATCATGATTACAAATTGAAGTATTGAGGGTGGAGTGCTCTGCTCAACGCATTCGTCTTGAAACGATCCAGTGAAATGTGACTTATGTTGAAGCCTTTGCCAAAAGGACATCATCGCTGTACTTACTTGCCTGTGCTAGGATTTCGCCAACATTCTTTCCAAAACCCAGCAACATATCTCTCACTTGATGATTGGCTTGCAGCTGAGGAATATGGGAAAGTTACTTGTCTTTCAGACAAGTTGCATGAACTTCAGGTGATTTAACTCCCAGTTGCTCCAGCCTCTGCCTGTAAAGAGATGTCGTGTCTTGCAAGTTTAAAAATGGGAGGCTCTTCACTACCTGTTTCGTTTCTGTGATATAAGTGACCAGTTCAGAAAAAGCTCTAGGGAATAATTCTCTATCCTGATAATTATCTTGCAGTTCATCTTGCTGTTGAGCATTACGATGTGCTCGTTTTCGGTTATAAAGCTGTGCCACGCAATGAGGTCGGTATTTCAATTCTTGTACCAGAACGTCCCCTGCACTTACCTTTCCGAGCAGTTTTCAGTCATGAAGGGTTTTAACACACTCATTGAGTCTCTGATTTAGTTTCGTTGCTATCGCGCACCTTAAATCATCTTCTGAGCTTTGTTTTTCCCACAGGAAACTTTCTGTTGCTTTGGGAATTCTAATCTTTTGAGGAATCTTGCTAGCTGGGCTTATCTCTGTAAGAACAGAAAACATTGATCTCTTCATAGCTCAGTTTAGTTTTGTGTTACTAAACAGTAGTAGCCTGCAACTTTAATAATATTGAGCCTTATTACTCGTCAGAGTTGCCTCTATTCCATCACCTTTATCGAGTCTTGCAGAACCAAACTTGATTGGCGTGTAATTAATTGAATGAAACTGCGGAATATTTCTTGCTAAGTTCTTGTAACCATCATCGCATTTTTATTAAGGTTTTCATGTGGAGATTTCAGATGCTCTTCAGCAGCCTTTTGACAAAGACAACACTTATCCCAGTCAGTGTGCCACGATTTTCTGTCAGATCCTGGATCAATCTCCATTTTGAATTTTATACTTTAACTTTTTGCAGTTTTGCTATCTTCACGGCTGATTTGGGAACTGGTTAAAGCAACACTTGGGACACTTACTCATGCAATATAACTATCATTTACTAATCTGATACAGTGGTTCTGAATTGCTGGCCAGTAATGTCACCAGTGAGGTAACTGACAATCATTTAATTAAGAAAAGGTGTATCATCTCTTATTCAACCTTGAAAAAGAAAGAAAAATAAGTAAAATAAGCGCTCGAATGCAAGAAACACATTCATTAGTAAATCAAAACAGAGAAAAATTAACTTCTCATGTTTAAAAAGATATAAATCAGCACCAAGATCATTCGAATCGGCCAATAACTTTATAGTTTTAAAAGAAAATCAACTTAAACAAACCAGTTTGGCAGCCATACTGAAAAATAACTGCCATCTTAGAATTTCAAGTGGCCAATCTGGCAGATTCGATAAGAGATCTTTCGAGAATTACCATGCCAATTTTGATGCTTGTATTACCATTTGCACGCTTCTTTTGTTATCTGCTTGACTATAAGAACTGAATCTTTCTGTAGGTTTAAGAATAGAGCGTATGGGAAATCATTAAAAGAAATATGTCGTGTAAAGCTAGTTTTCCGTGAGAAACTGTCTACATGAAAAGTCGTAAAATGTCTATATAAAATAAAATCTTTCAGTTCACCGTCCCATGTTTATGCCTTTTAGGCTAAGGGAGACAATGATCATAGCAAGTGAATGATGATGGAAAAAATGGTGGAATCAGAAAGTGGGAGGAAACGGAAGTACCTCCTGAGAAAACCGACAGACACGATGTTGTCCAGTACAAACTTGCTTGGCCGGGAATAGAACCACGGACTCAAGCACCAGAGGTAAACGCTCCACCACTGAGCCATTGTGCCCCCATGTCAACATAAAAGAATCACAAATTGAACTGCTCATGAGAGCACAATTCATTTCGATATCATTATACTAAAGGGAGAGGACTTGAGCCGAGTCAACCTCCTGCCTATGTCGTTGATACTGATTAATCATCAACTTTGTTTACTCTCATTTACTTTACCTAACTAGATGCACGTAGTTGCTATTTTATTAGCTTATTATACTACTGGATAATAGTCTAAGACTGATCTTAGTTCTTCTTCGATCTTTTCTATCTTTATTTATGAGCGACGATAGGAGGGAAGGAAATATGGTGATCGTGAAAAATCGAATTAGAAATTTGATTTTAAAAAAAATACGACGACGATTTTCACTATATGTCATTAATAAATCTCCAATGTTTGCGCAAGTCAGGAAAATGTTCAAAAGGGTAGTTTCCTTATTATTATTAATATTATTTACTACATGCTCAATAACAACTCTTGCTATTTATCATTAGAAAGTCCGCAAACGTTAGTTTACTTTTGAGGCTGAGTTTTCTCCGAACAAAGTTTTCCTAAAACACATTTTTTTTTCGTATTTCATAAATGTTTCCGTAGGGTCTAATAACTGCAGCATAACATGATTTACTTTAAGAAATTAAAGCGAGAAAGCTCCGTATAGTTGTCCGTACCTTTTATTTACATATATAAAGACGAAGTCAAACAAATAAGCTTCGTAAAATAAATTTTCTTTTTCTATGAACAATTTATTGACATATTTCCTATAACCTATGATTCTAATTTTGCTCGGTGTCAAAAAACATAATTCAGATAATAATAATAATACCTCAGCCGAAAAGTTATAAAAGGCTCTTCAGGCCAGCCATTCTGACTGAGTTGTTTCCTGGGTTTTCTTCATTCATACCAGGCAAATGACGCGAAGGTACCTAACATGCAGGTCCCAAGCTACTTCCTTGTTTCCCTTTTTCTTTCTTCCTTTCCCACTTCCCTAATTAGTAGTCAGCTACGGACGTCATCCCTTATACATGATGGGCTAAAACGAACATCCGAAAGCCCAGTAATATAATTCCTTATTTCTACTTTAGATCACTGGCTCCCTACCTCCGAGATGCACAAAGAGCGAGCAAGAAAATGCAAGCTAGAGACAGAAATAAACTATAAAATTGTAAATGAAATATGCTAGTAATGACCATTTACAATTTGTCTTTAGCAAACGTTTTGTTAACAATTCCTTTTCTATGTAGAAGTATTCTCGATGTTGTTGGATGTCTTGGAAAAATATAAAAGCGATATTTAAAGACTTATTACCTGTTTTTTACGAACCCAAAGATATACACTAAAGTACGCTTTTTCCTATGACTTTTGCGAATATTGTAAAGATGTTAACTTCATATGAATACAAAATAACTATTTAACAAGAACTGTGGTTTCACTAAGGACAAAGGTAGTAAAAAAAATGCACTGCACTACAGTTTAAGAATTTCAAGAACGTACAGTATTTATTTATATTTAAGAATACAGCAATCTTTTAGGGCCCAATTACAGTATTGTGTATTTTAAAGTGGTTCAAGAGTTCAGCTCGCAAATCATTTACAGACATACTATAGATATATCTACATTTCTATTTATCTTGCTGTACCTGTTATAGAAAGTACATATTCGATACATACGAGACTTCATTAGTATATTCATCTTAGCTTTCTGACAGAGAAATAAATCTGTGTTTGCTAGCCTCGTTCTTAAGATAGGAACCTGAAGTTTAATCTCAGTTCAGTCTTTCGTTAGTTCCTCACATTCTGTCTGTGTGAGTTCGTTTGTCTCATTCAAAATAATACATCAAGAATACGAATCTCCTTTGTACAAATGTTTCAAAATGAAAATGTCCTACTAGATAACAGCCGAATCGAATTTAGGGTAGTGACCTGTCTGTTTGTAAATGGGAGATCTCAAGAATTTAGTCTGTATCATCTCAATCTGTTTTCTGTACGTAGCATGATTCCGGTTCCATATTTCGCTGGCATATCCTAAAAATTTCGACCTCACGATTGATGTGTAACGTCTTGAACACATGCATCGTATTGAAGCCTCTACCTTCTTACTACCAAACCTAAGTTTCTGTATGCTTCATTAGTTACATTTCTTACATGAGTTTTAAATGATATGCAGCTATCATAAAAGTACCAAGATCTTTCACTGATTCTTTTTCTCCTTTTCTTTTCTTCTTCCTATCGAGTATGGAAATGTTTGTGTATTTCTTCGTTTTGTAAATGTCATATACATACGTTTGTTTATATTTAACCTAAGACCATTTTCTTGGTGCCATTCATTTACATTATTAAATCATCCTGCAGCCTTTCGCATTCTTGTTCAAACGTTATTGGCAAATAGATCTTTAGATCGTCAGCAATAATCATTTATTGCATTTTTTAACACATTGTTGCAAATCATTAATAAGTAATAGAAACAATAGCGGACCTAGATTCGACCCTTGCGGAACTCCAGAGTTTATCAGCTTCTGCTCTGAGAGAAATGTTTGTATTTTGGTGCTTATTTGCGAGCGTTCAAATATGAGACTATTAGTTGTAATGATGAATTCTAAAAGCTAGAGGAGTGAAGTTAAGTCAGTAGTATCATGATTTACAGCGCCAAATACTTTACTTATATCTGTATATATCACATCTATTGGACCGCCTTTATCAAGCGTAGAGGCTATAAGATCAGTTAATATGACCAAGTTTGTAGTAGTTGACCCCTATTCTTCAGAAACCCGTATTGATGTGTTGAAATGGCAGGGTGAACATGATTTATAAAATATTTTCATACAAAATATTTTCATATATTTTAGCAAACAATGACGTACATAACTCTTCCTGAAAATAATTATAAATTGTGATTACGGTATAATATATTATATTATATTATTATTATTATTATTATTATTATTATTATTATTATTATTATTATTATTATTATTATTATTATTATTATTATTATTATCACTACTATTGAAAATTGTATAAGAAGGTCTGAAATTGCAGAAGGTATCACACGAAAAGTACGTATGACCAATGAATGAGAAAGAGAACGGTGTGAAGTATGTATTGTTTACGGAGGGGGCGGCAGGTAACCAAGTTTGGAAACCTCTGTTCGACTAAAATCAGATAATAGTTGACTGTATTTTTCCTTCCTTATATAACAATTCTTAAACTGGAGAATAGGTTATAGTGCAAATAAATATGAAAATAAATAGTGTGCTAAATAGTATATATTAGGGGTAGCAAATTCTTTTCCATCGTTATGCCATGCAAAACAACCCACAATATGGTTATTAAATTGCTAATAGGGCTAAGTGTAGATAAGAAAACGAAGGAGATAATTTTAAATCAAACAGCTTGAGGAAAACATATAGTCCTTACCTGCAATATCCAAATTATCTCGGACAACTCTCATGCGCCTACGTGTATTTCCAAGGCGATATACGTACGATAGCTGGCTATATTCCCCACGTTTTATCTCCTTAATTTCACTGAAAGTATTAAAATATTATGAAATAAATATCTGGGAAAATAGTATAATTTTTAAAGTGCCTTTTTACATTTTAATTAGTTACAACTAGATCTTCACAACAAAACTGCATTTTTTATACAAAGATCACGTTATAATTTCTGATTACTAACAAAGTAAAAACAAATAAGTGCTACAGTAGATCTACGTGGGATGATCATAAACTAAGGTCAGGAAGTCTGCAGTGAAACGTGTATATTTTATTTCATACAACCTATAGAGCTAAAAGATAGTACACACATTACGTTGTTTTCCGACATAGTATCTATAATGGATGTAGCACCTGTTGTATCGTAGGGTGAGTTTGAAAATTGTCTCATTTTAAAAATGTTGTTCTTGCATATTCAGCTACTTTGTTATGAAATGTTTCACCTCCTGAATGTGACGAATGCTTCGAAACGACATTCCAAATTCTTCCATCAGATGCCGTAACGTGGTCCTCCTATTGTACTTAATGAGCTCCTCACGCGAGCCATGGCGGGTTGTTGTAACTCTACATAGTTGCCTACTCCATGTATTAGAATTATCACATATTTCTCATTTCTCTATAACAGACGGAACTCCAGAAACATCGGCCTGTAACCTTAGTTTGTGATCCTCCCTTCTATATATGCTTTGTTAGAGGATTTCTTCACCAAATCTGCACCCACATAATCCTTTCACCAAATATCAATATGAATTGAATACCATTACTAGGTTCATAACAACGAACAGACGGCCTGCACAAAGTGTATACTAATATTGGACATAGCAATTGCCCTAGTCGTCGCTTTTCATATTTAAGCGACTGGGATGTGCATTATTTTCAACGAGCTATGTATGTGTTGTCGAACCTGCACAAAATTAGAGAAGTGGTGCACAAAGAAGGATAATAATATTGTCATAATAAACGACGTCGTTGACGTTGTATGCTCTCGGGTGAATGGGATATATACTATTTTCAGGGGGTAACATTTCGGTTATCAGAGCTGCTCAAATCACGGGAAATGGTTGCAGCAATTTTATTACAGTACTGGTAAGGTTTATCTTTGTAATATTAGTCCGGCAGCCAGACCCCCTATTTTCGGTTTTTCGGCTCAGTTGGGCGCAGGATTTGCAACTTTGGGTGAAGATTGTTTGGCCCATGGGAAGTATAAAAATGAATGTTGCCCGTCTGGGAAGAGCAGCTTTTCCAAGATGGCGGCCCAAATCCAAGATGGCTTCCATCAAACAGACGCATTCACATTTCCCCACATTAAAATAAAACGGTAAGAGATAGGAAGGTTTTCCTTTAGTGTAAGGACGCTGAATGGTCTATGGAAAGTTAAGAAATGCATGCTACCCGTCTGGGAAGAGCAGCTGTTCCAAGATGGCTGCCTAAATCCAATATGGCCTCCATCAAACAGTCGCGGTTTCGCATTTTCTTTCGTAACAATGAATTAGTGATAGAAAATAAGGTTTTTCTTCTTTGTGAAAATGTTGAATAACCCACGGGATGTTGAAAAATAGATGTTGCCCATCTGGGAAGAGCAGCTCTGGAGCACTAAAATTAATTCACTTGAGCATTAAAACTGAATTTTGAATATTTCTAAAAAAAAAAAAAAAAAAGAATCAAGGACAGTTCAATGAGTTCCAAGATGGCTATCAAACAGACAGGGTTTTTACTATCGCTCTTTTTAACACTAACACATACTCATTGAACTGTCCTTGATTTTTTTTTTTTTTTTTAGAAATATTCAAAATTCAGTTTTAATGCTCCAGTGAATTAATTTTTGTTCCGCATAGATCAATGTTTCATATTCAGTTTCATTTAAAAAAGTAATATAGATTCGAGGCAGTTTATTGTTCTTTTATATTATTCTTTTTAATGGTGAAGGTATGGGATAAATGCTGTTATTATGTAACTGGATAAATCCTTCTTCTTTTACAACTCTGTATTCCAGTTACACATTTTATTTTACAAGGCAATCAATGAAAAGGTGTGTAAAATTTAATAACAGTAACAGGACTAAAACTCCTCACACAATTTTAAGAAGAAATTATTGTGAAATCACAGAAAGAAACCAGTTTTTCTTATACCAATCGTGGAAAACCTCACACATCCTCACCAGTGTCACTTTTCATGTTATCACACTGAACTTTACATAAATCTGTGCAAAGTAAACTAGCTTGGAAACAGCAGCAGATATCTTTGGTGCATTTTTTACAGTCGCAACACATGAATTGTAGTATTTCATCTGGCGCTGGTTTACATCCTAGCCACTGTATCTGCAGAGTGTTGCCATCACTCAGAGTCCATCCATGACCGTGGGGTGTAGGGATTGTAGGTTTTGCAATAAGTGCGTTTCTCCAGATGCCACATTGATAGTTTGCTCGAGCAATATGAAGTTGAAGGGATGACTGGCAAGGAGGAAGATTTTCTGGATTTATCTCTCCACCCTTTGCACAGTACAGTTCATATCTTAAGGAATTCACATCAGCCATCTTTTTTCCGTATAATTCGCACACTAATGACTCGATGGAAGCTGTTAGCTCTTCAGTTACTTCCCAGTTTGTCCCCAGATGCTTACATGCAATAGTGTGTTCTTTTGATCTGAGGACCAACTTAAGAATGGAAACTTTTCCTTTTCCGGAGAAGGCTGAAACTGTGTCGCACCCTGAAAGTGAATGCACTCCAGGCAAAGCGGAAAGGAAATCATTCACCGTTATGTCTGCACTGATCGATTTCTTGACTTTACCTACAATGGCTTGAAATGGAATTATCTTAGGCTTTTTTCCTTTCTTGAAGTAAAAAAATCCCTGTTTCTGTATAGTAAGACTATGTGACAAAGCGATCACAAATGCGTCTGTGTCATCGCTGTGGATCACAAATGATGACTGAGGGACGTGGGCAACATGCAGCATCATTCTTGTGTCAGCCTCCTCATGTGTGCAGAACAACTCCGGAACAGGATGGGAACCACTGGAAGTGATGCAAATGCATTCTTCACCACGGGTTACGAAGAGTGTTCTTCCACCGAGTTTTTTCCTATAAGACTCCTTCTCCCATTCCTTTGTAAGAAAGGTGACCAATGCCATTTTGTTTTCTGAGCATTGTAAGAATTGTCTCCATGACCGCACAACATAAGACGGTAGGATAGCACTGTACTGCAACGAGGCTGGTTGTGATTGTGCTCTTCTCTGTCGTTCACAATCTTTTATGCTAGGGCAGGTATACACATCAAAAACAACATCTATTCTGCTAGAAGGGAACCTAGTAATGGTATCGAATATCTTCTGAGCGAGCACATCAAATGTTTCACCAGATGGAGGTGTGTATCTCTGAATAACAGCCATTCCATCAAAGACGGTTGCAGCTCCGTTTGGATAACTCGTTTCAGGATCGAGATCTTTTGTGAAGTAGTTGGTAAGCTGGGCTTTGTTGGTTTTTCTGGGAATGGCAAAAGGATCACTCAGACTCCATGGAAGTGGACCCAAAGGATACTGGAACACAGTTCTCATGTCGATGGAGCGGACCTGTGCAAAGACTGCCATTCTGCCGAATATAGACCTGTCAGCTTTTAAGGGGATGAGCTTATCCTTTGTTGAAACAGAGACTTTGGTCGTCATGCTTGTAAAAGTTCTTAAACGTTGCTTTGGTAATGGGTCAAAATAACCCGTTGCTGGGGTACTTGAACAACGATCCTGAAGGAACTGTTTGTAGGCTTTTCTTCCTATTTCTTCTGCGTTCAACAAATCTTGTTTTGTCTGTTCTGTTGCCACTTTTCCTGTAGACAGACTTCTGAACTCGCCACCTAACCATGGATTCGCTACGACTTCACCAAACAAAAGGGTTACTTTGCGCACACATTCATTGTCTTTCTTTGTGAAAGAATGGTACAGTTCCTTGTGTTGGCAGACGTTCTCAGGTGACTTTATATGGTCATGGATGAGTTGTCTGAACATGGCTCTACGTGATGCATTCAGTACCCAACGCTGAGTCGCTGAATAATTTACACTAAAGCCAGTGTAACCTCCTGGCGTCTTGCAGTCTCTGTTAATCGTGTTTTCAATCGTTTTGTCAGCTTCGTTTCCAGAGAAAGGGCGTTTATCACTGCGGTATATGGCGAAGTCACCTCGTAAGAAGGCATTGTGAACTGAAGGATGTGAATGAGGAAGATGAAGCATATCACTCAGGAAAGGTGGGAGATACCTGGCATAATGTTGCCTGTCATACGCAAACGTCCAAGGAATTACTGCGTTTAGGCAAGCAACGTACATGTTCCAGTCTCCAGTACGAGTAGCGAAGATGAGATTCAGGACCAGTTCTACCATATGTAAGTATGTTTCCCAGAATCGTAACAAATCTCTACGTTTCTCTTTCTGATCAGAAAAATGTTGTTCGAATTGCTGATACCACGTTAGAAACACTTCACTTTGTAGCACTTGTTCATGCTGATGCTGACAAAGATTGAGCTTCAGATCACCAATGGATTTGGTAAATTCACGTACTGTCATTTCGAAACTATCCTTTTCTTGCAGTGAAGCCTCAAAGTCATCGATGAGTAAACGGAATAGAGATTCGTACATCACTTTATGCATGTGAATCGCCCGATTATAGTTCTTACCACTTAACGCACTATCCACGCTACCAGCAGCTACAACCTCACCATAGACCGCTAAGTCCCTAAGGCCTGCATCCTGATATCTGTGTCCAATTATCCCGAGCAGCATCATCAACAGATGAAAACCACCCAACATTATAACTATGTTTCCGTATAAGTCCTTGTTCTTCCAGTAAACCTCGGCAACTTTCGCATAAAATGACTGATCGAATACACACACTACTGCTGCAAGATGCAACGTTTCGCGCACTGCAAGTGCTCTCTGAAGAATCTCATGGGCAGTTCTTACGTCTGTTGCGGGAGAATCTATCATGTCTAAATAGCCCACAACACTTTCAATGATAGCGATGTCTTGATGAACAAGAATGTTGAATCCCGTCCAGCTGGGAACAAGTTTATTTGGATAAAGAGGATTTCGCCTGGCACTTATCCAAATCAGGTAACGCTGTCTCTGCTTTTTCTCAATTTCCGAGTACTTATGATCGTCGGGAATATTTAAAGGTCCAGGTCCCACCCTAAGCCCGGAATAGTAGTCAGGAATATTTTTTGCAATTATAGCAGTGGGTAAGGAACGGCAATGTCTTTTTATTCTCGGTTCGATTACTTCCTCTGATTCTTCACTCTGCTCATTCGGAAAAGAGTCGGGTAACTTTCTCTGGGCAACAATGGCATTGACACGATGTGATGTACCAGCACCTGTAAAGGTATTTTCGTTCTTGTCGATGTTGTCTGCAACCATAACTACTATTCCATCTCCAGGCACATGTGACTTACGAATTGAATCGGGAATGACAACAGAAGTCTGATTTTGTTTGGATATAATGTTGAGTGCGTGCGCAGTTTCAAGTTCTTCAATGAGATCGTAACTAATCCCATGACCATGCTGATTAATAAGCTTTATCACTTCTTTGTTATTGCATAGTGATTTAATTACACATGGAAAAAGGACACTTTTGGGAGGTTTTACAGCTCCGTCTGTAGCACAGAAAACAATATCTTGCGCTAGGGATGTTGCTCGCCGAAGAACACGAGTATTAAGCTCATCACTACTAAAGCTTCCACTGAGAAGAACACGTAGGAATGACAATAGTAGCTCTGGCACATACTTCGAAACATCACTGGGTTTTAGATCTTCTGCTTTGGGAGGCCATTGCTGTATTGATGGATCGTTTTTCAAGATGTGTTTCCGCAACAACTTCGCAGCGGTTTGCAGTTTGACGTCATCCTCACTTAGTCCTTTAAATGTCTCCTGCTCTTTCCTTAATTTGTAATTCTCGCGAATGACATCTTCCATTTTCAGCGTGATGGGAACGATCACAGTTTTTCTCTGTTCGATCTCGATGAACGTTAACTCAGGGAATTTGTTTGAAATGTGACGCACAAGATTCTTCTTAAGAGAAGGTCTGCATTCCAGTTCGTGACTTTTGAATTCGTTTAGTAGGATTTCATGCAATACTTCAAGATGAACTGCCTTCGGATCCTCAATGAGGTTCTCACAGAAAGAGTACACTTTTCCCATTGCTTGTACTTCAATACTCTCAACTCCACTTTGCTGTGCAATTTCTGAATCGGTGGTGGAGTCAAGAATTCTGGTAAAATTTCTATAACAGGAATTGTGATATTTACCTTCACTTGACATGAGGTCTTTAACACATATACCCATTATGTAACTGGCATCGGAGTAACAGGAGGTTTTATCTTTTATGTGCTTCATTGCTGCTGCCTTGATGTTTTCGCTTGCTCTGGTTACTTCACAATTACTTAACCTCTCTCGAGTGTTCGATGCTTTCACGTACTTGTCTTTTTTACAAAATATGCATACAGGTGGTAGTATATTAGATGAAGTAGATGACGAAGTACCAGTAATGGACAATGTTGCTCGGGTGCATGGTTTATGTAAATCCGCCGCTGGTTCATCAGATGAAGCTACTGACTTGTTGATTTTTTCAAGCTTCTGCTTATGAGTGAATGCTTGGTAACATTGCCGGTGATAAACAATGGATTTCTTATCAACGGCGGGGAATGTGGTCTCAAGGATTTTGCTGTGGCTTCGTATCTTTGCAGCATTACGCAAAGTTTCCCAGGATGATGAAGAACGTATTTGACTTAGGGATCCTCCCCCTTCTTCACATATGATGCAGGTGTCATTCATTTCATCTGAAAATAAAAGGAAACAAAAAATATAAATACGTTAAACATGGAGGCATATGCATATACATTACATGTGGATATATACGCATTACTTGTTATACATATATGAAAGTGGTGATTGTGCCATATTTCAACGTTTAACACAATGAAAAGATGTATATAAAAAATTTAAATATAAATTTTAAATTATAGGTGTAAATCCTTCATTCTTATTAATGTCACCCTTGAAACCGCCCCTGAAAACAACCGAATGAGGTGTTGTTTACTAACCAAATATTGCATATTTACAAATGGGAACATGTGCCCTAAAACTAGTCTATTTCGTTCTTTTTCCAAAATCTAACAGATAAGTGAGAAATAATAATTAATAATAATAATGAGAAATATAATTCTCTATCCTCAGTGTCGCCCTTGAAGCCCCCCTGCCCCTGAAACAAAGAACGAGATACTGCTTACTAACCAAATCATGAATATCCAAAATGATAACAATGTTCCGTAAGCGAAGTCTCTTTCTTCTTGCCAAAGTATGAGAGATAAATGAAATAAGTGAAATAATTAAATAAATGAAAAATAATAATTAAATTCTCTATTCTTAGAAATGCCAATAGCGAAACCGCCCCTGAAATCAGACATGTAACTAAAGAATGGACCTCCAGCCCCTATATCAAAAGCATTTGGCAAGATGAAGTCAAAAATTTGTGACGGAGTGCCGAGCACAGGGTAGGTTGGGTGGATTTGAATTCTATTATTTGCAATTATTTATATTTAATCCAATTACTCACTATACGATTACTTTTCTGTATAGTCATCGAGTAACGCAATGTACATAAAAATTACCCCCGTCAGATAAATTAGTGATTCACAGTGAGGGTAGGATGTGTCTATCCACCTATTTCCGGCTTCAAAATGCCCGCTACTGGCTGTTGGAATTGCCACAACCTACCCTCACCACATCTATTTCCGACTTCATAATGCACGGTCTCGTTATCGCTCTATTCTTTAGTTATATGTCTGTGCCTGAAACAGAGATAATTATATACTGCTCACATCATACCTACAAATGGCAGTCATTCTCTAATATTTAGCATACAACGCACAATTCGAATAATATTACCTAAAATTGCAACATATCTTTGTTTAGTCGTAAAACATCCATTGAGTCACAATGTCCAAGATAAAGGACACACAATTTGAAACACATATTACGGGATAACTATAACAGCTATTATCATCATTTAACACAAGTTTTCTTTCTAGACATTATGATTACTTAAAATCACAAGTAATGGGGCTGTAGAAATAACAAAAATAATAAATATTTATAATGCTTACCTCCATTACTCTTCGTGCTCTTATCCATCGTGTAAGTATGACGTCACTACACCATCAATGTTGCACAAGCGGGATATATTTTGACTACAAATGAACAATAAAGGCTCCAAGCACGAGTACTTGGATATCATAATAATCAGCCTCATAAGAACGGTATAAAATTGATGTCCATCAAAGTGGACACGATGATCGCAAGGGTTAAGAATCAATTTGATAATTTGGTATGTTATCCAAACATGTCCACTGTCTATTGGATTTGGGCGTATTGGATTTGTGCGGCCATCTTGGAGCAGTTTCTCTGTTCAGACTGGTAACATTAATTTCTTTATTGCCCGTGGGTCATTCACATCTTTACAATAAAGGGGAAAACTTCCTATACCACCGTTTCATTTTTATGTATGGAAATCTGAATACAGCTGTTGATGGAGACCATATTGATTTTAGGCAGCCATCTTGGAACAGCTGCACTTCCCAGACAGGCAACATCCATTTTTAACATCCCATAGACCATTCAACATCTTTACAAAAAAAGGCAAACCTTCATATTCATTACAATTCCATTCTTATGTAGGAAAATGTGAATGCAGCTGTTTGATGGAGGCCATCTTGGATTTGTACCGCCATCTTGGAACAGTTACTCTTCTCAGACTTGCAACAATCAACTTCCCATAGACCAGTCAGCATCTTTATAATGAAGAAAAACCTTCCTATATATCACCGTTTCATTTTTATGTAGGGAAATGTTAATGGAGGAGGCCATCTTGGATTTAGACAGCCATCTTGGAACAGCTGCTCTTCCCAGATGGGCAACATCTATTTTTCAACATCCCGTGGGTTATTCAACATTTTCACAAAGAAGAAAAACCTTATTTTCTATCACTAATTCATTGTTATGAAAGAAAATGTGAAACCGCGGCTGTTTGATGGAGGCCATCTTGGACTTAGGCAGCCATCTTGGAACTGCTGCTCTTCCCAGACGGGCAGCATGTACTTTTTAACTTCCCACAGACCATTCAACGTCTTTATAATAAAGGAAAACCTTCATATCTCTCACCGTTTCATTTTTATGTAGGGAAATGTGAATGCGTCTGTTTGATGGAAGCCATCTTGGATTTGGGCCGCCATTTTGGAAAAGCTGCTCTTCCCAGACGGGCAACATTCATTTTTATACTTCCCATGGGCCAAACAATCTTCACCCAAAGTTGCAAATCCTGCCCTCAACTGAGCCGAAAATCGACCCTGGCTGCCGGACTATATATACCACTAAGCATGACATGAATGCTGTAGGTATACAGCACCACATAAAACTATAGCTAATTGTCTTGAATCCTTCAATGAGTAATTGTTCGAAGATGAATAGTGATTCACCAATTAGTAGTGATGCACACTACTTATAACAACGTACATAGAACACAGAGCAAAGACACAACTGAACTGGTGTCTAAACTATAACAATGAAGGAAATATCAAATATTTTATATACAATATTAAATGAGGTGTTGCAAGAATATATGAAAATCAGATTACGTGAAAATGTTTACAACTCTAGAAACGAGTAAGGTCATTACAAACATAAAAATATAATTAAATGTGGCATGGCAAATGGAAACATATTTCTTATTACATAAACCATATTAACATTACCTCCTATGTTACCAAAATCATATGAGAAAATTCTTATGTGGTTCATAAAACATGTCATATTGTTGTCGCTTTTATAGTTGCACACATAATATACCTAATTGCGTGAACAATATAAATTGTTGTATGTGTCGTTTCGTGTTACGCATGCGCTGAGCAGCGTGAAGTACGAACGACAAAGACGCCATTTCCAATTTCAAGAACGAAGAGCCTTACCAATTATGTATATATCCAAACGAGTAGCAAAACAGTTATTAAAAACATGGACTTTAGTTGAACTAATAGAGATGGCAGCACTGCTACTAGTGTAAATACTGTCCGAAAATTCACTTCATAACATTTGTTTCATAAGGATTTCGGGATGTATAACTTAATATGTTTTTCTTATTGTATATATCAGTAGCGGCTCGTAGTCTGTACAAGCACCGGTTGCAATGTTGCAATATCAAAGGTATGTAGGTACGCGCAAGTGTTCCCCTTCCCCAGCATTCTTGAGTCTTATCCAAAAAATATTCAGGAAATATGAAGAGCAAAGTGTTTTAATCTCTATTTGTATATTATTCATTAAATTATTTCTCTAATATTGATTTAATATATAAGCTATTTCCTTTTTTTCAAACAATCACTATCAATATACGTTTATACACTATTTATATACAAAACTTCTACACTTATGTTATTGAAAACGAGATAAATCGAATATATAGTATGTGCTGTAAACCATAAATGATGGCGTTAATCCGAATAGAAGAAAAAAAGCAAGAAAATTGCATGCACTCAGCTAAACAAAATTATTTAGTTATATAAACTATGCATTATTTTAGAATGGAAGGTCTTTCTTCGATCTTTTGGGCTTCAAATGTTTTTATGAGTTTATTGAAATCTGAAATGCTGCTCGCCAAGTTTCTCTGAACAGAAAGCATCGCTACCGCAAATATTTTCCCGTTTGTTTCCTTTAGGGTCCAAAAACACCTCTCTCCTCCGACAATATGCATTTTGTTAGCATTTTTTGTATAAATATACGGTACAAAAAGTCCATTTTCAGAAACCACGTATTTTTGTCTGTAAAGAAGCATGAAATGTAAGATGTTTTCCTTCGAAAATGAAAAAAAAAACATAGTTTAACATTCCAGCATATTAGGCTAAAGAAGACAGATGAGTATTGGAAGTGAATGATTTGATATTAATTTATGCTCTCCGCCGGAAATCGAACACGGAATCATGTGCACGAAAGACACAGAGCTAGGAATTAGACCAGTAGTAAGACATTTTCTTCTTCGAGACTCGATCGACCTCCCCCAGAATAGATTTTTTTAAAATAAAACTTATCCCAAGAATTTTCACCTTTGTATTATAAATGTTAAAAAAATCTATTGACTTCGAACGACCGCCCCCCCCCCCAAACTTTCAGCCTGGATCAGTCCCTGCTAACACCAGACTTGTATCTGTTCTTTGCGAGTTTATGTTTTGTGAATAACTTCTTTCATTTAAGCGTCTGTATCTTCCTCACCCTATCCATTGAGTCAAGCGCTGCTAAGCGGAGGAATTCGTAACTATTACAGAAGCTGACCAGTTGCGCAAGAAAGTGCAACCGCAAGAGAGCAATACGGAAAGATAGGAGCGATGCAAGAATAAATCCACTTCCCCATGTTAAGAGATAGGAGCTCGCTGCCACATGCTCAATGTTAATGTTTCCAGTGGCAATGTTCGCTGCCACTGGAAATGTAAATCTCTCTCTTTCTTTCCGTTTTTTAATTGATTTTTTTCAGAAATGCATCAATACTGTTTTGCACTCAAGAGCAGAGGTTTATTTTTTTTACTGATACACTACTGTGATACTTAGTGCGTACTAATAATATTTTTAGTATTAAAAAATATCCGATTGCACAACCATGCAACATATAGTACCAGCCGCCGCTGGTATATATATTGTAAAGCTTTGCTTACAGCAAAATGTACGATCCAACATAGGTTATTATCGTTTTTGCTTCGTTCTTACAGCATTACATTGTGTTTGAAGAAATAATGCCAGACTATAGATACTTTTGAGAACTATGTTTATGGTAAGCGCAGTATCAAATAGATTGTTACTACAATAACAAGTGCGTACGTTACACCTGCTGCCTCGACATTTTAGGTATGGTTACAGAAACATGTATTGTTGGGACAGCTATACTAAATCTTGTGATGGTCTCGATAACCATTCTATATGGTATCGCCAAACTATGTAGCGGTTTTATAGTTACGAGTACCATAACTGACTAGTTGTTAATCTCATAAATATGTCTAGGAAAACCATAATTTTTGTTGACCCAGCTCCAGATTTTTAACAATATTTTATAGTACTTTGAATCATAATTCTTGCTGGCGCTATATTAACTATACCGTTTTTTGAGAGTATATACAAAATTCAAATAAAACAGAAAATCCAAAATTGTTGACCCAGGTTAAATAACTAGCAGGAAGTCGTGTGGTTTGGAACCCATGTAAACCGGATCGACGTTCACATAGCCTCGCCGCTAAAAGGACGCTAAACTCAGATTAAAATCTTAATTTTTGGCGGATATTTTGGTTGGAATTATTACAGAGGAATAGAAATGAGATACTGCGAAAAAGGATATTAGACAATGGATCAAAACATTAAGTTTGTAGACGACAGAAAAAGACCACTCGTATTTTTCCACCAACTGTATACTTGTTCCGAAATCCCGTTTTTGAGTGCAATACGTCAAGTTTACATTCCTTTTTAGCTAAATCAGATTGTGGATAGTGCAAATAGGAATAGAGATGGGAAACGTTGTGCTCTAATAGTGCACTTAAATTTCACCTGTATACATTGACAAGGAGGCTTATGGAAGTGTAAGTCAGCGATTTAAATGAAACTTTTCATACGTGTAGAAGATCGATAAATAATCGACACGTATTTTTTGTTTCGGCAATGACGCAGATTTAAGGCTAGAAACTACTCTTTAAAAGTTACGGGTGGTCTCCAAGCTTAGACAGAAAACAATCATTTAACGTTGAATAAAACATACAGTCAGGGGACTTAAGGACATCTAATTCAGAACAGTCACGTAGCCAAACAGGCACGGGTCCGGACCCCCCTTTGAACCAGAAATAAAAAAAAATAGGGAAGGATGGAACAAAATGAAATGAAAAAAGAAGGATCAGCGTTAAAAATAAACTACATGAAGCTTTTGGTTACTCTTTCTTATGAGGAAATTTGTATTACTTGAAATACATGGTTGCGAGGGGAGCGATATATCCTGGAAGAGTCAGGGAATTTGAAATGTCTAGAAAAGTTGCGGAATACTCAGAATTTCTGCTACTAGTCAGGGTGATTTCAAGCTTCCGAAAGCATAGTGCCGTTGTGTAACAGCGTGGACATTTTTTATCATAATTTTTCGTCATCGCATCCTTGCAATATCAAACATGTTATTTCAAAAACAATTTTCTACTGCTCCTTTAACCTGTCATTTGGAACAGACAGTAGTTGACGGAATAATAAAAACAAAAATTTATGTGGAAAGAAAGTTCTGTTAACATTTGATTCAACAGAAAAAGGAACGCAGATATTGCAAAATATTTTACAAGACATTATTCAGTATGTACTTTCTATAATAGTGAATATGTACTTAAAGGAAAATTGTTATATTTGAATAAACAGAGGAAGGATGTAAATATTGTATAATCTTTTTCAATACGTTTTATTATTATTATTATTTTACTCGAGATTTCTTCATAGTTTATTAAAATATTTACCAACATATCCTCACAAACCAATATATGTTGATAGTAAAGTAGTTTAGATTGATCGAGCTCCTGGGCCTTCAGAATTTCATGTTATGCCCCCCCCCGTTACGAAATCCTGGCTAAACGAACCAATATGTTCCAGTAAAATTGTTTAGAATGATTGAGCCCCTGGTGTGATGACTACAGGATTTCATGTCACGGACCCCTCCTTTACGAAATCCTGGCTACGGGTCTGTTCAGAATCTGACGTCAAAATTACAAAATTCAAATGACAGATCCAATATGATTATTACAATTACAGTCTTCTGGTTTTAAACGCTCTACAGCTAGACAAGAAAAACTATAGTTGGAAGAAGTTACTGCGAGAAGGTTGCAGACCGATTTGACACCCCTCTCTGAACTTATTTTAACGGGATACCTGATTAAAGTGAGTCGAGGGGACACCACGAATAGTTACAACGATATTGTATATCTGATATCTATGAATTACTTCCGTTTCTAGTTGTAGCTATTATGGGCAACGATGCTTAAAAGTGCACAATCTGTTGCGAAGAAGAGAAGGAGAAGAAAGGTAGAATATATGTTGAGATGATATATAATCATGGAATGGTAGTTGGTGTAGCAAGAAAATAAATGAAATGAAATCTTTGAGTTTCACCTCTCACTATTCAGGGTACTTATTTATAGTGAGTCCCCTCGCCACATTCTAGGCGCGTGGTCGCATAGAGCACGAGAGGTTATATAACGCCAAGTAGGTCTCCAATACTATCTACGCCAGGTAACATTGGGTTATTGTCTTGTTCTTTAGGCCACAACACGGCGTTTGCTTAGCTTTTAATTCTACTCATCGCGAAACTCTCATGCAGGAATCACTGGACAAACTAGTGTTGTTCATGAACGATGAAACTTGTCTTTCATTACAATACTCAACCAGTCGATGGTTATACTTAATCGGCCGGTATATAACCGAATTGAAATTGTGGTCCTACTTTCAGCCTCACTATTCCATTCAACAATCCATTTTAATACTAAATAAAGGGAACCCGAAAATTTCGGACATCAGAGTTAAAGTACTAATAAATTGTATTATCAGAATCATACCTACTTTCCCAATTTAGAATCTACTGCAGGCCTGTCCATGAATTGGCTCCCGGAGCCGAAGCGAGAGCGAGCACGAGCGAGAGACAAGAACAGGTGAGCACAGGGGCTGGTAGTTTCTCCCCTTCCACTGTATCCGATAAGTGTTGCCAACCACACATGATGGCAAAAAACCTACGGCCAAGCCTGGTCAGAAATTCGCACGATGTTGAAGCATTGAGCAGACGCAAGTTTGAAATATGCAGGTGTGCTCTCCCCCTCCCCATTTCGAAAGCAGTGACGCGAAAACACTGCAGGAAATAAAATTGGTACGTTTTTTGATCGAGGAAGACGCATGATAGAGGTTACAGTTAGCGTTAAAGTAACTAACAAATGAACAAGAAAGAAAGAAAGAAACTAATATTAAACATGTCAGCTTACAGACGTAAAAACGACTGTAAAAATCAGAAACGAATTGTTTCAGGCCTTTTTAGCTTGCTTACACAATTCGTGACGTTGTATTTCATCAGCACTCGGTCTGAAATTATCACTCGCTTCACGTTTGCTAAGTTGTAAACGCCTTTCGTTGCTAGATTGATAGCAGAACGACGGGAGGTAGAAAATAATAATAATAATAATAATAATAATAATAATGATAATAATAATAATAATAATAATAATAATAATAATAAGATCGTGTTCGAAATATGCATAATATCTGCTTAAGTTCTGCCGTAAATTGTCACTGGATGCTAATGTAGGCAAAGAAACAGAGATGAGGAACAATTCGAAAATCAGATTATTTGAGTAGATTTTATTCGAAAATATATTATTCAATTAGAAATCATCCAAATAGTCTATACTTATTAGATTTCCGTAGCTACAAAATATAAACATTGTAATAGCTTTTATAACTTACCACAGAAATCCGAGATTGTAGACAAAGGTCCCAAAAGAAAAACACTTGTTGCACATTCCCAAAAGTTCGAAAAATGCAATCACATTTGCCGAAGCGTACTCAAATATCTTAACGCCACAAGAGACAAATGTCTGACAGTAGCAAATCAAAATTCAAACCAACAGAACACGAAAACGCACAAAGAGGCCGAATGTGTATAAAGTTAGAAACACAGAAAAAAGAAAATACACTATAAACACTAGTAACTGACAAGTGTTTTACTTCAAGCATTGTTCTCTGAGGCAGATGTACCGCACAATTTCTTCGTAAGTGTCTCTATACGAGGTGATATTGTTTGCACACAGCTTAGACGTAACAAACATTCCAGGTGATGGCTGGACAACGAACTTCTCTGGTTTGATTTCGTCAGTCGCATTTTTGAAAATAATTGCTCACACACATACGTCGAACCAAACATTGACATAATATTGGCAGCATTTCTATGCAGTCGCGGAAATCGACATCGAGGGAAATTCCTATAGAACTCTTGTAAATTGCTTTTCTGATGGAATTTCTCTTTAAATTCCCTGTCGCACACTAAGTCTATAAGTTCCAACTGAACATCAGAAGGAGCGTCTGCAATGTTTGTAGAGAATGGGGTGGCAAATACCCTGAAGCTCATCTCCAAACATTTTATGTCCTGAAATCTGGTTTCAAATTCGTCCTTAAGGCTAAGCAGCAAATTGCGGTAATAAGTCAAGTCAAGAAGTTTACCGGATTCTTGTAAGGTGCCTAAGCTGGGAAAGTGAACCAAAATATTGTTTTCAAATTGCTGCGCCCAAAGGGATAGCTTCATTTTGAACGCTTCGACGCGATCGCACATATTTGTAATTAGCAGATGTTGACCCTCCAATGAGAGGTTAAGAGCATTGAGATGAGTAGTTACGTCTGCCAAAAACGCAAGGTTGCATCTCCATTGGTCGTCTTTCAGTTCTGGCACGGAATGATCGTTCATATCGAGAAACATATCAATGTCGTTTAGTAACTGAAAGAACTGGTTTAACAAGTTCCCACGGCTCAGCCAGCGCACCTCTGTATAATAAGGTATGTCTCCGTATGCACTGTTTAGGTCTTCGAGGAAGGATTTAAATTGGCGATGTCTCAGTCCATGTTTTCTGAGGTAGCTGGTGGTACGAACTACAACGTCCATGACATCGTTCATCGTTACACTCTTTGCACACAACTGTTCCTGATGCAACATACAATGAATTCCTCTGATATCATGCAACACCCCAAGCTCTTGGAGTTTTAGTTTTAGTCGCGCCACAAACCCTGCTTTCTTCCCAACCATAGCAGGTGCCCCATCGGTCGCTACAGAAACCAGTGCATTCCACGCAAGACCTGTATTTTCGACACTTTCTGCAACACACGCAAGAATGTCAGCGCCCGTTGTGGTGCCCTTCATAGGTACTATGTGCAACAGTTCCTCTCGAATCTCCAGATCACTATGTACACCACGAATAAAGATAGCAAGCTGCGCAGTATCTGTAACATCCGTACTTTCGTCGAGCGCCAGGGAAAATGCAATAAACGTTTTCGAAAGTTCCGATAGCTGGCTCAAAACATCATCTGCAAGATGTTCTATGCGTCGCGTAATAGTCTGTCGGGAAAGTGGAACCGATTCGAACTGCTGTATTCGAGATGGACAAAAGTCTTCTGCTGATATTACTATACACTCCTTTATTAGGTCTCCGTCTGTGAAAGGGCGCAACAATCTCGCAATATGCAACGCAATTTTGTAACTCACCCGCACAGAGGCTTCACACGTTCTCTCCCCGTCTTCCATTTCCGATGCAGCCTTATTCTCTTTCAACTTCTTCAGTTCTTCTTTGCGAAGATGTCCTTCAAGTTCCCCGTATTGCTCCACGTGATAAGTATTGTAGTGACGTTGAAGGTTGAACTTTTTAAATCCGTGTAATGTTTTAAAGCACACTAAACATTTGGCTACACCGTCTTCTTCGACAAAGAGATAATCCTCCTCCCACTGCGTGTTGAACTTAAGTGTAGGTGTAGGGCAGCGTCGTTTCGCCATCTTACCGCTTTCAACTCTTTACAACGACTGTGCTCGATACTGGTCTCTATAAGCAGATGTATACAGGGGGAGTTAGTGGCTAGATAACTAACGTATTATGTATGCAGGTGCCAAAACTGGAAGCACGGATGGGGCCGCGGTGGCTCAGTGGTAGAGCGTTCACCTCTGGTGTTTGGGGTCCCGGGTTCGATCCCAGCCCCCGCCAAGTGAACTTTGTGGTGGACAAACACCGTGTGCGTGGGTTTTCTCGGGGTTCTCCCGTTTCCTCCCACTTTCTTCATTCCACCATTTCATTCATTACTCATCATCACCGTCTCCTTTAGCCTAACCGGCATAACCGTGGGACGTAAAACTTAAAGATTTCATTTCATTCATTTTGGAAGCACGGATGATAGTAGGCTGAGCATAAGTGGCACTAGTCGCTGTCTGCTATACATTAGTAAAGCTGTTTTATCATGTACTTAATCTTTACTACTACTACTACTACTACTACTACTATTATTATTAATAAAATAATAATAATAATAATAATAATAATAATGCATTATTATTATTATTATTAGTAGTAGTAGTAGTAGTAGTAGTAGTAGTAGTTATAGTAGTAGTAGTAGTAGTAGTAGTATTCGGACCAAAAAGGGATGAAAATGGGGATTGGACGAATTTCATAACGAGGAATTGCATAGTTTATACCGCTCACCTAATTGTTAGGGTCATTAAGTGCAGAAGGTTCAGGTGGGCAGGCCATGTAGCTAGAATGGAAGAAATTAGAAACGCTTTCATAATTTTAACTGAAAACCCAATTGGAAGAAGACCACTAGGAAGACCTAGGCGCAGATGGGAAGAAAATATTGAGATGGATCTTGCAGAAATAAGAGTAGAGTAGAAACTGGATCCAGTTGGCTAAGGACAGAAGTTAGTGGAAATATTTTGTAAACGCGGCATTGAACCTTCTGGTTCCATAGGCCATAAAGTTAGTTATTATTATCTAAAATAAATGTTCAAATGTTGTTAAGAGACAATTACACAGAAGAACTGAGTTCCGACCAAACACTAATATGCCGGAAGGAAATTCCAGTGCAGTCCAGCCCACTTTAAGCGTTATCCGTGCAACCCACGTTTCATGTTCAAGACATTGGGAATAAGTGTTCGTATCATTCAGTTGGAACGTTTCCTTCCGAGTTTATGCTGTTACAGTAGGCCTACAACATTGTGACTTTCAAAATCAGTCAGTAACTATCGAAGAAAAACAAGTGTGTAGCTTTAGTCGTTGTATGATTTAACATTCTTTTTCACTTTTAACAAGCCACCGGCAAGCAACCAGCCAAAGACAATATATTTTTCCTTATTAAAAAGACACTCCTTGTAAAAAAAAAAAAAACTAATTGTAGGCACTAATGGTCACTCTTAAAAATGGAAAATCTCTTTGGCTCTCTTAATATTTTGTTTGATTCTTTGGGATCAAAGTAACTTTAAAAGTGGAGTAAGAAATACTATTCTTCCTATTAATAGTGTAATAGTGGCTTCTAATCTCCACAACCAACCCCTTGCTAAGCCTATTCGTACACACATACATGCATAAGCTAATTTTCTGGAGATAATACTTAGATAATTGCAAACAAGTGCTACAGTATTTTTTTCTTATCAACAGATTATCTCTTTTCTTAAAAAGCGAAACAACATAATATAACAAACCCACACTCGGATTAAGAACTTGATAAGAAAACTGGTTTTCCATTGGGCAAACTAGCAAGTTTTTATAAATGGAAGCGATGGTTTGGTTCCACCACATCCTTCTTTAACAAAAGGAAAGAGAAAAGAAGAAAAGGAACGTACATAGTTTATCATTTGATTGCTGTTACAAGTTTGTGTTGTCTATAGTTAACGGTTACCACATTGTAAAAGACACTTTACACTAAATGGCAATCAGTTACCATACATCCATACATACTTTTTTTTTATTTGGTGGGCTAGTGATTACCGCCAAGGTTGACAACACTTCCGTTCCTCGAAGGACGAGACCCGAAGATTCACGAAGCACGAACAATGGTATTTGCACGTAGGATGCTCGTGAGCGCTCACGAGGAGAGTTTCCACTATCTGCTCGCCGTGGCCAGGGCTGATCTACTGCGTTCTTCAAGGTTTAACACTGGACCAAATATAATATAAACCCGAGGGAGCTCACCATATTATATTTAGTGAGGCGAGGGGACACCACGAATAGTTACAACGATATTGTATATCTGATATCTATGAATTACTTCCGTTTCTAGTTGTAGCTATTATGGGCAACGATGCTTAAAAGTGCACAATCTGTTGCGAAGAAGAGAAGGAGAAGAAAGGTAGAATATATGTTGAGATGATATATAATCATGGAATGGTAGTTGGTGTAGCAAGAAAATAAATGAAATGAAATCTTTGAGTTTTACGTCCCACGATTATGCCGGTTAGGCTAAAGAAGGCGATAATGATGAGTAATGAATGAAATGGTGGAATAAAGAAAGTAGGAGGAAACAGGAAAACCCCGAGAAAACACATGCACATGGTGTTTGTCCACCACAAAGTTCACTTGGCGGGGGCTGGGATCAAACCCGGGACCCCAAGCACCAGAGGTGAACGCTCTACCACTGAGCCACCGCGGCCCCCGTTGGTGTAACAAGATACAGTTATTCGTTTCGTGTTGCTATGACAACAGAAAGAATTATTATAGTGATTTGGGAATAAAAGTTAATTGTGATGTGTATTTAATGCGCCTCATTTTAAAGGTATACAATCGATAATTCTTGCAATTATGTGTAAAACTTAAGGTACTGGATCGTGTTGATTTAGCTTATTATTCGAACTGTGGGCAATAAATGTAACCTTAAGATAAATTAATATATTGAACGATACATAGTGAGACGTGCAGACACTCACTTTAATCAAGTATGCCGTTAAAATAAGTGCAGAAAGGGATGTCAAATCAGTCTGCAACCTTCTAGCAGTAACCCCTGCCAACTATAATTGTTCTCAGCTATCTTAAGAGCATTTCAAACGAGACGATTGTTTGTAATTGTAATCACCATATTAGATATGTCATTTTGAATTTTTTAATATTGACATCAAATGCTGATTTAGTTGTTCTAAACATCTTGGCAATATGTTTTCTTCTACATTAAATGATTGTTTTCTGTTTATGCTAGGAGATCACCCCTAACATTCAAAGGGTGATTTCTACCCTTAAATCTGCGCCATTGCTGAAATAAAAAGATACATGTCGATATTTATACATGTTCTACACGTATACAAAGTTTCATTCAAATCGGTGTGTTACGTTTCCGTAAGTCTACTTGTGAGTAAAATCCGTTATCCGTGGAGTTATTATTCTTATCTTGTAGCATTAGGCTTTGTTTCTATCTGCTGTTCTACAATAGTAAGTGAAATCCAGTTTCTTTCCTATGGTGGAAAAATGGGTGGAAAATTTTCCCATTGACATCCGGGAAAGACTTTCGATATACGGGGAATGATAGTACTACGGTGAAAATTCCGATAATCCACATTAATAATTAGTGATATGGTACAGAACGTAATTCCTCCCGAGCTACCAATAAAATCAAAACTAGTACATATAATAAGATCATTTTATGTATACTGAGTGTACGGATATTTTTCTAGAAAAAAAAAACATATATATATCTATGTTGTTGAGATTGTGTTGGCAAAGAACCTGGAATCACTGAGTATCGAAATGCCTAAAGCGATGTGAACTGATAGTGTGAAATGATCATATTTTGACGTTTGTTGTGTATAAATGCATGCATATTTTATAACATTTCAGATCATAGAAACCCTACCACTATTCATTATGTATTGATATTTGGATTTGCTATTACTCACCTAAATCCACAAACAAGTGAAATATCCTTCTGAATGCAGGACAAATCGCATTTACAATTCAGTCCTTGCTTCTGTTCTTGATACGTATTGACTGGTTCCAGTTGATCTATAAATAATATAGATATGTAGAGAAGCACCAAATTGTTCAAATGTATAATGAAAATATCCTTAAAGCTACCATTTTAGCATCTTATAAAATCTGCTCCTATACGAAAAGCTGTTACGCACAGTTTAAGGTGATCAAAAGCTACCATGTACCGCAACGTTTCCAAACTGTAATCAATTGCAGACAATGTACGAGATAAAATATCGGAACGAAAGTTGTATATATTTTTAGTGCCATTCACTTTAAGTGTGTTAAGTACTGTACTGCATATTTATTTTTTTTTAATGTAAACCAAATGCAAGTGTCCGATTATATCATGTACTATTAAAAACATAGAAGCCAAGCGATTGCTCCATTACGACCTTCTTTCTTCCAGGAAATGTCTCGTGTCTGTTCCAGGCAATTTCCAATAAACCCACGCACCTTGTTCTTGTAATATTTTATTTGGCTGAAACTTTTTATCTAACTAAAAATGTAAAGTTCCACTATGATTCTGTAAATATTTTTTGTAATAATTTTTCTTCCAAGAAACAATTCTTCTTGTCTGGTATTGCGTGTTCTTGTATCCTTCTAGTCACAAAATCTAAAACGTTGAACGTAGATCTTTACATCCCTAGGATTTCCTTACAAGGGAAACCTATTTTCCCTTCGTTCTTATAGAGTAGTACACGTATTCTTTGATAGAAATAATCCACCTAAGCATTGCTCCCAAGTAAATACACTCGTGGTATGTAGAAAGATCATAAAATACGACGAGAAAGGAGATAATACTACAAATTTAAGGTTGTAGAGGACAGACTGTCAACAGAGTAGTAACAGAAACAAACGGAGAAGAATTACTGCCACGAATTCTTGGTGTAGTGAATTGCGTCATGGTGCTGTGTATGATCATCGTGTTACGATGAGTTCGAATCTTCTCCACGAAAAGTACTTTTTTCTTTCTTTTTTTCTTTTTTTCCTTTTTTTTTACAAATAATCAGGGTTTTATTGGCAAAGGGCATCAATGTATGAACGTGAGAAACTTATATCACAGCCATGTAGTATAGTATATTAGAGCGTACACTCATGTCCAAAATTATTGTCGCAGGAATATAATTTGATAACGAATTCGTCCGGCATTTCTTATAATGTTAGTATGTGTATAATCGGCAATGACATGTATGTGGTAAATCTCATGTCAAAAGAGCAGTAAATAAGAACAATAAAACGAAAATAATGTTTTCTTATCCATTTAGCAAGATTTTATTTTACTCATTCTAAGTTTCGTATTTATAAATCTTTTCCTATGAAATTTACCACAAATATACATTTCCCAATTATACACATAGTATCAGTATTAGATATACCCTGTAAAATCATTATCAAATTATATTCTTACAAGAAGACAGTTATAGATATGCGACAATCGTTTTGGACATGAGTGTACATATTAAACAAAATCTCATCTCCTTCCCTTTTTCGCCTCTAATGTATATTCTTAAACGGAAAGCAATATGGAAACATGTTCATCAAAAAAATTTAGTAAAATCTGTGCGTGCGTAGGGAATCATCGTAGAAGAAAATTAATGATAATTAAATTTTATCATTACTAACAGAAGTGTTCTGAGCACGAAGAAAAAATGTGTAATAAATATAAAACTGAAAAATTCAATATTAGAAATTGTCCCCCTTTCCCCCTCTCAAAATTCAGAATTTTCGAAAACTATTGATATCTGATTAATGAAAGAGACATTTGGATAGTTTAAAAGTTACCAATTTTTTATTTTATAGGAGTGGAGATTTCGAAAATGCTGAAACATGTATTCCTTTGCATTAAATTAAGAGTTTTTATACCGAGTTTTACACCTTCACCTTGAGCAAATCTTCTGATTAGGCATTTTCTGGATAAAGAAAGGGTAATTTAGATATTATGAAAATGATCCCCTTTACATCTTTAGAAGCGGAGTTTTTACAAACACTGAAACACTTTTCAAATAGTTTATTTAAGATTTATTTATAAAATTTCATAGCCGCAACTTAAACTTCTAGAATAAAGAAAATAAAGAGAAATTTTGATATATATATATATATATATATATATATATATATATATATATATATATATATATATATATATATATATATATATATATATATATAAATGACTACCTTACTAGCAGAAATTTTGAGACGCTAAAATATATTTCATTTTTGTTAAGTAATAACCTACATGCCGAATTTCACACTTGTAATTTAAGCATTTTTTTGCATTAGAAATTTTCTGAATAAAGAAAGATAAATTTGAATATTATAGCAACGACATGCAATTTTTCCTTAGGAGCGGAGCTTTCGAAAAGTTTGTAATTAGAAAAGTGCATACCCCCGAGTTTTGCCTCTCTAAATTCAGGGATTCGTGAGATATTCAATCCTTGATAGAATCTATTTTATTCCCTAAAGGTCACTTAGGGTCCAACAAATTCTTCTCTTATTTCAACAAATCCTTCTTATCATATCTCTTGATTTCGTGCCAAAAGGAGGATTCTGTCCAAATTTTAGGTTTCGACCTATAGTATGGCTTGACCAATGATGAATGAGCCACTTTTACTCTTTTATATAATACAGTACTGTAGATTCCGTGTAACGTAGGTTCCTGTAACCACGGCATGGCGCGTCCTCAGGTTGCGGATCAAGGAGAAGGCCTCTAAATATAGAGGTTAGCTGCGAATCTACTGAATAAGCAGTCGCGGACACCGACTAAGCGTGGTCCTCCAGCTTGGGGGTTTGGGTAAGGCTAACAACCTCATCCTGTAAAAAAGAAGCACTTATTCAGAAATTTTCACAAAAGCCTCGGACAAGGACTGATAACTTGGCACGACCTCAGCAAAAAAAAAAAAAAAAAAGACATGAGATTCGGAACATGGAATATTAGAAGTCTTTAGAAGGCAGGCGCGTTAAAATCCGTAACGAGTGAGTTAGAGAAATACAGGATGGACCTAATAGGAGTTCAGGAAGTTAGGTGGGAAGGAAATGGAACGGTCAATTCCGGAAATTTTATGTTCTTTTACGCGGAAGGAAATATAAATCAGCACTTAGGAACAGGCTTTATCGTTCACAAACGAATATTACAAGCAATTAAACGGGTTTAATTTGTAACTGACATATTTTCTTTTATTACTCTTAAGGGACGGTGGTTTGATATTATTGTTTTAAATGTAAATGCCCCAACTAAAGATAAAGATGACGATATAAAAGACAGTTTTTACAAAGAAGTGGAACGGATATTTGACCAACTCCCGCGATACCATATGAAAATTCTCTTAGGGGATTTCAATGCGAAGGTAGGACGAGAGGGTATTTTCAAACCGATTATAGGGAACGAAAGTCTGCATAAAGAAACTAATGACAACGGTGTTAGACTCATGAACTATACAACATCCAAAAACCGAATCGTGAAGAGTAAAAAATTCCCACATCGCGACGTTTATAAATGCACTTCGACATCACCAGATGGAAAAAAAAACATAATCAAATTAATCACGTTTTAGTCGATAGAAGAAAGCAATCTAGCATAATTGATGTTCGGTCGTTTAGAGTGGCTGATTTGTCACTGATCACTACCTGGTAGCAGCGATTTTACCAGAGAGATTATCGTGGAATATAGGTAATATTCATTGTCCGAAAACGGAGAGATTTAATTTAAAGAAATTAGAAGAGAGCCAGGTAAGAGAGGAATACCAGATTGAAGTCTCGAATAGATTCTCGGCTTTAGAAGATTCGGAGTGCACTAGTGTTTAGGATACCTGAATTGAAATTAGAGATAGCATTAAAATTTCAGCAAAAGAAAAATTGTGATACACGGAAATATGTAGGAACAAACCATGGTTCAACCAGGAATACATTAAACTAAAGGGGAACAGAAAACAGGAACAATTACGCTGGCTACAAAATCCGAATGAAATAACTACACAAAATTTCGCAGATATCAGGCGGGAAACTTCCAAAACTTTTCGAACAAAGAAACGCTATTTTTTGAAAGCTAAAATTAAGGAACTTGAAGATAATAGTAAAAATAAAAAGTCCGAGATATGTATAAGGGGATCACCGAATTTAAGAATGGCTATCAACCTCGTGCTTATATATTAAAGAAAGCTGATGGTACAGTTCTCACTTATACGGATAGCATCTTAAATAGATGAAAAAAATTTCTTTGACGATTTGCTTAACATGGAACCAGAAACTAGTGTGTGTGGAGAAAAGGAGATACACACAGCAGAACTGTATATTCCAGAACCCAATCGAATAGAAGTAGAAAAAACCGCTATAAAGAAATTAAAGAAACACAAATCTCCGGGTGTAGATAAAATTCCGACCGACTTAATTTTAGCAGAAGGCCAAACATTATGGAACAAGATACACAAACTCATTCTCCTTATCTAGAGCAAGAAAGAATTGCACAAGAGTGGAAAGAATCAATCATTGTTCCAATTCACAAGAAAGACGACAAAATTGACTGTAATAATTATCGAGGTATTTCTCTTCTGTGAACATCCTATAAAATTCTTTGAAATATTCTATTAGCAAGACTGACCCCATACGCAGACGAAATTATTGGAAATTATCAGTGCGGATTTAGACGAAATCGATCAACTATCGACCAAATATTTACCATTCCGAAAATACTCGAAAAAAAGTTTGAATACAATACCCCGGTTCATCAACTATTTATTGAATTTAGAAAGGTGTACGACTCAGTTAGCAGAGACACATTATACAACGTTCTTACAGAATTTGGAATACCGAGAAACCTAATTAGATTAATTAAGATATGTTTAAGTTAATCCCAATGTAAGGTGCGGGTAGGAAAATTTCTGTCCACGAGCTTTCACGTCGAAAATGGCTTGAAATAAGCAGATGCGTTGCCGCCATTATTATTTAACTTTGTTCTGGAATACGCTATAAGGAAAATCGAAGAGAGCAACCAGGGCCTAGAGTTGTACGGTATTCACCAGGTTGTGGCATATGCTGATGATGTAAATTTAATAGGGGATGATAGGAGAACAATAGAAAGAAATGCAGAGTTCTTATTAAATGCTTGCAGGGACATGGGCCTAGAAGTAAATGTCGAGAAAACTATATACATGGGAGTGCGTTGGGACCGCAATACTGCAAATTATGGATGCGTTAAAATATTAAATAATATTTTTGATAAAGTGGATAGTTTCAAATTTCTAGGTTCAGTATTAACAGAGAAAATCAAAGGAAAGGAAATTAAATGTCGACTAAAAGTAGGGAATTCGTATTCTATTCGGTTCAAAATCTCTCGTCGTCGCGAATTCCGTCGGGGAGTCTGAAGCTTAAAATATACAAAACGATAATCATGCCTTTTGTTCTGTATGGTTGTGAAACATGGTCGCTTACTCTGAGGGAAGAACATAGACTGAAAATATTTGATTACAAGATCCTAAGACGAATATTCGGACCCAAGAGGAACGGGAATGGGGAATGTCGGAAACTTCATAACGAGGAACTACATAATTTATACGGTTTACTCTACATTGTTAGGATCGTCAAGTCTAGGAGGCTTAGGTGGGCGGGTCATGTAGCTAGAATGGAAGAAAGTAGAAACGTTTTCAAAGTCTTGACTGGAAGACCAATCGGAAAACAACCATTAGGAAGACCTAGGCGCGGATAGGAGGACAATATTAAGTTGGATCTCGCAAAGATTGGAATACAAAGTAGAAACTGGATGCAGTTAGCTAAGGATAGAAGTCAGTGGAAAGCTTTCGTGAACGTGGCATTGAACCTCCGGGTTCCATAGGCCATAGAGTTATTTATTTAGTAGTGTAGATTATAAGCTTTAATTACATTATCGGCAAATTTATTTACTTTAATTTTATGCAAATTTGTTAGAAAACCAGACTTATAAATTATCAAATTGAAAAAAAAAAATCTGTTTATAAACATAAGTTCCTTGAATAACGAAATTAATATTTTGAAACATCAGTTCTTCGCCACTTATTAAGTAAAACATATATCCATATAAATTAACTAAATGTAATTGCAGTATTATTCAGATAAGCCCTTAAACAAGAATTCAAACAAGATGCAACGAGTAAATGAGTTGCGTTATATTTCATAATGCAAAACGTCTGAATAGCTACAGGTAACCGAATATCATGCGGATAATATAATGAGACGTGTAACATGGAGCATGATAAACTATACTATGGTACACAAAGCTGCAGCATATTATAGTCGAGATGGATAAGAGAAAAGATTATTAGAGCGAGGAAATTGTGAGGATAATACTGTATAAAACAAGATCTTGGACAGATTGACAATAATCGAGACTGATTTGGTTTGACAGAGAATAGCATCAAATGGAAAGGTTTTACCTCTTTCGTGATTAACCTCCAGGTTGCTTACGCCATAAAGTATATTCATTAATTGTTATAAGGAATAAAACGCTCAAAAAAGTACAGTAATATTCTGAAAAGTGTACATAGATCCACGATTATTCAAGCTAGTGTGGACCTGACTAAGCTCGCATAGTCGGGGCTTAGACAACACACTTTTCACAAAATGAAGGACAATACGTACACACACTAGTAAAAGCGTGAGATACAGTACAATAATTAACTTATTCTATATTAATTGCTGTATAGTACGTTGAATCGTTCTAATGTTAAGTTGGAAAGTAAAATAATGAAACACAGAAAATTCAAAAAGTGTAAATGTCAAAATACAGTATGTTTAAAATTACATAATAAAATAGTCCTGAAGTTTCGAAGATGATTGTTGAAAGCTGTACACTGTATACCATGAGGGGATGAAGTATAATCATTTCAAAATGGGAAGCTTTTATGTAAAATACGGTTCACTACATGCTCTGCTTCTATGATTATGAACATTCGATGTTCTTAAATCATACGGTAAACTCAGAAACAAAACTAAATATCTTTGAAAAAGAGAGGAAATAAAAATCCCAAACAAAAGAATTTCAATAAAAACACTAAAGCGTTATTTACTACTAAGGAAACTATTCATTGTCTATGCATATATTTCACATTCAACCAAATTATTGATAGCAACGAGAGTTAATTATCCGTATTACAAAATTCCCAAGACAAGAACTGTGCAATACATAACGTTTTTGTAGACCCCTGATGGGTGAACAGAATAGTGGAGGGGTTTAAAGTATGATGCTTATAAAATCACGCACTTAGATTGGATTCCCCATTAAGATAGAAATTTTCGTTTTCTTTATATAACGAGTTGGAGCAGTTTTTTATGACTTGCGAAATATTCATCGACAAACTCAGAATATGCTAAAGTATCAGAAGTGATAGAATACGAACGTAAAACAAAGCACATGGTTATTTCATGACTCCAGTCTTGTACACTTCGCATCAAAAAACTGCGACAGCTAACACTGTGCAGTTAGGCCACCCAATATACACCGTCCTATCCCATAAGTTGATGTAGGAAAAAACTGAAACACACACAATGAAAAGTTGAAACCAATGGATGTCTATTACACAGAGATTCAGAAATCAGGCAGAGAGAGCGAGAAGAGAGAAGAAGAAGAAAAAGTAAAAGGAGAGCAGATAAAGCCGTGGAATTCAAAAGTAGTAAGAAAATAACCTAATATTATAAAATTCCTTTTCCAGAAATCCAACAGTACTACAGAAATAACGTTTGTTTTCTCATATTTTTTTTTCGGAACTATTCGAATATATAGAGAATGCTTTAAACATTCATTATGTTCTTTCATAATGGATAGCATACTCAATTTCCAATACAAGTGTATAACTCCGAGACACATCTAGGAGAATGACAAAAGTTACACACACGTGCTTTATTTCCGAGTGGTTCGATTGCAAACTCGGTAGTATTCATTGGTCGTATTGATCCAAAACAAATTCTAATATACCCAGTAGATAGCGTTGGTCATATCCTCCATTCCAGACTACTAATGCAAACTGAACGAAAAAAACGAAACTAAAAGAGAAAGAAAGCAAGAAAAAAGAAAGAAAGGGAAAATTGAACAGAGTTATTTTACTGCAAAATTTCTACCAGTAATACTCTATCTTAAAAGTTCAAACTGTATCGTAATGAAAAGTTACAAATGTTCGAAAGGAAAAGTTTATATTCCTCATAGATGTAGCATCTTTCAAATTTCAACGTGAATAAAAAGACATTGAGTTATAAGGTGGAAACAAAGTTTGTGTCAAACTAGTATAAATAAAATTCTGTTCTCAAATAACTAAAAACGTTACCATATTCTACTCTTTTCCGAAGATGTATCTGTTCCAAATATCCAGCATTGATTTAATCTCTTCCAGATATAACATAATTCCACAGATAGAATGAACACGTTAAGAGCTCAAACGGATCATCGTGTCAGTCGGATGATGAGGACCACCACTGGGTCGAGGAGTCAAATCCATAATGAAATGGTTATTCGACTGAGACTCAGTAACCCAGAGGATAAAAAAGAGATTTTACTTATTTGTGTGTGTTTAAACAATATTTCTGTCAGAGATGACCAGGACTGGAGATGTTATCCACAGAGCACGAAAAACACGACGTGGCGATTCTCCAGACCAGGCATATCGAGTTCTTGCTCCGTTTTAACTTTGGAACATCATGTGTGTCTGTGTTTATATGTGTGTGTGTGTGTGTGTATGTGTTTGTGTGTAAGAGAGAGAGGGGGAGAAGTGAGATATGCAGAGACAGGATAGGGAAACTTCAAGAAAGAGAGAGAGGGAGCGGACGAATATAAATATGAAATACACTTATCGTTGGAGTGTATGATGTAGAACGCACATACTGTTTACTCAAAGTATCGCCAGTGAGGCTTTGTAAGTTCTCCATTTGAAGATAATTCTCTGTTTGCAGCCATTATTTTATGGGAAAAAAATCATACTACCTGATGGGAAATCGAACCAAGATTTTTCATTTGCAAGTTTAGTACGCTACCACTACACCACTGATTGCTTTAGCCAAACTTTGTTTACCAAATAGTGTAGTGTTTCTTTCTAAGAACGATAACACGAAAAGTGTATATTGCAAATCAACCATGTGTTTGGAATGTCCTGGTAATTCCCTTGCCCTTTCCCAACCAGCATTCGTAAATCGTCTCTATTATGATACAGCTGTTTGCTTCCACATTCTTACGTATTGCTTGTCCAGTATGATAAGTCGATTCTTCACAATCATTTTGCAAAAAATTAACTTTGGCGTGCACAACATTTGAACCTATGTTAGATAGCAGTAATATTCATAAGGCCATTACATTACCCCTGCACTATCAGGCTACCTGAAATTACAAGCCAAATATTACTTAGTTTAAACCTGATCTTTGTAACGAACCAAAGGGCACAAGGAAATTCATTTATTCGAAGGCCTAGTGAGAAATTACTGCTTACTAATAAAGGAGAAACATACAATCCACGAAAAATCACATAAATAAAACATATTTTGTAGTAATTTCGACATTCAAGTTTAAAATCACATGAATAATAATAATAGTAATAATAAATGTTTACATTCACAGTAGTTGTCTATTATTATTATTATTATTATTATTATTATTATTATTATTATTATTATTATTATTATTATTATTATTATTATCAATTACCCACTTCGTTGGGTTAAATTGAGACAAAACAGCAATATGTTCCCTTACTCAGTCACTGTTTAGTATTACTAAAGCGCTCTTTGATATGGGTCATTTATGAGTTTTATATATCCCCTTCCCACCCTATGTTGTGGGGCAGGGCACCTGTAGTGTCATTGTTAATCACAGCGAGCTAGAAAACTCTGAATTTGACGCTGATATTGGTTATTTCTATCATTTCTATTTTCTCCCTCTCCTTCAAGATGAGGAGCTGAATTTGAATTTAAAAACATAGGATGTGTCACAGTTAATCTCAGCGACACCAAAATTTATAGATTCGCCACTAACCAGTCATTTTTCGTTATTTTTTAAATGCCGCTTATCCTCCCCATCTCTTAAGTTACACCCTCAAAGTGATATGACAGAAACCATCTCAGGTTCGAACTTCAAATAGGTTGAAAATTTGATCGAGATTGGTTTGGTGGTTCGGAAAATATTAAGTTTTATTTATTTTTATATATCTCCCTCTTCCATTCCCCTCCCCAAGTTTTTCCGTGAATGTGAAATGATAAAATTCATCTCAGGCCCGAACCTCATTATGTTAAAAATTTGATCGATATTGATCCTTCGTTTCACGAGTTATCAAGTTTTATTCATTCCTTTTAACTCCTACCTTTCCTCAACCCCTAAGTTACCACCTTGGGCTCGAACTTAATTTATGTTGAAAATTTAATCGAGATCGGTCGGATGGTTCAAGAGTGATGCAGTCACAAAAAAGTCACTTTCATTTTCATTTTTTACATATATATCTCCCTCTCTCCTGCACCTACGTTACCCCGTCAAACTGAAATGCCAAAAGTCGTATCAGATCCAAACATTATCTATGTTGAAAGTTACATAGAGATCGGTCTGTTGGTTCAAGAGTTATTAAGTTTTACTCATTTTTATATATCATCCGTCCTCCTATTCTCCTCCCTTTAAGTTCTACTGTTAAAATGAAATGGTAAAAGAGCTTTCCAGGCTGGAATCTTATCAATGTTGAAAATTTGACCGAGATCGGTTAGGTGGTTCAAGAGATTAGGAGCCACAAACATGGTTACTTTCAATTTTATAATATAATTTATTATTATTATTATTATTATTATTATTATTATTATTATTATTATTAATAATAATAATATTAATTTTTGCTTATTTTGAACTTGCACGGCAAAATTACTGCAAACTATGTTTTATTTCTCTATTTTATCCTAGATCGTATGTTTTTCCTTTACTAGTGGCCAGTAATTTCTCTCAAAGCCGTCGAATAAATGAATTTACTTGTGCACTTTGGTGGAAATAATGTTACAGGAAGAAGCCGTTTCGTTCCAAAGATCAGGGCTGAACTAAGTAATACTTCGTTTGTAATTTCAGGTGGCCCGATAGTGTAGGGGTAACGTAATGGCCTTATGAATAATACAGCTATCTAACATAGGTTCAAATTATGTTCAAGCCGAAGTTAAGTTACAAAGAGATTGTGAAGAATCGACTTATCATACTGGACAAGCAATACGTAAGAATGTGGACTCAAACAGCTGTATCATGATAGAGACGATTTACGAATGCTGGTTGGAAAAGGGCAAGGGAATTACCAGGACATTCCAAATAGGCTAAAGCAATCGGTGGTGTAGTGGTAGCGTACTAGACTTCCAAATGGAAAATCTTGGTTCGATTTCCCATCAGGTAGTGTGATTTTTTCGCATAAAATAAGGACTGCGAACAGAGATTCATCTTCAGATGGAGAACTTACAAAGCCTCACTGGCGATAATTTGAGTAAACAGTATGTGCGTTCTACATCATACACTGCAATGATAAGTATGTTTCATATTTATATTCGTACGCTCCCTCTCTCTCTTTCTTGAAGTTTCCCTATCCTGTGTTTGCATATTTTACTTCTCCCCCTCTCTCTCTTACACACACAAACACACACACACAAGCACAGACACACATCATGTTCCAAAGTTAAAACGGAGCAAGAGCTCGATATGCCTGGTCTGGAGAGTCTAATTAACTGGGAACTTCGGCGTAACGTTTTTCGTACTCTGGGGATAACATCTCCAGTCCTGGTCATCTCTGACAGAAATATTGTTTAAACACACAAAAATAAGTAAAATCTCTTTTTTATCCTCTGGGTTACCGAGTCTCAGTCGAATTACCATTTCACTATGGATTTGACTCCTCGACCCAGTGGTGGTCTACATCATCCGACTGACACGATGATCCTTTGAGCTCTTAACGTGTTCATTCTATCTGTGAAATTATGTTATATCTGGAAGAGATTAAATCAATGCTGGATGTTCGGAATATATAAATCTTCGGAAAGGACTAGAATATGGTAACCTCTTTGGTTATTTGAAAACAAAATTTTATTTAATCTAGTTTCTAAACTTTGTTTCCATCTTATAACTCAATGTCTTTTTGTTCTTGTTGAAATTTGAAAGATGCTACATCTATGATTAATATAAATTTTCCTTTCGAACATTTGTAACTTTTCATTACGATACAGTTTGGAGTTTTAAGATAGAGTATTACTGGTAGAAATTTTGCAGTAAAATAACTCTCTTCAATTTTCCCTTTCTTTCGTTTTTCTTGCTTTCTTTCTCTTTTAGTTTCGTTTTTTCGTTCAGTTTGCATTAGTAGTCTGGAATGGAGGATATGACCAGCGCTATCTACTGGGTATATTAGAATTTGTTTTGGATCAATACGTCTAATGAACACTATCAATTTTGCAATCGAATCACGCGGAAACAAAGCATGTGTGTTAAACTTTTGACATTCTCCTAGATGTGTTTCGGAGTTATACACTTTTACTGGTAATTGAGTATGCTATGCATTATGAAGGTGACATAATGAATGTTTAAAACATTCTCTATATATTTGAATAGTTCTGAAAAATATGAGAAAACAAACGTTATTTCTATAGTACTGTTGGATTTCTGGAAAAGGATCTTTATAATATTAGGTTCTTTTCTTAATACATTTGAATTCATAATTTTTATTTAATCTCCATTTTCGTTTCCTTCTTCCTTCCTCTCCTCCCCTATTCTCTCTCTCTCTCTTTCTCTTTCTCTCACTGTCTCTCTGCCTCTTTTTTGAACCTCTTTGTATTATACATCCCTTCGTTTCAACTTTTCGTTTTGTGTGTTTCAGTTTCTCCCTACAACATCTTATGAATCTTGTTTCGTCTCGGTTTTGTTATTTCATTTTATCGAAACCAATACATGTGCAGTTTCAAATCAGAATTGCGCTCGTGTTGTCAGCTAATTTTAGTATGGGAGAGAAGATAGCAGGAGAGAGAGGGGATTTCTTTACCTGACGCGATTATGAGATAAAAATGTGTATATTTGGTTGCCTAACTGCACGGCGTTAGCTGTCGCAATTTTTTGTTGCGGAGTGTACTAAACAAGTCTTTGAAAACAACACTTTCCATTGCTTGAAATGGACATCAGTAATACATTTGACTCACGCACAGTGTGGGCGATTAGTGTTATTGTTTTAAATTTTTTTTTTCTTTACAATCTTAGGAACATCATCTTGTACATATATATTTGTTAATTTCTTCATATAAACTATATACTAAAACTAATAATTTTCGCTACTGGCGCTCATGGAATTAAAAAAGTACTCCCTTTCCCATCTTAGTGGCAACATTTCTGTAATTGTTAGTAAATAACCACATTCAAAGCGATCGAAATACGTCACGTAACAGGAATTCACTATTTGTTGATTTATTTAAACTTTTTGGAGGTTTAAAGTTTTCCTAAGACAAAGTTACATAATTTATTAGTGTTATCTCGAGACAAGACGAGACGAGATTGTAGGATGTCTTGTCTGGTCTCGTGCAAATGCCATTTCGTCTCGAAACTTATATGTATGCCTCATGGAAGTTTCCACTTGTTATCGAGATGATACAAGAGATATATATTCTCTCGTGGCAGCACTACTGGTGCCACAAGAAGAAAGTAGACAGTTTAGAATGTCGACTCTTGTTTTCTCGTTTCATGAAGGTGCTGTCTCATCACGAAAGGTACATGACTGTTTCGTCTGGAAAAGACACTACTTAATTAAATGCATCATATAACTTTCATTTCAGAATAACTCCTATGTCTGATGAACACAACGTTAAGTTGTCGAAACCATTACACCGTAATTTAGTTTTCAATAAACAACTGTATATACTCTGGTCAGAAGTGTTCATTATTTCTTTAGTGAGTTCCAGAGTCGTGATGGATAGAGTTGCATAAATATAATATATTGTAGTATCGGAGATATTATGATAAATAAGGAACTAAACGGGAGAAACTGAAGGTCATTTCGTAATTTGTGTGGTCAAATTTTCGAGAGACAAGAAATAATCTAATAGCTGTCCACGATATTAATATCAGGAGATGGGCATGTACAAAGGTTAGGAACTTTGGTTAACTAATTTTAATGGTGGACCAACCTAGGTTTAGAATTTCAACACAGCTCATAAAATTGTTACTCATAAGGTGACGCGCTTTGTGGCGTATAAACGTGCTCAATAAGAAGAAGAGATTAAGAATTCGGCGATCGCATTTGGCATTGAATTCACAGACTAAGTCGTCCCAAATTATTGTTCAGTTGAAATTCTACATACCGACCAATCTGGATTCCATAATGAGATTCATGGGGATCGCAAGCTATCTTACATGGGAGAAGAGACACACCATTGTTGGAGTAAACTCAGCGTCTGAAATCTCACATTCATACACAATTCGACCAATTGTCTCCTTGGAAGGCAGATTACTTTCCCCTCTTCTTATTATCTTACGTGAACCAAGACGTGATATAGACCTCCAGAACATTAACGCTGTTATTGATCTTCACGCACAAATCCATGCTCCAATATTAAACAATATGAGCACGCCTGAAAAAAAAAAGCTGCATTCCCCGTTACTTGCGATTTTTTTATGCTTCCGCCAATGTTCTCTGATTCTCTGATGCTTACAAGATTGATTCATTAAGTCTCACAAGCATGTATAATTCCCATATATGAGCTGCAAACAATTAGCACAAATAGCACAGTATGAGCCCTGCAGAACTTTCTATTTGGGTCAATGTTCGTGCAGTGCCTGACATTTAACATACAACACCTTGCAAACGGTACAAGATACGATAAACCTCACTACACCAGTGACTTTCTTAGAAAAGTTTCTATGAATGTGATGTATCACTTACACTATTCTCATTTTAAAAACCTAAAGTTGAATCCAATATGGCGGATCCAAAATAACAGCCAGTATATGTGGCATGTGTCAGTGAAGCAGTACTTGATCCGATCTGTTTTGCACGTGTCCATATTAATATCCAGTTATATCTAAACAAACTAAAAGCAATTTTGTGTCCAAGCTCTATAATATTTTGTAATTTAATTCCGGATATACGAAGGCTCATAAAATGCAAATTACCAGTATCTAGCGAAATAATTAGTACTACACACAATGGGTCGCGAAGATCTTTGCATTTGAATCAATTTTACACAAATCCCGCAGGGACACTTCACGAATGTGCCTTGTTAGTAATTTTTTAAGTGTTTGAATATTTATACTCATTCCAATGGATATAAGTAACAAATCTTTTGTTATTGCACTAGTGCATATTGCAAAAATGAAACTAATCGTTCTATATACGTTCCTTTTTTAAAAATAATAAATCTGTAAATTCAAATCTTTCTTTCAAGCAGATTCAAAATGTAAATTCATTAGTATTTACACCAAAACGATGCATCAAAATAGCATACAAAAAATAAATAATTATTATGTTATATTGTGCTATAATTTGGTACGTTGGTGTGAGAGGTGGTGGAGAACATTTGATTTAAGGGCGGAAAACCAATAAATTTTGCCAGTGCATGCAAGTTGAAAGCGGTATGTAGGAGCTAATCCGAGCCATGGGAGACTATCCTATCTTAACGTTTTTGTCTTTTCCTTTTCTTCCCCTTTCATGGATAACTATTGCCCCTGCAGATTGACAAATTTGATGGAAACGCTGCGTTTAAGATGTGGCAACGAGGCAGACAGACTTTGTTGTAGGTGTCACCCTTGCATTCATCTGCTGGAACTGCCAATACATCCAGGAAAACTCCATTCGAAAGCGAAAGAAATAATGCTCCAACACATGACTTATGCCAGTGTACATTAAAGTACCATATGCTACGATTGTGTCCCCGGTACTTGAAAGGATAAACTCGTCGGTTTGTAATCAAGAGGTGTCCTTGTACTCAAGGTTCGATTTCGGAGGGGACACTAGTAGATTCCACGTTAAACTGTAGGTTCCGTCCCTAGAACATCATCATTATCCCATGGAAGCCAATGGCAAACCACCATGTATTCACCTTGCTCAGGAACCTTCGAGTCAAAGACTTGCCTTCGGGCAGAACACCACATCATCATGCTACTACAATATAAATAATGTATCCTTTGATATGTACTATACTATAATACTATCTTCAAAGATTAATTAGTGTCGTTTCATTAAACACGTAATTTACATAGTTTCTGCAATCTGGAAAGAGTCGGCTTTGTTGTCTCTATTCATTAGCTTCGACGACGCAAGTCCGGCGGAAGCCACCTACATTCTGATAGGAGCTCATGTCTTTCTGTCGTTTCTAGTATCCTCAAGTAAACTGTCTTTCCATATTGGGCCAATCGTTTCACGTCGGGAAGGAGGCATAAATATACTCCTTGTAACTCCATTCTATAGTAACGATACTGATCACTTCTGATCGTCATGTACTACAAATACTTGATTCGCCTTTTATTTTTTTTATTTTTTGTTCCGTTATTGCATGTAAGTCAGTGCAGGTCACTGAAAACAGACATCGGATCCCTGCACTCTCTTTTGTGAAAATCCTTATGTCGCGTCCCTACCATTCTGTTTTTATCAATTAGGTATTAGTTTCTCAAAAATGTTTGGAACCGCTTGATTCGTAAAAATGTTTGTAATAATACGTAACATTGCAAGTAAATGTTTTGTTTATTTTTGTATTCTGTAGCATTTCTGAAACAAGTTAGCTTTCCCTTAACTTCCTATACAAAAGACAGGGCTTTTTAAATCGTTCTAGATTTAAAATATAAATAATGTATCAGAATTCGTGATTTTAAGATTAGCGTAATTTCCTGTATTGTAGCTATTTTGGTTGTCCATAACCAAATTTTCCTACGCATACTGCAATATGGTTGTTCAATTTGCTACCTGACTGTGGCAAAAAATGCAGGGAAATTGATCCCGACCTAAAGGAAATTCGTATGGATGTAATTTTATTTGTTTATTTCTTTGAGTTAATCTCTGGAAGACGGTGTAGGTTCTTGTGAACAGAACATTTTCAACCATCATCTGTCTTAACGCGAATGTAGCGCTAATTTTCAAAATTGTGCACTCAAAAATGATTTTCAATAACATGATTAATTTAAAGTACAATTTTAATCTATAAAATCCTAGACATATAAGAATATAATTGTTTATGCACAATATCACCAATTTTTGATTTTGTAAACTAGATCTAGGCACGGAGCATTGAAGCCTAAAACTATCGCTCGAGTGATATTTCAAGATTATTGATTGTTTCTACAAGGTAACTATATCATCTAAGATCATTCATGATGATTCATCTACCAATCTGAATGTGTTAGCTTTTACGTCAAAGATCCTGTCATACTGACGGTTATCATTTCGTTGATCACTAAGCGGAATATTTATTTCCATATACCACAATATATATTTCATCATTCATTACACTAGTTTCTCAAGAAACGCCAATACACTCACATACACAAAATAACATTTGTTAGCAATTGCAAAGTATTAGAACTGGCGATAGCTTGTTTCTTGTTTGTTTGTACCCATTTTCAGCGCCAAAGGTGTGTGAGACAGGAATAACAATTTAAGGTGGAATCCGATCACCATAATGCGTTGACTGATTGTGTACGGAAATCAAACCCAGTGCTCCATGGAAAGGTATGCACTAAACCGCTAAACCAGCGAAACACACTAAGTAGATAGCGTATTAGAAATTAAACTTATTTAACATTTTGGAAAACAGTTAATTTTCTAATACCTATTGGACGTCCATAATTGCATTTTGACGAGGTAAAATAACTCTATGGTTAAAAGAGATATCGAAATTGATCATCACAACAAATAGATTAATCTAGAGATTGTAACAAAATTCACATTACATGTGATTTTGTCGAAAAAATTGAACTTTGAGGAAATATCGAATAACAAGCAATAGCTGAGAGCTCTAGATTTACGGGCAGTGCATTTATGGAATACTACATGGTAATCCATATTTGAAAATAATTTGCCATCGAGTTTTCTGTAATTTCTTCACTTCCTATTCTCAAACTTTGAACTTAAATTATAGAACTATTCCGAGAACCCAGCCCTATTTTGCCATTCCTATAGCTATTTTAGTAATGACAGTGGAGATTAAAGCAACAAACCTTAATAATAAATATTTTTTAAGCATGGGAGAATTTCTGTATTCTTGAATTGCAAACAATTATATTTGTATCAAAATCTCAGCAAACTATGAGAGATCACAACAATTATACCTTATGAAGAAAGATTGACATCTATATCTATGTAAACATATAAAATAAAACGTATCCATACTTGAATGACAAAGAAATTGTATAACAATCTTAATTAATATTGCAATTTGTTACATTTTCAAATCTTAAATAATAATTAAATAAGTAATTAGATAATTTACAGTTATATTACCTTTAACTGCCTTTATGCATTCCATGCCTCTCTCATTGCACAGGACTTGTGGGCCTGTAAAACAAATACTACGCTTATGCATCTTATACGCATTTATATTATGATTTTAACGTTGCATAAACAAATACAGTAGGAAGTCGAAAATCCGAACTAATTGATACCACAGGTAGTTCGGATTTTCAAATTGTTAGGATTTTCGAAAATTACTAAGAAAATGCCATTTACATTTAAATATACTGTATGGAATGCTTTTTTTTATCGATACACTAGTTACACAGTACATTCAGTAATTACAATACCGTACCTAAAGCTACTTCCATTTAATGTTTCCGAAGAACCTGCTCGTACACTAAATTACACTGTTCTTTAAACTTAACTTGTATAGCCCAAGGGAAAATAAAATTATATATGACAGACAATTACATATGAATGAGCTCTTGTAAAAACACTGACTTAAACCCAAAGAAAATTGAATTACTGTACTGTCATTAGCTTCTAGGGACCGGGTTCGGATTCTTACTGTATATAGAAAGTTCATGTTCTCCTTTTGTTATAATTTTTAACAATACTTATCTAATCAATTGCTTGAAACAATGAACGTACAGGTGATTGGTTTGGAGTTTACCACTTTAAACCAGATACATTTTATTGACATTTAATCACAAATTAAAGTTCAATCCTTACATCGCGTAAATGGTACATTAAAAATTACCTTTATATAGTCCAATGAATCTGTCTGTACAGTTACATAACTTCATTTTTTGTTCAGCTTTACATTGTGCTATACAAGCTGAGAAACTATAGAAAGGAAAGGCCCACATTCCTTCAGTTTCGTCTGGAAATCTGCATTTTCTCGAAGCTATCGGAAGTTCTTTTACATCCTCCTCTGCTATCTCATCTCTCATTAAATATGTGCCATGAAAGCGCTCGTTTAATATTGGTAACACGACAGTGTGAGATGAACCAAATCCCCGTTCCAGAGGCACATCATAATTAGACAGTGCACCAATCTATATAAAAGAAATATATTGTTTAAAAAGTCAATATTCAACTCTTTGAAACAAATATATTATTTGACATATGGTGCTAGAGAAGATTGCTGCCGCTCTCGTAGAGAGACAACATATATAACAAAAATGTGTGAAATAAATAAACAAAAGTTTATGGATTTTTGAAACTTTAAAAAAAATAAATATTATGATTGTCAATTTAATTTTCCATTTAAACTAGACATAGGGTGTTTCTAAACACCAATTGCAACGCTTGGAATAGAATCTTACAAAGAGAAGTAAAAAAAATGTAAATATTTCCTCAGAACCGCTTTACTTCCAAGAAACACGCTATCGACAGTGTGGAAAATGAACTTTAAGAGCGAATACCTCCAAAACTACTCGCCATGCAGCTGAGAAGATATGTTAACATCTTAGATTTCAATCTGCTCTATCCAAAAATGCATTATGATGTTGAAACTTGCCGTTTTCATTCTCATTACACAGGTGGCACTGACGAATGTGATGTTGCTTGGTACAACCAGATACACCTGGCATTTCTGATGTCACTGTGCTAGCTTGAATGACGTGGGTAAGTGGGTTTTCGGGTGTTGTTATATATGTTCCATACATGATAAGTTTCATTTCATCTCATAGGAAGAAATCCAACACAGCCATGTCAGTAAAGCGGTTGGTCAAACATAGATCCAACGCGTCCAATTCAAAATTCTGCGAATATTGATTGAGGAAGTTACTGGCATCCATGTCAAAATATGAAGGTGCTTAGTCTTCTTCGAAGTAGAGTCACTGCTTAATTGCTAATGACACTTTTCTGAATACTCCATGAAGAGACACGTAGAAATGTTAGTTAACTTCCGCCACAAAGGTGAGCAGAAAACAAAACAGGTTTGTAATTGTACTACACCATATATTAAGTATAAAACTGCCCATTGGCGTCTCATAATTGTAGTATGCGAATTTTCAAAACCTTACGCATAACTGTTCCTGTTTAATATGTATGAACAGTGGCGTATTTAGGAGGCCTCCAAGCTTAAGCCCCTCCCGAGTAAAGTATATGAAATATCTTGCAGAATTTTCACATTTTCAGTCAAAGACCCCCCTCCCGAAAGTTAGCAAAGCTCCTCCCGAAACAAAATCGTAAATACGCAACTGTGTATGAAATAGTAAATATTCCCTATTCAGTATACACAACGAAGAATAGAGAGTTCAATATAGCGAAAGTTTACTGGACACACCATTGGAAAATCATTTGACGGCGGAAAAAGACTTCCTCGGATGAATTCTGCACCGCACTTAATTCGAATGTGTGCCTCTCCTCCTCGTTGAGGACGCTCACACATTGACATGGCAAATGATGAGTACTCGGAATATAATGTATATGAGGATATCAAGATGTGTAGTTATCTATGCAAGTACTTCGTTCTCAAACAGAACCATGTGCACTGTACCAGGTTGTCCATGTTGTCAATGGCGTGGTAAAATAGATATTGCCTCTCAGGGGCGAAAATCAAGAACAAGAAGAAACAGTAACCTACGATTCAGGAATCGAATACCTTACAAATGCCTTGCTTCCCGGCTAGTACTCTATGTCTCTCTATAAATGAGGCGCACATCTCTCAGCCTATGTTTAGAATAGTCCGTCACCTTCACTGCTATTGATATACTAAGGTGTGCGACACTACCACATTTAACAAGGGACCACGGGCCAACTACTGTTATACTTTTTTCATAAACTGGTCGAAAATGTTCTTACTACAATACGTTATCGTCCTTCGACGTAAGCCACAGTACTGTCTGAAGCAACTGCTGTGAAGGCACGACTTTCGAACGTGAAGATCCAGCAACACGTACTCGTGTTCTGCTCCTACTAGTGATCTACACTGGAAAAGGCTTCTAGTGGGGCATTGTGCAGAGTTACCAACCGACACGAATGTTGCAACCATCACTTACCGCACCATCCTGTTTGTTCCGTTCATAAATTCGAAACACTACTTCTTTCATCCTTGTGTACTTTCGATTTACCCGAAGCACAGGGCTATTCTATATTCGTATAGTGATACTATATATTTTTATCCACTGGACTTAATACGTTGTAGTGAACAAAATGAAACTAATGGGTTTTTTCGGAGTTCTCTCACATTCTCGATTTTCTAACTTCTTTCATAACTCATTAATCATCCGTCATTCTTAGCCTAAAGAGCACAACTGTGGAGTTAAATTTAAAAAAAATAGAGGAAGTGAAAGCCTTCACAATGTCAGTCAGAGACACACCGAGAGTAAATTCCGCGTAGTCCTTAATCTATCATCACGATATTGCAGGAATGAACTCTTATAACAGTCTGATCTTTGTAGCACTTAACAGCCCATTTTATGTTCCTTTATGTTATGTCAGTCACAGAACTTCCGTAGTATTACATTCTTCCCACTATTAGCCCCGAAATTTCGGATTCCCACGCTTTTTGAAATATATATCTTTCTTCCACATCCTTTTTTCAATCTTTTGTCATACAGTTATCTTTCTTTGCTTTCATGTATCATCCTTGCGTATGCCTTGTCAAGAATATTTTTTTCCTATGGAAGAGAGAAGAGGGCACGATGACTCACTTGTAGAACGTTCAATTCTACTGCAAAGATTCCCACTTTCGATCCCAGGCTGAATTTGTTGTGGATCATCGTGTATGTGTGTTTTTAAGTAATCCTGTCTCTTCACATATTCTTGTTTAATTACTTATTTCATTATAATTAACTTTCATTAACAACCTGCCTCTTTTAGCCCCCAAAGCACGATAATGGAACTATATACAAAAGATTTTGCTTTAATTAATTTTAACCTACTTCAAGAAAAGAACCTTCTCAATTCAACTTGTTTATATATGTATAAGTAGATGTAATATTATATATATATTAGATGGTCCTTATTTTAGACCTCCGATTATTTTAGTCTCATCCCACAACATTAATGGTTCCATATCAGATACAAGTACCCCATGGAAAAATAGCTCAAAATATATTAAATGGTATTCCAAGCTACCTCAAATTTTCAATTCATTTACAGTGTACAATATGAGCAAAAGTACCTTATGACTTTAGAAACACAATTGTAAGTTAATAAACCAATATTTTGAATGAAATAATTATTGATAATTTGAAATAACGTGAGATGTGTGTTTGCGAAGAAAAGATACACCAAAGCGATATCTTACATGCTCTCTATCCTATTAAAAATTTTGGATTTAAATCCAAGATGGCAGCCTTCAAAATGGTCGTCCGTCCTAATGGTAATATACAGTAATAGGTCCGGTTCTTCTTCCATTACCCTTATCAAGGATATGACCTCACTCTTCCTAGCGTTTCAAACTTAAAGGTTCTTTGCATTATATTATGTACTGTAAATGCATTCAAAATTTGAAGTTTCTTGGCGTGCCATAGAATATTCATAATCATCATTATTATATATATTTGTTCTACCATTATTGGCAGGTCACCTGCTTTAACTGAGAATCTTCCATGCCCCACAGTTCTCTGCTAACTTCTTCGTCAAGTACGACTTTTTGCTTTGATAGTGTCCATTAATTGAACTCTCCTTCGCCCCTCCTTCTCTTTCCTGCCACCATACTCTCTAGCACATTCGTCATAATAGAGTTCCTTGTTATCCAATGTCTCAACCAGTTTCTCTTTTTCTTCTTAATAATATCTAAAATTGTTCTTTCCCTCCGTACCATTGCGAACACTCTCTCATTCGTTTTCCGCTCGACCCAGCTAAATCCCTCCATTCTTCTCCACACCCATATTTCAAAAGCTTCCAGTCGTTTCTCATCATTTTGAGTAATGTACATGTTTCTGATCCATACAGTACAATACTCCACCCGAAGCATTTTCTGAGTGTTTTTCTTAACTCTTTATTCAAGGTCCCACAAAATAGTACTTTTTTCCTCCTGAAGACTTCTTTCGCCATTCCTATCCTTGCTTTTATTCCACGTTTTCACTTCATATCATCACTAATAATACTACCCAGGCATCGAAAACTAGTCATCTGTTCTGTTTTCCCCCCTCCTACTTCTATATTCGACACCGACCCTTTCATTCCAATCACCATGGCTTTTGACATTCTAAAAAAAAATTTCATCCCATGTTCTTCGCAGCCCTTCCTCAAGTTTTCTAACATCTTATTGATTTTCTTTTCAGATTCTGCAACAAGCGCCATATCACCTGCAAATAGTATACACCTAATCATTCTACCTTCTACTGAAATGGGGTCTTCATTTTGTAGGCTCTATTTTACTATCTCTTTCAGATAGATATTAAACAATGTAGGCGAGAGATCGCATCTCTGTCGAACTTCCGTTTCAATTTCACGCTCTTGTCAGTTCCTCCTCTATTTTAACACTTACTTGTTGGTTGACATATAAGTTTCTTATGAGTCTTGGATCTTTCCATTCCAACCCAATTTGTTTGGAACTTCCAACAACAATTCCCAATTCGCGTGGTCAAAAGTCTTTTCCTAGATCAATAAATACCACATACACCTCTTTTCCCTTTTCTATAAACCTTTTACCGATCACCCTTAATAATCCAATTGCATCTCTTATACCCTTAACCCTCCTGAACCCAAACTGTTTCTCCTCAACTTTTTAATTTGTTCTTCCATATAACCTTCTGTTCAGAATTTGAAGCAAAATTTTTGCTGCAAGAGATATGAGCATCTTCGTATATCTGTCTTCAACATTGAAGGGGACGGATAAGACCGTTCCCATATTATATATAGAGTCTCTCTCTCTCTCTCTCTCTCTATATATATATATATATATATATATATATATATATATATATATATATGCTCAAAATATTTATGAAGTTGAAAAACAATGCCGTGGAGGATCAGGGGAGCAAAATCGTCTTCTTCAGTGGCATATTTAGGGGGCTATCGGGCTCAAGCTCTCCCGAAATAAATTTGTTACTTTCTCGCATTTCACGTACAACAATGATCCTTCCTGTCACTTCTAAGAATGCCATTGACTTTCCATTTTCTTACGCTTTTCGTTCAGAAATAATATTGTATTTCTCAAATTTCATTCCATGTAAGAACTAATTCCTTTTGTTCTTTCTTTCGTCTTTTCTACTTGTCTGCTTCGTTTTCTTGATGTTACCTTCTTTCGTTTCGCCTATCTACTTTATCGACCGTTGGAAGTTGTGATTCAAGTCGGCCGTCATCAGTAACACCAAAACTAAGATGAGTTGATAAGCGAAACTTGTGTTCCACACCAACTTGAGCAGATATCAACATGACGGAACTTTAGTTATTATAACAAAGGAAAATTATATAGTTTAGTTATTTTTAAGAGAAGGAAATGTTAAATTAAAGAAAATCAAACCGGCAGAATAATTAGCCCGGGAAATTAGGTAGGCCAAGAGGATGTTTCGTTTTTCTAGTGTGAATAGAATAAAGTTAGATTTACTCTTAAATTTTTGTATCATATCATATAGGATTTATCGGTCTGCAATTCTTGCCATTATAACTTCAATTTATGCATAAATTAAAATATATTTAATTCTTAAACTCAGGTGGGCAATTGCCCACTTCCTACCTTGTGTTCGGCATAGCCCCTCGAAACAAAACCCTAAATACGCGATTGGTTGTCTTCTACATTGGAAGGTGAGCAGATTTGTGGCTTATTCTAGAGAAGGGAGATGAAACTCATATTACGGTAGATTAATCTGATCAACTGTTGTAGAGTATATTATATATTAGGCGATGCAAATCAAGTAGTAGTATATATCAGTATTACAAATAACTGCCGTGAACACATTCTGAAATCTGAATACATGCATATTTATAATTAGTATGTTTCTACTTAGGTATCCACAAAGATCCACGCTAAAATAGTTTTATAATAATATAATAATATAAATAATGACTTCCTCAAAACTATGAAGAAAGAATATCAATTATGTATGTCACTACAATACTCTTATTTGAGCAAAATGATGATAATCTTAATAGCATTACAGGAATCGCTATAGAAATCTGACGCATGTCATATACTCTTTACTTAACAGATGTAACCTCAAGATTATGGAGAAAAATATTCCAACAATTAAATTCGTTTCTTTGCCTACGAAGCATCCTCTCTCAAAAGTAAAATTGGCACACGCAGAAATACGTAGGGACAAACCACGGTTCAACCAGGAATGCATTAAACTAACAGAGAAAAGAAAACAGGCAAAATTACGTTGGCTACAAAATCCGGATGAAATAACTACACAAAATTTCGTAGACATCAGTCGGGAAACTTCCAAAACTTTTAAAACAAAGAAACGCTTTTTTTAAAGCTAACATTAAGGAACTTGAAGATAATAGTAAAAATAAAAAAAATGGGACATGTATAAAGTGATCAACGAATTTAAGAAAGGCTATCAACCTCGTGCTTATATTAAAGAAAGCTGACGGTACAGTTCTCTCTGATACAGATAGCATTTTAAATAGATGGAAAGATTTCTTTGAAGATTTGCTTAATACGCAGCCAAAAACTAATGTGCGTCGAGAAAGGAAGATACACACCGCAGAACCGTATATTCCAGAACCCAACCAAATAGAAGTAGAAATCGCTATAAAGAAATAATTAAAGAAACACAAATCTCCAGGTGTAGACGAAATTCCGGGTTAGTTAATTTTAGCTAGAGGAGGAAAATTGTGTAATAAGATACACAAACTCATCCACCTTATCTGGAACAAGCAAGAATTGCCACAAGAGTGGAAAGAATCAATCATTGCTCCAATCCACAAGAAAGGGAACAAAACTGACTGTAATAATTATCGAGGCATCTCTCTTCTGTCAACATCCCATAAAATCCTTTTAAACATTGTACTGTATTAGCAAGATTGACCCTATAAGCAGAAGAAATTATTGGGGATTATCAGTCCGGATTTAGACGAAATCGATCAACTATTAACCACATATTTACCATTTGTCAAATACTCAAAAAGAAGTGAGAATAAAATACCCCGGTACAATTTGCGGCATAGAAATCGTTACAAAAATTCCAAGACCAAATTAATAACAAACTCTTGCCCCGTTTTCTTTTGCATCCAGAAATGCATGTATCGATCGATTAGTTGCTTCTAGTATTCAATCGAACTCCTCCCCTCCTCCATCACTCGTTGTCTACAGCAGTTTGTGTGACGTAATACACCCTTTACATTCAGCTGAAAAAGAAACACGAATCAGGTTAACAACGTTATAGCTTTAAAACAGTCTTCTCCATTCGTTTATTCTGAAATATTTTTAAGAACCTAAATTTAAAAAAGTCACACAATGTTCTCAAAGCTTCACAAAGACCTCTAGTTTCATTCATTCCGCTCTTTAAAGAATGCAAGCTAGTAAGATGCTCCGTAAGGAATCTATGAAAATTGCAAATAACGGCAGTAGGTTTTGTGCTTCCTAAAATCTGTAATGCACGCACAGAGCTCTAAAATACCTACTAACAGAAATGAGTGTTATTCAATTATTCATTTCATTTGTTTTCAGTAATTGCAAGCAAACTTTCGAGGGGCGTCATTTGAGCAGGACAGGAGGGTGTAATTCCCTCTCTCTTGAGCTTCATAAATGCGTATTGTTTGATCAAATGTATAGTAATACACTAACAAAAAAGTGAAAATCTTATGTCGGCGGAGAATCTCCCCTCCCCCGAATAAAATCTAAAAGACACTGCTTTTAGCAAAAAACCTATAGAGTTACGATAGTATATTGCTAGAATTTTACATTTGGTTTCAAGAGTCCAAGGTTTGATCTCAAGCCATATCTCTTCCTCGGCTATATTGAGAAAGAGGGAGAGAGATAGAGAGAGAGAGAGAGAGAGAGAGAGAGAGAGAGATTCAAGTATGGAGACAGAGAGGGATGATTTATATACACACATTTAGAATTGGGAAAAATTATCGTATAGCACTCGTATTATGACGAAATTTGTTATTTTGTGAAACAGAAAAAGCGAAGGTTTCCAACTGCGAGGATCACATTAGGCAGTTATCGAACTAAGGTAGATAACCCATTTTAGAGCATCAGATGATTATGAAGGCAGAGAAAGATCTTGAGGACTGAGAAATTAAGAATTAAAAAAATCAGCAGCTACCGAGACGGATTTCGAACCACAAACCTTGTAGTTATCGAACCATGACTTTATACATTATACAACGGAGAACTCTATGTACTCGTTCACATACGTTTCCTTCAGCTACGTTGAAAACTAACTTCATGGGATATTCCAAAAGTTGACTCGATGGATGCGCCTTTCAGATAGGACGTAAACCTCTTGTAACTTAGTTACAATGTATCGTGGCGGACATAAATCATTGATGAGGTAATGGCGACTGCTTGAAACAAATGCAGCCTATGAGAATTTAATCACTCATATCTGTGGTTTCGTGTGGAGAAGAAATAAACTTGTGAACCAAACTTGTGAGACAAAGAAAACTTTAAGAACTACTCAAGTTATTAATGTAAACTTTGCCGAAGATTATTCACTTATATCATCATAAAAGAAATACGAAAGACGTTCTGAAACAAAGAAATATAACATACAGATTTGCAAGTGGAGGCAAAGAAACCTAAAGTAACGAAACTAAAGACGAATCACTTACAACGTAGTTGTCGCGGTTCAATGGTCAAGGCGCTGGACTAGTAATATGGAGGTTGGTGGTTCGAATACACGTCGCCATTTTTTTACTTTAGGCTTTTTGATTGCGATTGATAGACCATGACACACGTTTTATTATATTCAGATATTTGAATACTCGGATGTTTCAATACTTGAACTATCAAATCTTCATGAATAATAATAATAATAATAATAATAATAATAATAATAATAATAATAATAATAAATTAAAAATAATAATTATTATATCGTAGAAGTTTAAAAGCTAGGAGCTAATTATCGCTCAGGTCATACCATTACAAGCACAAAAGTAACATTTGGCAAGAATAGTTTGATTTTGTTTAGTGTTGCCCACGAGAAGAGGAATTTTTATCCCGTTTCTAAAACAAACAAGAAAACGAGAATTAACATTTTACATTCGAGACGGGACAAGGTTAACTCAAATTATCGTCTCGCTTTGGAGATGAGAATCTAGACGAGACGAAAAGTATCGTAAACATTTCTCTTCTTGTCTCGATTTTCGAAATAGTGTATATTCATCTTTAAGTAACAATTTCTCTGTAGACTGAATCTTACTGGCTTTTTGTTACTTTGTATTTCAAAGCTCATTGAATTATGGTCTGTGTAGGTATTTTTGTAGCAAAGCTTTTATTATTAGTTCTGCATATTCTAAAAATTAATTTATTATACGCCCTACAGTTGAGTGATATTCAGTTATTTTTCTTAAAACATGTAGTAGAGTACTTTCTACATGAAACTTTAGTGGAAAGCTTTTGTTTAAAATGTGGGTTGTTGCATAGGTGTGTTTTGAAGGTACGGAACTCCTTCTCCGAAATCCCTTAGTTTATGTAAATTTTGCCAAATTTTAGGGCAACTTTCAAACTTTTAATACCATTATTATTATTATTATTATTATTATTATTATTATTATTATTATTATTATTATTATTATTATTATTATTATTATTACTGAAGTGTTGATAATTTAATGGTTCACCCTGTTCCACCCAGCTCCCGCCTAGCGGGCATTGCGCTGAACAAACACCGTGTGTGTAGGTTTTCTCCGGGTTTTGCATCCTCCCACTTTCTTTATTCTAATATTTCATTCATTCTCATCATCGACGTCTTCTGTAGATTCCATTACGACGGCATAACCATTACTTAAAAACAAATTTTAAGGCTCTTATTAGTTCTGTATCTCTACTTTCTAGACGAAATTTGCCTCGAAATTTTCCGTTTTAACATTTAGCTAGATGTAGGGACGTATGCAGAGGGTACGTTCTGATAGCGCTGACACTTCTCTCCATTCCCGGCTATTTTGTAATTTCTGCCTAACGCTACGGGCGATTTTACAGATTTTAATACAATGTGTCCTCATACAGAATTTGACTTCTATATTATTATTATTATTATCATTATTATTACTGTATGTTTGAGACCTCAATATTACGTCCCATTCCAATGCAAATAAGCATACTGAAAATAAGAAAAATAAAAAGAATTTTTTTGGATTCTCTATAAGGATGTTTTGCCTTATAAGAGATACTTTAAAAAGAAAAAAGGGGAAAAAGAAGGTGTCACCTACTGGACAATATGAAAATGAACCTTTGGATGCCTCAACAGAAACTAAGTAATATTCGTCTTCATCAAGATACATAGTAATACCCTTTCTTTGTGTAAAAAACTTTGGAATGTGTATCCGTTATATTGATACGTTAGAAAAATATACAAACAAATACAAAAAGATAATTACTAATAACCAATTTTTCTTGAAAAAATATATGGAACGTGTTGAAAATGGCGAACGAAAATGTTATTATTTCTAGTAAGAGTGGAAGACCTTAATAGCAATTCCACAATGAAGTTTGAAACAAATTTATGACTCTTACTAGGCCTGAAGGATGACGCATTTGTATTCATGAATTGTTTGCGAAACACACGAAGTTTTCAGTCAGTAGAAATCGAGATTGCAGATTGTGTAGTTAGGTTCTCCCATGTGGACGAAGTTTTTCAACTGTAACTCTTAAGAACGAGATAAATTGATTATATTTCATGTTATACATCAGAAATATCTACATTCTAAATTATAATTTTTTTCTGAATATCCTCGGAGGGATTCGAACCGCGGACCCTAACTCACGAAACGAATGATCAAGCCTCCTCTCCTCTATGTAGAAATTTGTAAACTTTTACGATTCCAATATTTTATTAATGATGAAACACTGATTTCGGTCATGATAAAATGCTATAATCCAGAGAATTCAAGTTTAAATTTTAAAAAAGACCAAACGTATCTCCATAACTTATCTCTATTATATTCGTTAATTTCGTTTTACAGGTATTTCCAGTAACCTTGAACGACAGGGAGAGCAACACAGACACATCGAGAACATGTAATATTTCAAAGCCTCTCCCACCGGGAATCGAAACTGAGACCTCGCCTATTGAACTTTCTGATGGGTGGGGTGCCTCGTTCATTCTCAAGGCAAGTAAACTTGAGACAAACAGCATCGTGTTCGTGGGTTTTCTGGGGACACTCTCACTGCCTCAGTCCACCATTTCGTCCATCATAATTGACTTGCTTCAATCATAGTCTTCCTCAACCTAACAGGCATAATCGTTACACATTAAACGTAAAGATTTCATTTTCAAGCTGTTAACCCAAACCAATCCGAATCGAAAAACAGTTGTATTTTCTATTCCTTATTAACGTTTTTCACAAAAAATATGTTAACATGTGGAATCGTAATTCCATTCAAAAGTGAAACAGCAGACTCATAATATCTTAACCTACAACGAAACCATTCTATATCGTTTGGAACTTTTCCAAAATATATACGGATATTCTGAAAAGTGGCAACATAGAGTCCATTTTTAAACAAAACTGAACCAAATTACGGTTTGTTTTCTGGAATAAAAGGACAGGTTCTGTTTCAAGTTTAAACTGAACCCAAACCAGTTAAACCAGATATTGCGTGGGTCAATGAAACCCTGATCCAGAACCCATTGACCCAGCACTCACTGTAACGCAGTTTGCCCCATGACCAACCGTGACCCACTATGGCTCACCACGCACTATGACCCACTCTGACTCACTATCCACCATGAACTACTGACCCACCAAAACACATCGTCATCAACTCTGATATTATCCACGGCCTGTTTACCAACTAAATAGTTTACACTTGTAATACAATTAGGTTGTGAAATTCTAACTAATCCGAGTTTGAATTTCTACCGTCAACCGCTCAAGCACCGCTCTGTTACAATAACGATGGATCTGACCTTTACGATATAAAATGGTAAAGTGTTTGTCATGGAGAAAATTACGATGAATTTCAATTAAATTATCATGGTCTAATTATTTCCTTGTTGAATTATCGATACTTTTCAGTGAAAAACGGATGAAATTTTTATAGTACCAATTCAAGGTCAATAGACCAACGTACAGAAGCTTATATTACAAATTTTATGTCTGTTTTTTTTACAACTTTATGGGTTGATTGCAGTGTGGTTTAAGCGCTTCATATAATAAACAAGCTTCAGCAACTATTATAGTAGAAAGCGCATGGTAAGCAGGGACGGATCCAGGGAGGGGCGATCGCCCCTCAGAAGAGGAAACTTTCTTATTTTGTACATAAATAAAACCCAGAGTTCGGAGCTCTTAAAAGTAGCTATAAGTAGCAGTATTACAACCCACCGCCCCTGCAGAAGTGCGTCCTGGATCCGTCCATGATGGTATGCATATATGGAAATATGATGCGAAGCACTGTATTGCTTGTGCCTCAACTAATATCGATTGTTTTCGATTATTTTTACAGACTAGCCCACTATCAATTTACTATATATAGAAAGTGCCGCTCCTCCACATAAGGAGAAGTTTAAAAATGCTAGCAGACGTTCTGTTCATTGTCAATAAAGAGATAATATACTGAATTCCAGCTTCGTAAGTTGAACATCTTTTAAGATACTCTTTAGTTTTTGCAAAAATTCGGAACACCACTATGCGGGGGTCCAATGTTCCGATATATCCACAAAAGGCACTGTGGACCATACGAGCGTTAACTGTATAATGTACGCAGGTCACACATTTGGAAAGCGAATATATGCGGGATTATTTTTAGGCCAGAGGTGAGGCACCCAATAATGAAGTCACTGCGCTGTTTGTGGTGCCAATAGTTCATTGTCCATTTGCATCTTGGCTGTGGCCATATATAATGCGAGGCATTTGTGACTGACACTAAAAAGACCGAAACCTTCTTGATTACGTTGAAGATAGAGCACCTGCCTTTTCACACGAAACATTTAAGTTTTCCAAATGAACCATCCATAGATTGAATCAATTTGGCGAGCATATTTTTCTGACAATGGAAAAATTAGGGCAGTGACCCATAACTTACAGCTGATATACACATTTAAATGTTGACTTTTCTGAGCAATCGTGAGAGATCGCAGGAGAGTACCTGCCAGCTGCACACGTAAAGTTCGCATTAATGCACTCCATATGTGGTCGTATAAAGAGGTCCGGTCATTGTGAAAGGAACATCTAAAATAGTCTTATTAGTCGTGTGGGCAAATGCTTGTGACAAATGTTCTGGTAATAAAATATGAAAATTGTTTACAGAAAGAGTCATTGTTTTCCGCATATTGAGATGAAGGCCGCATGCGCGAGAGAACAGCTCCATTCGATGTGTCGAATACATGAGTTTTTGAGGGGTTGAGCAAGAATTAGTCAGATCATCCATGAAGGCAATGGATGTTAATTGTCGAAAAGAATGAGTGTCGTCCTCATGAAGTGTCACCAATCGTCGGAATAATGGCTCGAGGGCAAGACAAAACAGAAGACGTAAAAGTGAACATCCTTGACGAACTCCTCGGAGGATTTCAAAAGGTGGAAGAAGATGCCCATTTATTTGTAACTGCGAGGTCGCTCCTGGGTATAAGTGACGTATTACCGATATAATTTGGGCAGGAAAATTACATCCTTGCAAGGCCCTATATAAATAGTCGTGTTACAGAGTATCAACAGTTTTATGAAAATCGAAAACTAACAAACCTACAGGGAGTCTCATAAATTTGAAATAGGCTAGAATATCTCGAAGGTCGCAAGAGCTGTATGTATGTTCAGTTCAAAATGAAGTGCCGTTTGAGCTGAATTGATGTTCGGTTGGAAAATCCTGATACGTTGAGTCATGATGGCAGTAAATATTTTATAGTCTGTATTGAGCAGAGTGATAGGTCGATGGTCTGCAACACCCGTTTGTTTTCCTCCTTTGGGTATTAAAATAATAATCCCTTCGTGCTGATACATTGGCCCACCTTGCAATAAAAAGTTATATATATATTGCATAGGATCGGACCTAGTAACGCTGGTAGATCAATCCATCTCTTCCAGGAGCCGTGCGTCGCTTGACCGTGCGGAGAACGTTCTGTATTTCTTGAAGCGTGACAAGCGTGATAAGTTCATGTCGTTCTTCTTCGGAAAGGCTGTGTGGAATGCTGGCAACAAAAACAACTCTGACGAGGTATCGCAGCGCTGAAGTGTGTAAAGCTGGGTATAAAAGTCCTGAAAATGGGCGTAGAGATGATCAGCTGTCGTAAATGTTGAGCCCGTCGTGGACGTCACCTCTGTGATATATTGTGAGTTTTGGCGTCGTAAGTTATGTATGTAATGGTATAAGGAGATAGGTTCCGCAACCATTCTGCCTGCTGTCCCTTCGTTAACGCACGAATTAAACAAATGTCCACTCGCATGATGGCGGCCATATTGGAAATACTACTTGGTTGTTTCCAGATATCACATAAATTGGCATAGAAGGAATTCAAAACTTTCTCTATATCTCTGACGTTTTTGTTTGTCCATTGCTTGAAAGAACAAACGAATTTGGGGTTTGACAAAATAACACCACCACATATTTATATTCGAGTAGACTGTCTGTGCACGTATCCACTGTTCCCATCTATCATCAAAGAGTTGTACTATGTCATCAGTTAAAAGCTGACTATTTAATTTCCAAAAAGTACGACCACATAACCGGGGAATGTTCTGAGGAAATCTTAATATGAGCTTTAATGATGAGTGATCCGAAAAGCTCAAAGGTAAATTGTGAACGTCAAACAAACTAGGAAAATATTCTTTTGAAATAAAACACATAACTAAGCGAGACTGAACTCGCGCCGACTTATATGTAAATTGGTGATTATGATGAGAATTTAGCCAAATATCTCTGAGATCTAGTTGGCTGACAAACATTTGGAACAATAAACATGGATTAAAAACACCAGTTGTGTCCTGGGGGCACATAATACAGTTTGTGTCCCCGAAAACAAGGAGCTGGTAGCGTGTGGTGGGTAACAGTGAAACAACTTCTTCCACATAAAAGCGCTCGCGAGCCACACGTTGTGCTGTTACAGAAGGCCCGTAAATACAGAGGACACATAACTTGTCGACGACAGAGCTAATCGCTCCACAAGACGAAGAAAGTTGTATGTGTGAAGCTACTAATCCTCGTTTTAATAAAATTGCTATACCTAACACGTTGGGAGCTATATTCGTTATCGCTGTATAATTGTAAAAAAATAATAAATCACTGAAAGTCAGCTATTGAAGGCAATATATGTCACAATCTTGCTTGAGTAAAAACTGGGCTAACACCTGTTTATTGGCCGTGCTACTAATAGAATTAATGTTCAAGGTCATATATGAACGTCCGTTAACACTGGCTATCATCTTATGAATACATAAAATATAAACAAAAACATGTTTCAAAAACACCTATTCAAGTCAGAGACCCTTGTATAGACATAGCACCAAAATGTCCAACCGAAATAATTGGAGGCGATTAATAGTAAACACAACACAATCGTAATTCACCTGTGTATGTGTGTGAACATGGCAAAAAATATTGCTCGGGAGTGCATGCCACTGACCATGTCATAATTATAACATTAACCAATATTAATAACTCTCTAACTAACTAACTAACTCTATGGCCTATGGAACCTGGAGGTTCAATGCCGCGTTCACAAAAGCTCTCCACTGAATTCTATCCTTAGCTAACTGCATTCAGTTTCTACTTTGTATTCCAATCTCTGCGAGATCCATCTTAATATTGTCCTCCCATTAACCAATAATAATAATAATAATAATAATAATAATAATAATAATAATAATAATAATAATAATAATAATAATAATAACATTGTTTGCCACAGTGCGCCAAGAAACAGAAGCACGTTATAATTACAACCGTCTTACCGTCCTTCTTGCTGTGTAGAGCGCTTATCTAGACACAACTTGCGTACACCATATTCTCACAGTCAACATCCTGAAGATTACCTTGAGACTTACGTTCTTTTGTTTTCCGTTTTTTAACGTGTTTTTTGGATAATATTGGAGAAACACTATGTGCAGCACTATTCCCGTTACTAGAAGGTGGAGGGGAGAGGGAGCGAGACGACAGATCCGTGTTACCATCATGCTCATGTAAGGGAATAGTAGGAGATAGACTTCTATCACGAAGGTCCTGGGTACGATCGTCGATGGTGGTATTATGTATATTCTGGTTCTTTTCGTCGTTAACTTCCGTAAGTAGGGTTGGGGTTTTAGTACACTAGCCATAGTTTGCGATTTCAGCATTAGCGGTGGAAATTCTGTGGCAGTGAGAGCGGGAGGTTCTGTGACGGAATCCCACGTATCATCTACACTGGTAACTAGGCAAATGGGCTTTCGGGCAGGCCCTGAATTTGTTTCATGTAACGTTGACATTTTCCGAAGATCAATCATCACTCTAGTTCGATGTCTGGGTTCATAAGACGAGCCGGGTGCCAGAGCTTCGGACAAACAGATATAAGGTGTTGCAAGAATCCACAAGAATGGCAAGTTTAAGGTTAACCTCCGTAAGATACACTGCATTTTAAATGATCAATGATGAGTCTGGTAGGAATATGTTTTTTCAAGCTCAAGGAAAACACTCGGTTGCCATTATAGATACGTGTAGGAAATATAGTATTCCAGACTTCATGATCGATTTTGAGTACGTCACCATAATCACTTAACACTTGGGAAACTTTCTCATTGGGATAATCAAAAGAAAGATCCATGATCTTCACACGGGTAACATGCACTTGAGCATCCATAATGTAGACATCACTGGTGGAATGATCGAAATGGTTAAAAGACTGTTTGTCCGGTGAGTGTTCAAGAAATTATTTAAGTAATGCACTAGTTTCGAATTGAATGTACATGCTATAGTCCTCATTGTGTAATTGTAAGTCTTGAATATCCTGGAATATATTCTCAAAATGTGTACGTAACCAGGAATATAAATCGGCTGGGGAAGGTCGTTTGTTGCGCGTGGTTTTATCAAATACAAATTTGACTGAGTTTTTCCTATGTTCCTGCATGGCTGATGTCGAACTTGATTACAGTACTTCTCAAACAAGTCACTGAATTACAGAACACACACTAAATGTAAGAAAAGCAAATACACTTCTAATAGCAAACACACTTGAAAAGCAAATACAAACTTTGTAATACAGGTAGTCGGAGCTGTACTTCTACGCTTCCGTTTCATTCAACCGTCTGTAACGAAGTCCAACCACTGAACCACGAAAACTACACGTTAAATGATTCGTCTTTAGTCTCGTTACTTTAGGTTTCTTTGCCTCTTCTTGCAAAGTTGTATGTAATATTTCTTCGTTTCAGAACGTCTTTCGTATTTCTTTTATTATGATAGAAGTGAATAATCTCCGGCAAAGTTTATATTAATAACTTGGGTTGTTCTTAAAACTTTAGTTCACAAGTTTGTTTCCTCTCCACACGAAACCACAGATATGGCTGATTTAATTCTCATACTCTGCACTTGTTTCAAGCAGTCGCCATTACCTCATCAATGATATATGTCCGCAACGATACATTGTAACTAAGTTACAAGAAATTTACGTCCTATCTCAAAGGCGCATCTACCGAGTCAACTTTTGGAATATCCCATGAAGTTAGCTTTCAACGTAGCTAAAGGAAACGTATGTGAACGAGTACATAGAGTTCTCCGTTGTAGAATGGATAAAATCATGGTTCGATAACTACAAAGTTCGTGGTTCGAAACCCGTCTCGATGGTTTCAGATTTTTTAAAATTCTTAATTCCTCAGTTCTCAAGATCTTTCTCTGCCTTCATAATCACCTGATGCTTTAAAAAGAGTTCTTAACCTTAGTTCGATAACTGCCTAATGTGAACCTCGCAGTTCGAAACCTTCTCTTCTTCTGTATCACAAATCACAATTTTCGTCATAATACGAGTGCTGTACGATCATTTTCCCCAATTCTTAATCTGTCTACATAAATCATCTCTCTTTGTCTTCATACTTGAGTTCTCTCTCTCTCTCTCTCTCTCTCTCTCTCTCTCTCTCTCTCTCTCTCTCTCTCTCTTTCTCTCAATGTCGCCCAGAATCTCACATGGCTTCAGATCAAACCTTCGACTCTTGAAACCAAATGTAAGCTCTCTAGCAATGTGCTATCGTAACTCTATAGGTTTTTTGCTAAAAGCAGTGTCTTTTAGATTTTATTCGGGAGGGGAGATACTGCGCCGACATATATTTTCACTTCTTTATTAGTGTATTACTATACATTTGATCAAACAACATGTATTTATGAAGCTCAAGGGAGAGGGAATTACACCCTTCTGTCCTGCCCAAATGAAGCCCCTCGAACATTTGCTTGTAATAACTGAAAACAAATGAAATGAATCATTGAATAACACTCATTTCTGTCAGTAGATATTTTAGAGCTCTGTGCGTACATTTCAGACTTTAGGAAGCAAAAACCTACTGCCCTTATTGAAAATTTTCATATATTTCTTAGGGGAGCATATTACTAGCTTGCAGTCTTTAAAGACGGGAAAGAATGAAACTAAAAGTCTTTATGAAGCTCTGGGAACATTGTGTGACTTTTTTTAATTTAGGCTCTTAAAAATATTTCAGAACAAACGAATGGAAAAGACTGTTTTGAAGCTATAACGTTGTTAACTTGATTTCTGTTTCTTTTTCAGATGAATGGAAAGAGAGTATTACTTCACACACTGCTTTAGACAAGGAGAGGTGTAGCAGGGGGAGGATTTGGATTGAATACTAGAAACAACTAATCGATTGAGGCATGTATTTCTGGATGGATAAGAAAACGGGGCAAGAGCTTGTTATTAATTTGGACTTAGAATTTGTGTAACGATTTCTATGCCGCGAACTGTACATCAACTATTTATTGATTTTAGAAAGGCTTACGACTCGGTTAGGAGAGAAACCTGAAAAAGCTAATTAGATTAATTAAGGCATGTTTAAATGAATCCCAAAGTAAAGTCCGGGCAAGAAAATTTTTGTCCACGTTGAGAATGACCTGAAACAAGGAGATGCGTTGTCGCCGTTTTATTCAACTTTGTTTGGAATACGCTATAAGGAAAATCATAGACAACATCCAGGACCTGGGGTTGAACAGTGTTCACCACGTTATGTCATACTCAGATGATGCAAATTTAACAAAGGATGATAGGAGAACAATAGAAGGAAATGCAGAAATCTTATTAAACCCTTGTAGAGACATTAGTTTAGAAGTAAATGCAGAGAAAACTAAATACATGAAAGTGCGTTGGGACTGTAATACGGTAAATTATGAATGTGTTAAAATCTTAAATAATTCTTTTTGATGAGGTGGATACTTTCAAATATCTAGGATCAATATTAGCAAACGAAAACCATATTCAAGAAGAAATTAAATGTCGACTAAAACAGGAAATTCGTGTTGTTATTCAGTTGAAAACCTCTTGTCCTCGCTAATTCTGTCTAGGAATTTGAAGCTTAAAATATATAAAACAATAATCGTGCCTGTGGTTCTGTTGGGTTGGGAAACATGGTCTCTTAGTCTGAGGGAAGAACATAGACTGAAAGTATTTGAGAACAAGATCCTGAGACGAATATTCGGACCCAAGAGGAGCGGGAATTGGGAATGGCGGAAACTTCACAACGAGAAACTACATAATTTATACGGATTACCAAACATTGTTAGGGTTAAGTCTAGGAGGCATAGGTGGGCAGGTCATGTAGCTAGAATGAAAGAAAGTAGAAACGCTTTCAAAGTCTTGACTAGAGGACCAATCAGAAAACGACTATTATGAAGACTAAGACGCAGATGGGAGGACAATATTAAGATGGATCTCGCAGAAATAGGAATCCAAAGTAGAAACTGCATCCAGTTGTCTAAAGATAGAAGTCAATGGAGAGTTTTTGTGAACGCGGCATTGAACCTCCGGATTCCTAGTCCATAGAGTTAGTTAGCTTACGAAGCACGAGTAAATGCCTAGGCTGATACTACAAAAGGATGAAATGCGCATTTACTGAAAAGATGGGTTCTTCTGACATTGGGTTGTCTATATACTCTTCGTATGCTAGGGCCTATGGGAGAGGAGATAAGATTTCACATTAGGTTACGTCAGCACACTCGCATACCTTCATTTTCATTAGAAATGGAAAAGCCAAGAGAAACTAATTTCATTTCACTTTTCTTTGTGGCATTCGTACAGAAATCATCATACTGATCTGCGAAAAGGACATTTCAAATAGGATTATTGGGAGAGCCTCCAGTTCTAATGTTGGGACAACATGTCCCCCATTTCCCCAGAATTTGTGTCCGTACCTACAGCTGAGACAACTTTCTGCGTGGCGCGTGGGGCATGTTCTCTGGCATCTATTGCAATTTGTGCCCAAGTAGCGGAAGTGGAATTTATACATATTGATGAGATTACTAAATTCACTATAACACGAAGTTCAGTTTGAAAGATGGAAAAGCCAAGAGAAATCAATTTCATCTTATTTTCCCTTGTGGCAGTCGAACACCAATCGTCACACTTATCCCGAAAAACACTTTTCACATCAGAGTATTTGAAATGTCCCCTCCAGGTCTAAGATTGAGGGGACATGTCCCTCTCGTCCCCCCGTGATTTGCGGCAGTGGATATGAGACTAACAGTTGTGTAATCCTCATATCACTTTGTATTCGATTTCATAGGCATCGGTATCATCATCGTCTTCAGGAAATCTTTTGGTCACTCTCCTGTTTCATATCTTTAATTGTATTCATTCTTGCCCTTGTCTCCCATATTCATAGTGAATGAGATTGGTATATTATCTATCCCGGTTGCCTTTCCATTCCTACTTTTGGACATAGCTTTCTCGAAGTCATCCCGAAAAATAATAAACACTTTATCTTCCTCGTTTACTTCATTTTCTACTTCAACGTCTAGGCCACATGGTCTATCGCAACTCTCATATAAATAGTCAACATTTTCTTTCCATATTCCTAAGACTTCACTTCTCTCGCTGACTACCTTCTCATTCTTATTTTCTAATGTCATCGTAATACCCCTTGTTTATTCCGTAGTTCCATAGATTTTACCTCCTTGTACATTTCCTCATATTTCCCAATTCTTTCTAATTCTTCTATGTCCTTAATTTTGCAAAATTCTTCCCTTGCTCTGTCTGTTTCCCTTCGCAACTCCTTATTTAACTCCCTATACATCTTTCTGCCCTCTTTCTTATTAACTTGTCTCCAATTTCTTCTTTCCCTCACTTTTGGTAACATTTGTTCTGTAATCAATTTTTTCTTAGCCGTTTTGTGTTCGCGGTATCTTACTACTTCTTCTGCAGCCTGCTCTATGCCAACTTTACATTATTCCATTGCGTTTCTTTTTATTTCAAAGGCAGCTTCAACACAAATGTACCAATATTGATGATTCCTTCTCTGCTTAAAAGAGTATTCTTTTCTGGTGATCCTATGTATACTTCATAAGGGTCTAACTGTAGTCTTTGGAGATAGACCATAAAACTTTTCCAACGTTTTGCCAAGATTAATATCGTTATTAACAGACATCATTGGGTCATTGTTCAAGCATAACTTCAACGTAGATGTACCGATTATGATTATTCTCTTCTTCTTTGAAAGAGTATATTTTGTCACAGAAACCACATAAATGGTATCATGATATCCAAAGGTCACAAAACTTCTCAAGAGGTAATAGTGCTAATAACGTGGCTATGTTTCACATATAATTCCGTGATGATCATGCATGTTTCCCTAAGACGGCCTATCTAACAATATTAACCGACTTCAACAAAAGTGCTAAAAAGTATATAAATAATAAAAGCGTTATACAGTAGAAAATAATAAGAATAAGGGCTTTAAAACTGAAACTAAATAATTATCGTTATTTATAAAACATTCTGAAGTCTGTGTCAAGCCAAATAAATCAATGACTAGTATAATAACCATTCAAACTACTCATTATATTAGATGTTAATTTGTTTGGCTTGAACAGAAATTTCAAAATGTTTTATAAATAATGGTAATACATTATTTTCAGCTTTCAAGCGCTTATTATTATTTTCTACTTTTTTGAAGTCGGTTAATATTGTTACTTTAAGGTATTATACGCGTATTTATTACAAACATTCCCTACTATAATTATGTAACTATGAACACACGTATAAATTTCTTTGTCATCTTGATTGTCATCTTGAACGTAAAGTATTGTTCTTCCATTTTAAACCTATAGATTTGCGTTTCATATACGTATCTTCTGTGATAAAAGAGAACACTAAACTTAGAAAAATGTCCATATTATACGAGTATATAGTAGGGCTTCTAATATAAATTTGTGTTACTTTAATATTACTGAACATTTACATAAATACCTAATTACTAGCTATATTTAATTACTCACTTTGCACATCAAAGAATTCTTCGAAATTGTTATAACCTAGCATTATACTTACGACACAGATTATCTTCATTCCTTGCAATAAACTCAAGTTCAAATAAATTTTCTATATTACATATTATAACACTTCTAATTGGAAGTTAAATTGCTTTTTCTGAAATTACTGGCATCTACAAAAGCACATAATCACTATCTATATTTAGTTTCAATTACCAAAATATTTATCCTACATTTGGAAAATGACAAACACTAATCACAGTGTGAATAATGTTTCCGCGGCAATATTAAGCTTAGAGAATCCCTTCAATTACAAAACTGAATAAGTAGTAGCAATTACTTTACACTAAGTGAATTTGAAACAGTATTTTTCAATCAATCATTAACATAATTAACTTACTTTTATATTTTGACCATCCCATTTAAGATTCAAACTAAATGAAATCTCGTTTCTAACAATCAGTCTTCTATCATCCAGTAAAGGTTGTTTCCTGGAAATCAAATTAGAACTTATTAGATTAATTTATAACATTAGATCATATAGTTTACAGTATTCAACTGATTTTCGTATTAAGGTATGTATTATATATTTATTTTCTTTTTAGTCTTCGATTATTTGAATAAATCAAAGAAACCACTTCTTTATGTACTTACTAAAATGGCTTACAGTCTTATAGTACAGTGAATTCATAGTTCATGAACAAGTTTTGTGAATAAGTTTTTCCCTGGGTTCACGAACGATATTTCGAAATTCAAACACATACACATACATGTCTGTATCCTTAATTGTTAATCAATGTTTTCGTGCGTTTGCCTTAACCCTTATCCGGGCAAGACATTTTTGTAACGTAAACGGGCAACCGGGGCCTGTGAGGCCCGGTATATATTTTAAGTGCAGAATACAGAAAATCAATGCCTATTGTCACTTACTGTTCAGACTAGTCTAGAATGTACCGGTATATATTTTTGTCAAGTAGCGAAACTTCGTGTCACGCGTGTAAGCCGACCAAGCAGAATAGCAAATCCGGTCAAGACATTTTTGTAACGTAAACGGGCAACCGGGGCCTGTCAGTCCCAGTATATATTTTAAGTGCAGAACACTCATAATTCAATGTGTGTTGCGGCATACTGTTCAGACTAAAGGTTACAATAGTCACGTGTTACAAGTTACTATCACAAGTTACCAAATAAAATATTAAAGCTATACCATGATACAATACTATGTGCAACTATGGCATATGCTTCAAGTCTATGGGTACATCGAATTTTCGAGAACAAAAAAATTAGAGATTCCATAAATAGACCTCAAAGAAATTTACTTATAAGACTAAGTGGAGCATTTAACACAGTGCCAAATGAAGCATTATGTCTACTACTACATATAAAACCACTACATCTGATAATACTACAAAGAGCAGCATTCTACTGGCTAAAAGAGAAAGAAAACGAAAAGCTAATGGATCTTCTTGGCAAGGCAGTAACAACAAAGAAGGGGATCGAAGAAACTATAGAAGAAATATGGAACTTAGAATGGACAAACTCAAACAAATCAAGAAGATTATGGGATATTATTCCAACAATTAAAAAAAGGAAAAAGTTAAAACATCTAGATCCAAGTCCAGGTGTCATTCACTTTCTAAGTGGGCACGGCCCCTATGAAACTTACCTGTATAGAATAAAGGCCAAAGAGAATGCAATCTGTGAATGCGGCGAAATTGGAACACCAGAGCACCACATCTTTTGGTGTCCTCTGACAGAAGATGTAATACCAGAGAGGGAAAATATCAGACGTAAAAATCTAATACAAATAATCGAAAACGAAAATGATTTTAACATCTTAAAGCGAATAGCAAACAGCTATTTAGAAATAAGAAGAAGAACTTATTACAATGAAAACGAATAAGCATTGCATAAATGTAAATAGAATTAGAGTGGATGTGTCTTTGAGTGTTTTTGAATGAATGAAATCTTCCGGACCGAAGAAAATCTTCAGGATGGCACTGGTATTCCGTGCCCCCCGGGGGAGAGGAGCGAGTGGATCATCGCATCCCCGGTCCACACCGGATGGAACTCCGGATGCGTATGGTCTTGTGTGTGCGCGTCGCATGTGTGCTTTTGTGTTCGTGGTTTCCGGGTTTTCGGTTTTCGGGTTTTAGGGTGTACCACATTGCGTTATGGACAATAAGTGAAGAGGAGTGTCTCAGAGATAGTGAACTTAGTGACCGCTTCTGTCGATCTAGGCCGAAATGACGGTCCCAGCCTGGGTGTGCGAGCGGAAGGACACAACGGACCAGGATCCACACTAAGTGCTTTGAGTGGGTTCTGGACCTCAAGTCAGCACATACAGGACTGTAATATGGCATGGACACGAAACTGAGAACACTTCATGAATAACTATTAAATTTAGGTCATATAAGAGTGGAAGTTATTAGTGAAATGAAATGTTAGTGTAAATGTGTTTCGTGACCACAGGAGAGAACCTATCATACAGTGAAAAACCATAGTGATCTGTTTTGTTGTGAAAAGTAAAGAGGAGTGTAGTTTGATAAATAACCATACAGTATACGGGAGAGGAACCATTGTCATACGGTGAAAACCGAAGAAAGAAGATGAAGCAACACATTATTAAATAAAACTTAACTAAATAATATAACAATTCAAATAATTAATAAAGAAATATAAAATTAATTAAACAATATCATTAAACACTCATGTGGAATAACAAGAGGGAAAAAAGGATAAATAGTAACCTAACTAATAAATATACTAATACATGATAATAAATAATATAATAAACCATTAAATAAGAATAGGAAACCATAATTACAATTTTAAAAAATAAAAATTAGAAACTAGGTAACTAAAAAACATAATAAGACTACAATGTTTAAAAAACATCTTAATAATAAAGAAAAGAAATCAATCAGTAGGAATTAAATGGATAAGAACTACAGGGAAATAAAATATAAAAAAAAACAAATAACAGCAAAATAGAAGAGTAGGTTAGTTAGATAATATAGATAGATAAGTAGATAAGAATTAATAACAATAGAATGTATTATTTAAGTATTTTATATCATATTTCATGCTATTACAGTTGTTGGATCAGAAATTGAAATACTAAGTAGTATAGTTCAGGATAGGTGCGGATAGATTTAAGCTGAATAGCACTTTGCAAGGAAATTGTTGTTATTTTTTTATTTTTTTATTTTTTATAGTTTATTCTTGTTTGTTTCTTTGTTTTTTGTTTGTTTTGTTCTTGTGCTGTGGTTCTTTTGTTCTTTCCTTTTTTCCTTTTCCTTTTCACCTTTTTTTCTTTCAAACATGGATATCCAATAAAGATAAGAAAACAAATAAATGGCAATGATGATAACCCGTTCCGGTCAAAATTTTCAGATGCCGGATCTGAAAGACAGGCCTGAGCCAATAAAAAAAAAATAAAAATAAAAAATAGTCACGTGTTCAATATATAATTATGTGACAATTTGATCTAATATTTGACAGGAATTTCACTAAAGTTATACGGGGCCTCCTAGGCCCCGGTTGCCCGGTTACGTCAGAAAAAGATTTTCAAATTAAAAAATAAAAAGCTTTACCAACTAGATATGTTCATGATTTTAACTTCGACGAAAGATAGAAGAATTCAGTATTTTATGTCTTCGAAATATGTATGGTTATTGAGAAATTTTAGAAAAATGAAGCTACTGGGCCTGGGAGGCCCGGTTGCCTAGATAAGGGTTAAACATTATTTGTAAGAGCCAGGTGTTCAGAAAGTATTTTTGTTCTCTTTTGCATTTATTTTGTGTTACGTTAGAATTCGTGATCTTTTTATTGAATTTAGAGTTACATATTTATCTTTTAAAAGGGATAATTGCATATGCCTTATATATTTTTCATCGATAAAAACTCTTAAACATGTGAAAACACATGCAATACCAGTGGCGGCTAATGATAGTGTTGCAGTGTTGCGCAACGACCAAAGTATTTCAAAAAAAAATATTATTATCGATAGTAGTAAAGAACAGAAAAATACTTTTTAATACTTGCATGTATACACTTTAAATAACATATTTTTTACTTCTGTAACTGTCCGTTCCGTTAATCCGTTTTAAAAAGCGAAAAATAATCCGTCACAGAGTCTCTAATTTATATTGTGTTGCAGCGAGCATACAACGACCAGATTCCTTCAGCGCGGCAATTGGAGCAAATGTTAAGTCTCCTTTCCCCTATCTCAGAAGTTAAAGGGACTGGTCGTTGCAGTGCTTCTGCAACACAGCACGGTTTCCAGTGAACGAGAAGGTTTTTCACGCAAAATAAGATTTCTGAATTTTCTTTCACTAACAATTAACAAATGGAATTTGTTTTTATGCATTCATATTTTTAAATTACGGGACCATACTGAAGCAAATCAATATAATAATAATTTAAAAAAGTGATTGAAGAATTACAAAACGAGAAAGAAAATATCTAGTAGAGGAGAAAACAAATGAAAGTAGATCCGCATTTACAAGTTAATTCTTAGCTTATATTGATAATGAAGGCTTCTTCTACAGTAATTTGTGAATCAAATATTAATAAGTCAGTATGTAGAATCGCTCCCCCCTACTGTGGATAGTATTTTAGTATAAACATATAAACATATTTCTTTTATAAAATAAGTATATTTTATACTCTTGATAATTTCAACATAAAACTGTATGATAGGGAACGCCACATTGAATTTGGGACTAGTTAGCAATGCTTAGGTGCGTAGCCATGAAGGGGGTCCACCGGGGCCGGATCTCCCCAAAATTTCGAAACTTGACTAACATTTGTAGACTTTCTTAACGAAGTATACTTGTTTAACAGAGAAACGATTGATGTAGGCTAAATATTTTATTTTACGCCTCGTCATGTACTACCATGAGCAAAATAAATGACGCGTCTCTTTATTTTGAAGTTTTTTGAAAATATCTCCGTTTTCTTTATATGTTCGAAATCTCGGAAGGTTTCCCCAGCAGGACAGGTTAATAACAAACCCGTTTTTAATATTTGTGTTAGATATTAGCTTAAAATAAAGAAATTAGAAGCAAAAAACATTAAATCGACAGAAATCTCGAGAATTACCAACTCTGCTAAAGTGGGAAATTTTCAAGAACGCGAGGGAATTGTGCAGTTCAACACGAAGCAGCGACATCTATGTCAGTGAGAGAAGCGTGGATTAGATCTACAAACGAAAATTTTAACGAAATATTTCTAGTATGTCTTATTATATGCATTATCAGCGAACTCCAAATATATGAATCTATGCTAAGTATTAACGTATAGATAGTGCAAATAGTGGAAATTACCTATGGAAAAAGACGAATTGTTAGCCCAATCGTAATGAAAAATCGTCTTTACTGTAGAACAGATTCAGCTTACGTAAGAAAGCAAATAGCTCAGTTAGATAAAGCAACGAGTTTGTATACCGAAGGTAGACGGTTCGAATCCCGTGAAGGACTGTTGTCATTTTTATCACCAAGGTTATTTTATTTATTTTTTATTTGGGAAAGAATCAAATTGTAACATATGTGTAAAACTCATGACGATACCAAAAAAAAAAAAAAAAAAGAGAAAATATCGTCGCATTTGCATTAGTGTCTCTAATTTTTGTTTGCAAACAGATTCGTAATTATTTCCCCTGTGCTCACTGATGCATAACGAATGTTTTCCAGTAAATGTTAATTCTAATTTGGAGAATTTTATAGTTTCACAATTCCTCACTACATAGTCTTCTATCTACATGTTTGGATATTTTGATAACAGATTTCCCTATTAAATGTTTAATTTTCTCTATAAATATTTGTCTTAAATTGAAATTGTTTTGAATTTACTACATAAGCAAAGTTGCCCGAAGGAAGAGAGCTCAAGTAACAGATATTCTACGTAAAAGCAACCTATTGTAGAATGATGATGCTTCTTACCTTCAGCACATAATCTTAACGTTAGAGTGTCAGAGAGAGAAAAATCCTGTTTTTCCTCCCCTATGACCACTCATCTTAAAGCTCTACCTATAATGATTCGTGTCACATACTTTCGGCTCTCCAAAGACATTCATATTTATTATTATTATTATTATTATTATTATTATTATTATTATTATTATTATTATTATTATTATTATTCCTGTGACTTTTTGGCGCCCTTCCCCTAGTAGTAGCCTATATTTTACATTTTATCATAGTGTTTTTAATAGTTTAAACCAGGAGCGTCATTTCAGATTTTGCTTTGGAGGGGGGCAAGACCTCTTGATATAAGTAAAATTTCGCGTTTTTCACTGATTTACTACTATTCTAATGATAAACTCTATATACATCTCAAACTCAGGGGGGGCAAATGCCCCTCCCTGCCCTCCCTAAATGACGCCCCTGTTTTAAACCCATTTTCAAAAAGAAATCCTTACCTAGGAAAACTTCACAAAGAATATGGCCCGCTATAAACAATACCAACTCCACCCCCCCTGGTCTAGTGGCTAGCACGCCTGCCTTCTGTGGTACCGGGTCCAATTCCCGGTGGATTACTGTTGAACGATAAAAGTGGTTCGGATTCCACTATAATTAGTATCCACATCTCCCTTGCCCATTAAGGCATAACCGTGGAACGCTAAACTCAAGCAAACAAACAAACAATACTTAATTCCCGGCACTCTTTATTCTACATGCCATCTCTCAATTTTTCGATACAGCCTTCTTAGTACTATGAAACTCTCTTCTTCCATAGTGAAATGGAAAAAGATCATATAATTGCCACTACTTTACAAGAATATAAACCAAAAACGTCAGTAGAAAGCACATTATAAAATTTAATTTTTGAAGCTCGTTTTGGCGCCCCTCTTTCTCTGGCGCCTCGGGCAGTCGCCCGGCTCTCGGCACGCACCTGAAAGTACGGACGCATAACTAAGGACTGCGGAGGAGAGGTTAACCTTCATGTTATGCCACTGGTTTGACGTGTTTGAAATGTTCAGTAAGTGATCGGTTAGTGAAATAATTTCGACGGTTACTGATGTTTAAAGTTTAGCTAAGACAAAGCTACCTAACCAAATACATTTGATATCGCGATGTCACAATTTGATTTTTCCTCACATAAAAAAGATAAAAACAATAGTAATAAAAACCCTTACTCGTACTGGGCTCCTAACTAACTAACAACCTAATTCTTACAGACTAGTTGCTCTGACCAACTGAGTTTCGATTTCTTACGCGAAAGAAGTCTGTTATATTAAGAGGCATGCTTTTCATTATCAAAACTGTTCGAAGTAATACGAACATGGCTTAAGAACAGAGACGGAACTGAATTACCACTCGATTGACCTTGAGGGCAAATCACCAAAGCGTAAAGACGTAAGTTCAGCATGCATTTCTCTGGACTTGTGTTCAGTATTCCTATCTGCCAGTCATGCTTGTTTGTAGGAGTAATATGTTACAAACCTGACCTTTCGATACAGCACAATAGCAAAAGAATAAAAGGGAAGGAATTCTTGCCCTTGTGAACGTTGGATACCACCATGTGCAATAAAACTGTCGCGTCTCCTTGAAGTGATATTTTATCGAAAATAACTCGTTTTCCTTTATATAGTCTATCCGAAGTTTTTGAGGGTTTCAAAATGAGGAAATGTTACTGACAAACAAGGACGCATTCAGGGGTGGGTCCAGGGGGTCCGGACCCCCTCTGAAGCCCCAACTTTTCTGTAAATTTAGCCTAATTTTGGGGATTATCTTTTAAAATTTTATTATAATTTATCCTAATATTGAAGTCGGACCCCTCCCGAAATAAATTACTGCATACGTGTCTCTGACAATTTTCAATATATTCGTTAAATAATAAAGTAAAATAACTAAATTACTAATAATAATAATAATAATAATAATAATAATAATAATAATAATAATAATAATAATAATAATAATTGAAGCGAGCTTAACGAGTTTCAACCGTACGACTCAACCAACGTTTGGGTGCCTGTTCGTTCGTCTGCTCCTCTCATAAAAGACATTTCATTTTAATGAAACTAGTAAGTGCCTTCTTTTAGCTCTGCGGAGTAACTATTGCTTGGAATATGAATCTGCAAAACATAAGAGGTAAAATTAACCAAATGGTGCAAGTTTCCACTTATATATATAAAACAATTTTGCAATATCAACTACGTGAATCTTGTCCCATAAAGAAGCCGAAACCCCTACACCGAAGAGCCCTCCGAGATTTGATCATTGTCCACACGGACTGAAATTGTCATTTGAAGCCAAGACTTTAATATGAAGCCAATAATTTCTTTAAAATAGACGGAAAATTCGGAAGTTATAAGCATTTTCATATTTTTGCCTTTTCCCATAAGGGAGCCGTAGCCCCCTATACTGAAGAGCCCCCCCCGGAGATTTGATCATTGTCCACTCGGACTGAATTTGTCATTTGGAACCAACACTTTAATACGAAGCAAAATATTTCTTTAAAATAGACGAAAAATTCGAAAGTTATAAACATGTTAACAATTTTGCCTTTTCTCATAAGGGGGCCGTATTAGCCTACACTGAAGAGCCCCACGAGATTTGATCATTGACCACTTGGACTGAAACTCTCATTTGAAACCAAAACTTTAATATGAAGCCAAAAATTAAACTTTTACATCAATTTAAACTGACTGGGTTCCGGTTCCCCCCACTATTGTTTAGTTTAGTTAAGTGGTAATTTGTGACAGCTTCACATCATCAAAAGAATGTTTCACTTCCCCTCCCCTCCCCCAGGAGTTCGTGCTGGATCCACCACTGGAATCAATAGACACTCTTCCTATTCTTTTTGTCACCCTTGATTGTGTAGGGGCTCCTTCGTACAAATAAAGAAGCGGTAATATTACAATCAAGGGGCGCTATATATTAGGTATTCTTTTAGTTACCTACCCCTAACCGCACAGGGCCATCTTTCGTAGAATAAAAAATATTACGTGATATTCCAATCATGAAAGGGGAGAGGATGCTGTAAATATATTTCTTATTCATTTTGTCTGTCCTGCTTATCAAAAATTACTTTCTGTTGGAAGGGTACTGAAATGAGAGGGGCAAAATAAAAAGTCGTACCCCCTCCTACATGGTTGCTCAAATAAGTACTAAAGAAAGCATTTTAAACTAAGATATTTAAGATTTAAACTAGGAAACTAAGATATCCTTACATTATGTAAGGATGGCATATTCTGGGTTATTATTATTATTATTTGAATGTTTTTGGAGCACCGAAATTTTGTGAGACGAACAACGATATGTAGAGGTTTAAGATGGGTGGTCATAGAGGAGGAAAAACAGGATTTTTCTCTGTCTGACTCTCTAACGTAAAGATTATGTGCTGAAGGTAAGAAGCATCATCATTCTACAATAGGTTGCTTTTACGTAGAATATCAATTACTTGAGTTCTCCTCCTTGGGTCTACTTACCTTATGTAGTAAATTCAAAACAATTTCAATTCAATACAAATACATTGTAAAACTTTTCCGTAATTAAACATCTAGGGAAAATTAAACATTTAATAGGGACATCTGTTATCAAAATATCCAAACACGTAGATAGAAGACTATCTAGTGAGAAATATTGTGAAACTTTATAAAATTGTCCAAATTAGAATTAACATTTACTGGGAAACATTCGTTATGCGCCAGCGAGCATATGGTGAGCAGTGAGCACAGGGGAAATAATTACGAAACTGTTTGCAAACAAAATTAGGGACGCTAGTGCAAGTGCGACAACGGCATTTTTTCTTTTTTTGGTATCGTCATGAGTTTTACACATACGTTACAATTTGATTCTTTCCCACATAAAAAAATAAATAAAATAACCGTAGTGTAGTGATAAAAATGACAACGGCATTTCCAGGGGATCGAACCCGCTACCTTCAGCATACAGACTCGTTGCTTTAACTAACTGAGCTATTTGCTTTTTACGTGAACTGAGCCTGTTCCGGTAAAGACGATATTTCATTACGATCGTCCTACCAATTCGTCCTTTTCCATAGATAATTTCCACTATTTGCTCTATCTTTATGTTAATACTTAGCATATATTCATATATTTGGAGTTTGCAGATAATGCATATAATAAGACATACTAGAAATATTCGTTAAAAGTTTAGTTTGTAGATTTAATCAACATTTCTCTCAATGACATAGATGTCGCTGCTTCGTGTTGAAATGCAGAATTCCCTCGTGTTCTTGAAAATTTCCCACTTTAGCAGAGTTGGTAATTCTCGAGATTTCTGTCGATTTAATGTTTTTTGCTTCTAATTTCTTTATTTTAAGCTAATATCTAACACAAATATTAAAAACGGGTTTGTTATTAACCTGTCCTGCTGGGGAAACCTTCCGAAATTTCGAACATATAAAGAAAACGGAGATATTTTCAAAAAACTTCAAAATAAAGAGACGCGTCATTTATTTTGCTCATGGTAGTACTCTTCTTTTCTTATAAAAATAATCGTTCTATCATTTTTTTCTAAAAATATAAATGACAGTAAATAAGAATTACTTATCGTCTTTTCGGGTGCAGTCTAAGACAGGTTCCATATTATGTAGACGTATTGGACCTCCCTCAAATACTTTGGACCCCTCCCAGTTAACATTTCTGGATGTAGAACTGGCAGTGCTGTTTGTTTTGATGTTCTTTGATTTTTTGGCTTCTGTTACATGCTGATCCTTCATCTGGCGGGTTTCGAGGTTTCCTTTTCAGAACATATCACACTGCTAAGCATTGTTTCGCCTCGTGTGGAGGTATATTGTGTTCATCGTGCATTGCGTAACAAGCAAGACTGCATTGGAATGCAGTTTTTTTCTTTTACGCACATGTGTGTGTGTGTTGATGTATGAATATGTGACATTCGGAATTCATATACCAGTACCTCTTTTGTATCAGCTGCTTTGGTTTTTAATTATTAGGTTTAATTTTATTGTGTGCTTTAAATCTGTAAATAACCTACAAATTCTGAATGAATTGTATACCATGACTTCTTAAAATAACTTACAAAAAACATTGACAAGCTTTCAACTGAGGAAAAATTTGCAATTAAGGCTTAGACAAAACAAGCAATGGACAATCCAGAAGAGTGTTCGAAAAAAAATACAGTTTAAATTTACAGGATATCTTATGACAGTAGTGTTGTTTGCACCAGATACATTTTCTCAATTTATTTTAAATTTTCCTGGATAAACTGTGAATAAAGTGTTCAATGTACATTTTTTATAACACTAATCTCTGCTACGAACTCTCTTCAGTCGACGCTGAAGAGGAATTCGGATCACTGTCAAGGACTGAGTTTACTAGAATGAATCGTTCGCAATAATCTCCAAAAAATATTTAGGGAATCTACGAAGCTTCTGAAAATAATATTAACTGTACCCATGGCGTCAGAAAAAGTTTCCTTCTGCGGTGTTTCGACATGAGAAAAATTGACACTTACAAGGAATTGAACGTCCCAAGAAAGGTTACGACTATTGGTTATGCTTTCCATATACCAGAGTTCAACCAGCATGTATTAGACAGATTTGCTCCAATCAAAGAGAGAAGAATGAACTTACTAATTACTTAAGGTGATTAATCGGATAAAATGTTCTGTATTTTTTATTTTTTAAAAACAGAATTTTATTTAATTTAACATGTCACATAGCATTTGCATCTAAAGTTATGTTGATTAGTCAATGAGTCAACTTTATATCTTCTGTCTCTTATCGTTCGTACTGCAACACCCGAAACCACAATCCACCGACCGCCACTGTGCAATACTATATATCTATGGTTTGAACGGCTTAATTGTATTTACATTTATGTCAATCGGTAAAAACTGCTTTAGTTTGCGAAAGGATTACGGAACTCTTTAAGTTTGTAACCCTTGAGTTCACTATAATTGACTGTAAAATTATTATCTATGGTTGCAATGTACACTAGGAAAATTGGTGGCAAACTTTTAAACTATAAATACACATGTGATGCTGTGCATTGTAAAAGTGTGTGATTCACCTTTTTTCCTCTTCCAAATTATAAATGTAAGTCTCTAATCACTAAACTAAACATCTGTTTTACTTTTTGAAAAAGGAAATAGGATTTTTAACGGAAATTCATTCTCTCATTATTGACCAACTAGCAGCGTTCACCCCGCTTCGCTGCGGTCACCCCGGAACGCAATAAACTTTGTTACTTAGATAATTTTTACTTTTTCGCTTTCAAGTGATTTATAGCGCCTGTTAGTTATGTTAACCCGCCGAGTCACAGGGTCATGCGGGTTGCATATAAATACGTTTATTTTTATACCTATGATGAACTAATAACAAAGGATTTCTACGTATGGACACCTGAATGGTCAATTATCTCAAGACACTGGTAATTGAAAATTAAAGTGATATGATAAAAACCATCTAGGGTCCACATCCTAACAACCCCCCAAAAATGAAAGAAATCGGTTCAGCCGTATTACCGTGATGAGCGGACAAAGGATTTTTTCTACGTATTTACACCTGATTGGTCAATTATCTCAAGACACTGGTAATTGAAAATTAAAGTGATATGATAAAAACCATCTAGGGTCCAAATCCTAACAACCCCCCAAAAATGAAAGAAATCGGTTCAGCCGTATTAGCGTGATGAGCGGACAAAGGATTTTGTGCGTTCTCTTTTATATATATAGATTTCTACACCAGGCAGTAGTCATTATTTTGAATCTTCAGAAATATTTTACGCCATATTACACCAATATCGAGTACTTTTACGACACCTATATCATACCATACGGAAGACAAAGTGATTCTTCGTTTTCACCTACTTCAATTTCAAGGATTGTGGGTTGTGGTAAAGCCTCGATAAACAATTGCACAACATTGTATGAAAATAAAATATTTTCTTAACCTAAGTTATCTTGGAACCGAAGAAGGAGCAGAAATAAGATCACTCTCTCTTTCTCGATTGATTTTAAATCCAATGAGTAAAAATGATTGTAAAGTATCAAAAGCATGTGCCACATTGATCAAAATGTAATATATATTTTAATAAAAGTTACTGTGGAAATTTTTTTATATCTGGGTAGGGGGTACGGTATACATCCTACATTAGAGAGGTATATGCACTGGTCTTTTTTACTATTTTTAGTCCTAATCACTGAACGCTGTGAAAAATTTCAAAGAAAATATATGTTACATAATATCAAAATCAAGTATTTACGAAAGTTCTGTCAAAAATCGGGAAGGCAAAGGAAATTAATTCACTATGTTGTTCGTAACTTACAGTTAAATCCAAAGAGGATGATTCGAAAGCTCTAAAAAAACTATGCTTAATATTACGTTAAAATCAAGCATTTTAACATAAAGTATAGTGTAATAAATTTTTAGTCGGATATTTTCACACTTTCCTTCTGGCATATTTTAATCCCAAGCTATAGAATGATCGGGATACCCTAAAGAAACTTGAGATCATGTTTTGTCATAATCGAGCAAACTTTGGGGAGCTTATCCTGCGTAAATCCTTGCAAATGCATATGCTCAAATTTCCATGAGAGTTTGGATTTCACCCTGTTGTATGTCCTTATTCTTCAGGGTTATTAACCCCGAACAATAAGCTCATTTAAAAAATTGCGAAATCGCCTTAATTTTATGAGAATTATTGTGGAGCAGATAGACACATAAATCCGTATTGAATGAGATGGTATAAGCTCACTATGCTCTCTTCATTAAACTCTGACACCCTGGTACTGTAACTCAGAGTGGGATAAAAATCCGATTAGTGATTTGGGCTTCATTTCAAGTAGTAGAAGAGCGATCTGAAATATGTAAGATAACGTCCGAAAATGGTTGTATAGGGTTCCTATTGATCTGGAAAAATCTATTTCCCTAACTTTTCCTGACCTTTGGCACGGAATTCCCTGAATTTCATGACAGGTGTCGGATGACGTTGACATATAAATAAGGAATAAGAACGAGGAATATTTATATATGAGAACATTTATTCTATAGAGACAAATAGTTATCAATTGCCCGTACATACAGCAATAAAAACCAAATAGATACTATAATGGTTGGCTAACCTGAAATTGGTGCACAATTAATGTTAGAAAAATGTGAAATTTCCCTGATTTTGAGTGTTTTTTTCTGAGCTTCCCTGACCTGCACCATCTTCCTTAGACTTTTTCCTGACTTCGCTGATTTCCTTGACCAGTAGGAACCCTGTTATACCTTCTAAGCTAAAGAAGATCAATTACACTATGCAACACTCATTTTGTCCTTGTATTATAATAGTGATTTTCTGTCTTGTTACGTTGAAAGTAAGTAAAAAAGGTGTATTTTTTCATGAAACTTGGCTTACGTAGGTAGTAGCATCGAAAACTTGGATTCTACCCTATATTAATGAATTTATATGTGAATGTTAAAAGTTGGTTGGGTTAAGTTGCATTTAAATTTGATTGAAGAAGTGCCAATACTGATTGAGAGATTCGCGGTAGAAACAACATGTGTCACACTGAGCAGAGTGTTTTAAGCCTATCTGTAAGGATTTAAAGGTATCTGTATATATTCATATGAAATCCTAAAATATCCTATCATATTGGAATTGTATCACTGCATGCCTTTCTTGATAAAATTGTTCTTAAAACGTAGTACAATCAACCGATTGAGCAAATAAAAGCTAGTGGAGACAGACAGTAGTGGGGAACACAATCTTTTTCCGAAACAGTGTTACCAACCTACGCCAATTTTCTCTTGACAAGTAATTTATTTCACTGTTTTACTTTCTGAAATATGAATACTAGTAATACAATAGCTCCATAAATTTTACATCTTTCAAACGTTAAAATATACATATTCGGAACAAAATCTATATCCTAATTTGTAATATTTCAGTCATGTTAAGCTCCAGCCATTCTGTTATGTTTGTGGAGAGTTCATAAGGACAAGAGCAAAAAATTACCGACTCCAAACGTCCTTGAAATGTTGTGAGGTGTATAAAGCTAACTTTGGAATGGCAGTGAATGATAAAGATAAATCATGGATACCCCCATGTGGTCTGTAACCTGCGCAAAAATACATTGGAAAATATTTACAATACTGCTTATTTTACGTCACACATCAAGAGTTTGTTTTAACCAATTTGGAAAAGAGTGTTCACCTCATATAACATACCTAAAGTAGTTGACGTGTAAGCCAGCATTGCCGAAGTCCTCCATGCACTTAACAGTACAATCATTCATTTGTCGTAAAATTTACATTTTTCTTTATTTTAATATCGCAAGTATTGCAATAACTCTTTTTTAAAACAAAAAATTAAAAAAAACAAATAACAGTATTACTTAAACAACACTGGTACTTTTCATTTTTTTACTTAATTATTTCCAAATTATTTGGGAATATTTCTTTTTCTTCAGGTTAGTACAGAGGGAAACGAGGATCAATGAGGCTCGCTATCTTCAGAATTTGGAGGGAACCCATGGAATACACTACAAACTGTTAAGCTTGTATGGTAGGTCCAACAGTGCGTTGTAGGGGCAAAAATTCAACACCATGCTTCTATTCTAACATTTCCCCTTCAATTGCGCCAATTCCACATTCAGACAAGTTACCCATTCCCACTCCTCCCGTCGAGAATACACCTATCTGTATGTGAAGAAAAATAAGTGCAATCTGATACTGATGAGAACATTGAACTACAAAGATATTGTAATAGATAACCGTATTATCCTAACCAAGCAAATTTGAACGATCTCATTTGAGATCTAAGTCTAAGTGAGAACGGTGGCGAACTTCTTCCTTCCAGGCTAAAATAGTAGAACATACTTGATAAATATGTAAATGTAACAGCTCAAACGAGAAGGCACGAACAGTTTTGCAAATTCTTTTGTATGAAAGATGGATTGTGCTTCTGCCAAGATATAATGCTTTGCAGATACTCTGCACCATGAAAGAGTATCTTTTATTTATAGACAGCTCATCTAGAAATCTAAAGTCTGCCTCTGCATAATGGAAATAGGTACCCGTTTGTTTCTGTGGCTCATTCCATCTCTACGAAAGAAGAATTTAACAACTTGAAGACCTTATTGGACAATTTGCAGTATACAAAATATGGGTGGCAAGTAATAGGGGACTTCGAAATAATTGCCTTACTCATGGGTTTGCAGGATGGTTTCAAAAAATTCCAGTGTTATCTGTGTTATGGGACAGTAGGGAAACAGATGCAAACTACCGGAGGAAGTACTGACACAACAGGAGGAGTACTCTGTGGGAACACATAACTAAAATACAACCCGCTTGTGTACCCTAAAGTAGTATTGTATCCCCTCTTACATATAAATCTTGGTATTACCAGGCAATTTGTGAAAGCCTTGGATAGGGATTCTGACGCATTGAGGTTGTTACAAGAAATGTGTCCGGAGATATCACGTGCTAAGATGGAGGCTACAGTGTTTATAGGACCGCAAGTGAGGAAGATGATCCAGTCCACTGAGCCCTCCGCGCTGCTAACAGATTAAAAAAAAGGCGTGGAGTACATATTCAGAGCAATATGGTGAGCGTTTTCACCTAGACATCATGACTTTCGAACACCGTTATCAAGGGTAATATAACTAGAACATGACGGAGGACTGTATCTGAAGCAAATTCGTGAAAGTGATGGTACGCATTAACGAAAATGTAGGAAAAGGACACATTTCCAAGGTGTACACAAGGACATATGAGTATCTATGTACTGGATGTATGCATTAAAGGGCCCTACACTTTTGATGTTGCAATGTAGGTGCTGAGGAACTTAGTAACTAACTCCTTCTTTCATTTCAATGCAATGTCTAATACATTTCAAATCATTATCTGTATTTGCAAACAAATCGATGTTAAACTTAGAAAAGCGAAGTTTCATTAGAATTGTTTACATTTTCTTAAATGTTCTATGCATATGACTAATCAGCAATAGCAACTGAAGGACAAAAAAAATAAGTGTTGTATAATGTTATTAATAAAAGTGAGAGATTATGAAAGAATTGGTGGAATGGAAATTGAAAAGTATGCATTAGAACTCTGAAATAAACCACGGAAATGGTGTTTCTACAAAAAAATCGTACATATCCTGGATTTTCTTTTCAGATTTTTCTCTCAGCTTCAAGGGCTAGCAACAAGTGAACACTTATTGTACATTGCGAGTACATGATGTTTAGTCTTTTTTTAATACAATGGCTTAATAACAGTAGTAAATCTGTAATAGCAATAAGACTATTTTATAATAGTATACTTCTGTAAGTTTATTAGACAGCATGAAATGCTCAACCTACTTTGATCTTTTTCAACGTAGATAACCGTAACTTGCAGAATTATGTCATCTATTTATCAAGGTAACTACACTGAAATTAGTCACTTTTACAGGTGACTGTACTTATGAATCAAGTTGCAATTTTAATACGTTTATTTCAATATTCTTTCGAAGGACATATATACAAATCCCTAGATTTTTTTATTAATAAAAAACAGCAAAAGTTTTTTCGTTAACACTATGATAGAAACACTGTCCTATTAGTAGGTATAAATTGTACAAACCCTTTTCTTAGAACAGATAATACTTTGAAGTATTAAATCCTGATTAGATTAAGAAAGTATCATAAGCAGATTGAAGATGGCGAATAACAGTTGCTAAATGTCTGTTGTAATACTCCACAAATTAGTTTTCTGCTACATATTGATCAACGTTTCCTTCCTAATTCGTATGCCTTTGGCGACCCATCTACGAAAGTCCCCGAAGATGAAGTGAGGTGATGTGATGGGAGATACATTACCGTACATGACTATAAGAAATGTTTGTGCTATGAATACTATAATCTCTACTACAGCAGGTATCCGCTAAACCTTACTTATTATGCCCCTTCCAACCACAAATATCTATTACTTATTTTCCAGCTTAGAGCAGCTTTCGGCCAATTTAGAAATAACGTGGTTAGTAGTAGTACCCATAGGATACAAGGGTGTTTAATAACTTCATAACCATTTTATTTTCATCGGAATCGTAGCTCTAACAAGTGTGCACAACGAAATTAACCCGGAAAATCGCATCCAAGTTGTAACAGACCCAAAGTAGACATGCATAAATCAAAATCTAAACATTCCGCTAAAGAAACTCCAATATTTGACAACAAAAAATACGCAGCAACGGGAAATAGATTAATCTCACAGACGTAGGTATGTAAATGGACTTTGACGGCACCATATAAAAAAACCGGTGCGCGTAACTTCCTGAGAGAAATAGTGTAAACCTTCAAACTATCTAGAGTAAGAAAAGAATACAAGCTCTTAATAGTGGAGAGGAAATTTAATAAGAGCGCTTGAGGTCTTATGAGCAACTGTTTCTGAAACAATACACAAATCCGAAAATATCAAAACTGCGATTCAGATACTTACAAGTATTGGGTTACTACTCCGACAAGCACACCTTGATAGTAGAATTTATCTTATATTTAATTACCAATACAGGAATATCGTAAGTCAAAGAGTAAACAAGATATGGTCATTCTCTGTCTCGATGTAAAACTCAATCAGTTTCCTCAGAATGTCCCTCTCTTGAAGTGTAAGACGGTGAAGAAATTAGTGAAATGTATTCTGAAAATGGGATGCAAGTGCTATTGAAGACAACAATACCACTTTTGCTGGTACCAAGATTACCAAGCAGCGAGAAGATAAAGCCATATCGTCGAAAGTGAAGAAGAGTTTTGCTGTAAGCAAAATGGAAACAGAAAAGAACTACAAAGAAAGTGAAATCACAGCCAAGCTACACAGGACAGAAAGTTCTTCCAATATGTGTAAATTAATAGCAAAGACAATAAAACCCAGACTAATCATGAAAACTACTCTAACAGCGATTGTAAGTGTCAATATAAGAAGTGCACTAACACTTCTTAGAAGCCAAGAGTGAGGTCATACAACAGAGGTGAAAAAGGTCATGGCAGCATAGCTGAACAGAATTCGCCTTCTGGCCAGAGCCAGAAAACATCTCAGCAAGATAACCAGGTTAAGACTAGCACCCACGCTTTAAGAGCTGTATATCCTCCACTAATTAGTCTTGAAAAACACTTTGGATGATAAAATAATATGGAAAATGTTATATGTAGTCACCTGTAAGATCAGTGAGTAAACTCTATGGAAAAAAATTGAAAAGCTGTCCACACTGTTAAAATTTTACCTTGTGGAAAAATTAATGCAGACATTCCTGTTTGGTAAAATTAACGTTGCGGTATTCCTTTCCAGTGTTGAAAACAAATTAAAAGCGGTGACTTGGATAGTTAGTTTCATTGTAAATAATAAAGATAAAGTATGCAAAGATTTTATAGCGTGTTTCATGACTACTATTTCCGAGAAGTTAATTAGAATGGAAATAAATTTTATCATAGACAGTGGCGGTAAACCTACTCAAGAAATTAAAAGAAATTGACAAGAAATTAAAAGCAAATTTGTTTCAGCTAAGTTACTACCTGTCACGAGTACTTTGTTAGCTGGACCAATTAATTAGTCTGTGAAAAAGTTATTTAACATCCTTTGTGAGCACAAAAAATATTTTCAAACAGACCGAGACCAGCCAAGGTGCCTCCATACCAGATAGTGTTGAGATATAAGAAGCTAGTCCATGGCAAGATATATCCAGTAATTCATCACATCACAGACGAGTTTGAACTGGAACTGCGCAAATGGTTAAATGGAGAATCATCAAAGAGATATCAAGTCCCTTTAAAAATCATGTGCAGTGTTCGTAAAATCAATCATTTACCATGGCCAAACTTAGATCCCAAAGCATTGAATAATAAAGTCATTTCTCTAAAATCGCAAGTAAAAACAATAGGTGACTACTAAAAGTTTTCTCCATATAAAAGACACGTTCCATTACATTCCACTAAATCCAAAAGGTTACGAGTATACTGCATTTCTACTTTAAGTTAGAAACTTTTATCTTTTCCTTCCCACGAGTCTATCACATAGGAATGTGATTTACTTACGTCTCTATTTTGACGTGGTAGCTCACCCCACATTTACTTTTTATTAATATTGTTACAGACACTTCTGTAAACTGACTTTTAAAATTAATTTCTATTATTTGAGTGTTAAGAGTGAATTGTTGAGATTCAGTTTGGGACATCTCAATTAGAAATCAAAAGTGGAAGTTCATTTCTATACAGCGTTTTTTTCTATTTGAGATTTTAATATCTTAACTAGCTGAACCTGCGCTCCCTACACAGCGCATCATTCGCATATGAGCATAAATCTCCTTCTCATTCCTCACAACATATGTGCATGTCCCTTTACAGGCACAAGTGAAAGACGTCTTGATAAAAAAAAATCGGCAAGGGGTATCATAAAGGGGAGATTTTTCGATTATTTTTTCTCAATATCTCGCACCGTTTGCAAGATTTGAGCCTACTTCCGGTTGGAGTTTCTAATTCATGTATGATCAGTGTTTTCTTTCTTCTTGCATGCAGTATGTAATAAGCAAATACATTACATATACAATTAATTATAATGTCAGTTATATGTGGTGTTCATTGGGCAAAACACTCCAAACAATAAAGATTTATCTTACACTTCGACTCGAGAAATGGTCACCCTTCATTTTTCATTATTATTTGGCCATGAAACAAACGCCTGTACATATACAACTCCAATATACAACAATGAGGTGCTGGAATGTATAACGCACATGATATGATTTTTTTTATTTCAACGGTTCCAGTGCACCCTAAAAGAATGTAATAAAGAAATAATGGCCATGTTTTTTAAAAAAAATTCAATTAAAACTGGACAATCTACGCAAAATTTCCAATCGATCAGTGAAAACGTCATCTTTCTAGTTTCTGTAGTTTCCGAGATCTCATTGTCGAAAGCACTGACCACAAACATATAAACATCCTCAACATGTAGTTTAAAAAAACTCAAAAGATGGAAGCACAATTCACATGCATTGATTTTAGAGAAGGCTTATTAAAATGCAAAGGCTTTGAACAATAAGTTTGTATAATAAACTTTATGAAAAAGATATAGTTAACTAATTTAGACTATTTAAAGTACAAATACTTAAAATGTTTGTCTCTGTTAAACGTGAAATCACACACAACCGTAAATGAAAGATTTGAAATCTGCAGTTATAGTTTGGAGCTCAGGCCCTTTTAATTGCTACTGTAGCATTTTAATAGATAGATATGCATAGGAGCAGGAATTGTTCTAGGAAATACAAAAGTAAGTCAATGAATAAGTCCCAAAACTCTAACTACCGTTACCATTTGGTACACAATATGTTTTGCCTGTCGACAACATCATTATAACCCATAGATAGATATGCATAGGAGCAGGAATTGTTCTAGGAAATACAAAAGTAAGTCAATGAATAAGTCCCAAAACTCTAACTACCGTTACCATTTGGTACACAATATGTTTTGCCTGTCGACAACATCATTATAACCCATGCGATATCACAGCAGCTAAGTGTTAATGAAAGATGGCTATTGTCTTATGCAAGTGTACGTGTGAAGAACACAGTGTTGTTGTGCATTGACTTTGGGGCAAATATTTGTCAACGGAAGTAGTGCATTGAAATGCGACCATTATATGATTAGAAATGTATATCTTTGAAAACTGTGTAGAATTTGAATAGGGACGAAGTGAGCTCACATATCGGAAGCGTCTGCCTGTCCCGTGGAGTATGGAACAGTGCAGCATATCGAACAAACTATACGTATGAACCAGCTTTTCATCATTCACGAAGTAGGTTACTATATAATCTTTGAAAGCATCAAATTTCATTAAACGTGTTTCGGATGGGTACCCCTCAGGTTGTCATACGACTATAAAATTCCAGAATACACCTGCCCTTTTACCACCTCATTCGTTACAGGGCTGAAAAACAGGTCACTTTAGACTGGAGACAAAGCGCTGGTGAATCATTCTTAACTTTAATAAAAGCGATTATGTATGGAATGAAAACATTCCTATTCCTGACCACCAAGAAGTTGAAGGCGATTCCATCAGCCTTTAATGTACTGTTGATCACATTCGGGACAAGCAGTGAGTCATACTAATGAACGTCCAGTGTCATAAGAGATTGTGAATTCCACATCGTATAATACCACTCTCAAGAAGCTGCGATAGGCTATTCGTCGTAAAAGCTTCAAACTTCGGACATAAGAAGTGATTCTGATGGTTGAAAAGGCCCACCAACGCACAGTAAGACACACAAGAGGATTTGCAAATATCCACTTGGGATCAATTGGAATATTCTGTGTATAGCTACGACTCTTATCTCCCAGTGGTTTTCACGTCTTTGAGTTCTGACATCTAGGACCGGTTGAAATGTGATGCAGCCGTATTCCGTGAAGGTTTTATTTAATTCAGACAGCAATGTTCTTTGCTGCCGGTTAGGGATGCCTTGTACGACTCTCAGAGAAATACCGGGAGATCATGTAGCTCTAATATTTCATAGCAGCTGTTAGATTAGTTTATTAAATTGTTATATACATATTTCATTATAGTAATACATTATACTCACCTTGTCTGGAAAGAATTCATTATGTAGCAGTTGGGCATGTCTGTTGCTATTGATTCAAAGTAACTACAACAATCTACAGGCTTCCCGTTAATTGTGCAGTTCCTTATGATTTCATTGCAATTTCTGTAACATAATAAGACACAGTGACAGGATCTGACAATTTAAGTCAGATGTTCGATTTGACTAGAGATTTTTTACAAGGAAAGTAGTTGTTCAATTCAGGTACGCTATATTGAACTATACAAGATGTGCGATTATCTGCAGGTAACAATGTTTATCATAAATTTCAAAATACTCATTACTAATATTAGTACATGAACTAAAATGAAAGAGAAGCGCATCCGTTTCAAGCATTATATTATCACTTTGACATCTATTTCCTTATTGCCACTATCTTAATATTCCCTCATCCAGAGACCCCGATTCCAAAGGGGGCAAAAGATCGACCTAAAAGCACAGACACGAATACACACATACTTTGAGAGATGCGTTCACATAATGCATCATACAAAACAACTTATTTACGAACATATCCTTATTAACTACAGTAAATAAACTATACTACTATAGTATTTAATACAAATATATTAAGGACTGTAGCATGTGAGAGCAAATAGTATGTTTTGATATGTAATTTTAAGAATGGAATATCCTTCAAAAATCCATGGGGGCAACTGTCCCTCACTATGAGCAGCCATGCCTTTATCCATAAAATTCCTAAAAAATTCACTTTTTAAATTATCATATATCACAATAAATTTTAGGCAGGCATCATTATCCGATGTTCATTGTAACTGAAAAAATACTCAATTTACTGAAACGTTGACATGGTTTTTCAAGCTTTTCAAAATACACTCTATATGTTACACAAGAATTTCCATTAAACCATACAATTCTCACACATACACAAACACTACAGTTCATTTCTTCAACATTTCAGTTTTCTGCTTGTAACAAATAAACCTAGTACAGCATTTAGAGGAATTTAAACATTTAGTATACACTTCATGCACTTGTGATATCCAGAAAATTGAAAACCTCAGGTTCTCATAAAATATGTAATATGACATTTGGTCAAATCAAATACCTGTACTCTTTTAATCTCATTTATGTTACAATTAATGTTCAAACGTTTTGTAGTAATACTTTAAACAAACTTGTAGGAAGTTTTCAGTAAAGACAAATACGATAAAAAAACATGGGGACGAAATCACATTCTCCAAAACAAGTAAGGAAAGAGAAAAAATAAGCGAGCTATTAGTGAACGTTACTTTCCTTTTTCATTAGAACTGGCACTACTATGTCTCTTGGTATAGCTGGGATTAGTAATCATGTTTCCGTATGTGTTTTGTTTAAGAGTTGTTTACTGAGTGAAATTGTGCCGAGTGGTACATGTGTTCAGATTGTAAAGTAATTTTTTTAAAAATGATTTATGTTCCGATCTTCTGAACTTGTCTTTAAACATCTACTTGGACTTAAATAGAGTGTATTTGGCAGGTTTGGCTGTCCTATGATATTTTGTATGTGCAGCTACCTATTGCAATAATTATTCCAATACATGTGCTCGCGTACTTTAACTCAGTTAACAATACGACCAAGATTGTTTAATTCTGTCTCGTATATAATATTGCAACGAATATAATTTTGTAAAATTATGATATAGTGTGTGTTACATATGGCTTGTATGTTAAAGCTCATTGGGTAATAAATATCTGGGCGTCTGAATTGACATATATAGTACTTCATACTTCTTTTCATTTTTTTTATTTGTAGTAGTTATTCTCTTTCACTTAGTTACCATTTTCAATTTAGAATCTCGTTGTTCATTGGACTTTAATGGTAGGGCGTAATTTTCAATGTTGTTTAGTGCTTATAAGTGTTTACACCTTCTACGTCATAATTTACGAATTGTATTAATAACGATATTCTTGCCATAAATGGTACCTTAAAAATTGCGATAGCATACAATAATCGTTGCGCTTCGGAGACCATTTAACCTACTTTCTTTAAGTTTTACGTCCCACGTTTTACCTATTATATGCATTATACTCACTTATACAGAAGTGGTTCACCCTAGATCTGGCCGATTTCGTTCCTTCCCCCACCCGGGCAGGATGGACTCAGCGGACCTGGCTCGTGGCGTCCTGCAGTGTTGTGCAGTGGCTTCCTGGAAAAGGAGTTGCTTTTCCGCGTGGACGATAATAACGCAGAAAATAGGACCATTGTTGTGAATGTTGTGTTAAATTTGTTTCCAAGTGTGTGGGTTGCCGCAGTGTGACCAAAATGCCGCCCAAACTAAGCCGGTTTTCGGAAGGCTACGTTGAGGCTCTTTATGATCCCCACTTTAGTGTTTCTGGTTGCAATATCAATTTAAGTGGAATAAAAATGTTATTAAAAAGTACAAGGGCAACGAAGCTCCACCATTTGGATCACCAACGAAGTTGCTTAGCAAGCGGGAATGCACCAAGATCACCTCTACCATGCAGAAGAAACTTCGCAAAATGACAATGCAAGAAAATCCGCCAACACAAATGTGTATGGCTAATCGTCTTGACGTGTCTTTGGGGAATGTTAACGGGACGTTACACCATCAACTCAAGCTGGAAGAAGTCATGAAATCTCGCGGCCATCTTCTCACGGATGCCCATGAAAAGGAACGAAAGTGTAACGCCCGGAAGATGTACGAACGGCATCTGGCAAAACAAAGGTGGATGTACGTCGTAACGCTCGATGAAGAATTGATTTATTTTCCCGACTGTGGCAAACCGAGAGCCATCATGTACCGAGAGAAACGCGCCAAGAACTTAAGAATATGGGTAAGTGTCTGTAAAGAATCTTTCCCAAAAGGGTTCATGGTCGTTACTGGCTACTGTTACCGAGGTAAACTGAAGATTCGTAGGGTGGCGAAGAACTGCAAAATAAATTCGCAGTATTTTCAGGAGCAGATCATGCGACCGATCTACGAGCATGAGATTTCAACAATGTACGGAAATGACGCCAATCTAGTGAGTATTCACATTTACAAAGCCTCATCACATACCTCATGATCGTCCCTCGCATTGGATGGAGGAGGCAAGTGTTATACAGGTGATACTTTTCAATGAGGTACCTGTTAAATCTCTAGATGCAAGTCCTATGGACTATTGTGAATTTGGATTGCTGAAGCGGGCTTTGGGAAAACGGCGTTTGACAACTGTGGAAGGACTTTCGAAAGCAGTGCAAAGGGAATGGGACAAGATTTCCCTCCCAGCTCTTCAGAGAAGCCTATTACAGTGGAAATTACGCTGTCGGGCTATTGTTAGAAACCAAGGGAAACACACCAAGCACTTACGAACCTGGCGTCATGGATTCTTCTAAATTTTTAGGTAAGTCGAAATTGGCCAAATGTAGACTGAACAACCTCTTTATTAGCTATTTTGTTATACAATAAATTTATCGTGTTGAAATGCATTTATAATTACGCTCACAGTAAATTCCTATAGCAACACGCAAAAGTAAAATACTAAGGTCAACCTGTTTAAGTGTCTTCTAGTGCTTTATGCACCAAATGAGAGACCCATTTCGTTCAAACATGAATCCAAATTAACACAGAAGAACTTGTTTCCGTACTGCAACCATAGGGAAAACACAACATGACAACACAAATGTAGACAGCAGATTTCAGAAGAAGATTCTTAGGAATGGAATCGCCATCACGTCAAGCAATGAGAAACTTGAACCAGCGATTCGAGGCTACAGGTTCTATGTATGAATACTTCAAAGCAGACCACCACGAACTGTATGGAATGAAGGAAACACCGAACTTGTTGTTTGGAGTCCCGTATCTAGCTCTAAGATTTATACCAGAAGGCGCTCATGAGGCCTTAGAATGGCACATACCTATTTAAGGAACATGTTAAAAGATTTAAAGTTAACCGGCCAAAGCTTCTGTGGACCAGTGTGTTCAGTTCTGTGAGTAGTTTCTGATTTGGGAGGAAGCTGACAGTGACTTATAGAAACAAATTTTGTGGACAGATGAGTTATCATTCAAGGTGGACGGTCGTGAAAATAGACACAATGAGCCTTAAGCAGAGTTATTCTGAAACGTGATTAGTGCCATACTAAAGAGTTCAACTAATATATGTTTCCTGCAGTAGTCAGGCATTTAGTATGACACTAATCATACGTCAAAAAACTCTGCAGAAGGCGGAATATTTTTGGAGTGGTACTAATCAACATGAAATTGTGAGAGAAGAGTTAAATGTCCCTACAGTCATTATTTGGAGTTAGGGAATGAAATATTTGTCATACAACGATTATTTTAAAAATTGGACTGTTACCAGTGACACATACATTCAGATGTTGCAGGAAGTTGTTATACCAGAACTTGAAAATAACACTCATTACGGAAATATTCAGTTCACATGGTAACACATGGAGCACGCCTTACTTTGGTGTTGTTGTTATATATTTTTTTAAAATCAAAATTTCGATGAATCAGTTGATCGTCCAGGTTCGAGAAATTAGCCACTCCGTTCATGTGACCTCAAACCATGCGACTTCTCCATGGGAGGTATTCTCCAAAACGAGATACTTTCCGGAAAACTGCAGAATTAAGATCACTTGAAATTGCTAATCGAACAATCAGTCGAAAAAATTGGATCCCAATCCTCGGTTGTGTCATGATAGTTGCAAATCAGTGCTGTAGAGATGTACTATGTCCATTGAACATTGGAAGATAGTGTAAACAGTATTTGTAAGCACAAAAAAAGATTATCAAATCATCTAGCATATTTTAATTCATTTATTCTCATAATGGGGAAAGTGACTTAGTGCCCACCCTATAAGCCTGTATAAAAATCAATGTAAGTTTACGTGTTTGTGGATATCCATGTACGCTACAGCATAACTCTGAAACGCATGGAGGAATTATAATCAATCTTGGTACACGTACTATCTGTAAATGACACTGTAGGGTAAGATTCTCTAGGATACCTAGGGAGAAGGGGAGTGATATAAAAATGATCGATCATTTAAAATAATAGTGACATGTAAAGAACATAATGGAAAACAAATGAGAACAGTGTCGAATCCACAGTTTTCGTGGTCCAGAATTATTAGTTGGTAACAATTCTGGTGCCCCTTAAGTTTAAATTCATCTTCCAGTCTTCTCCAAACTTATGAACAGCTTACTTACATTTCTGTTTAGCTCCTTTCTCTTGTATGTATTCTTAACCTATGATCCTTATCTACTCAGTAATTCTGATAGTAGTAAATTTTCATTTAAGTTTATATGTATTCAATTTACTTACGTTGAGTTCCATTCAACACCATCGGAGCAAAAAGCTTTTGCTACGAGGTCTACATGAGATGTGTTGACAAATTCCACTTCGTATACCACGGAGCTATAATAGTATTTAGTGAAAAGCTCCAGGGCTGTAATTGTGGCAAATCCCATCATGGCCACCCAAAGCACGAAGAAAATAAATCTGCGAATGAAAGGTAAAGCATAGGAATAAAATAGAAATACTATAATATATTGAATGATGTATTGACAATTTATTGAATTAATTAATAAAATATTTTGCATTGCACTTGTTGTTATTATTACTATTATTATTATTATTATTATTATTATTATTATTATTATTATTATTATTATTATTATTATTATTATTATTATTATTATTACAGCATCTGGTAGTAATACAAATATCTGCACTGACTAGTATAGATAACATAGAAGTAGAACATTATGAGAAAATAAAAAGACAAGACGGAAAGTGTGAATTCTTGATCATATGCTTCAATGAAAATGTCTTATAAGCAACACTCTTAAAAATTTCCTTGCTCAGATATGAGAAGAATGCATGTTCAAAACAAAATAAGTAATTTTTACTCATATTTGAGACAAAATGTCTCATTATTTTCAAACGTGTTTTCATTTGTGATCTCAAGGCAAATATTCAGGTTCCCATTTTTAAGAGTGCTGATTTCATAGACCATAGAGTTAGTGTTAGTTTAATTTCGTAAAGATAGAACGGGAAAACATAACCAACTACGGTTATGGAAAGAAATGAGAGGATTGAGATATTGAAGGATATTTCACGATAGAACTCACTAATGATAGAAATACAATCAACGCTAGGCAAATGGTTTGATCTGGAAATCTCGGTTCTATGAACTTAGATACCAAATGGTATACAATATATACATGGTATTCTTCGAAATATTTGAAAAGGCATGAAGAATTTAACTTAAGAGAAGAGGGGATACTCGCAGCACGTAAGAGGTGATAGCTTTTTAAAATAAAAGAACGAAAATGTATGTGGTATTCATTGATTCAGACAAACGTTAGTTAAAAGCCTTTTCTTGCCACAAAGCTCTTAACCGCGTGAACTGGGAAATTTTGATAGAGGTATAGAAGTAAATACTCAGAAGAAAATTACATCTGGATCAACAATTAAAATTTAAAATAAAATAAGTAACAGAGGGTGTTACAATTGGAAAATGAAGGGCGGGAATTTGGGGGTACGTGGTTCGATTGAGAACAATTTTGTTCGACCTCAGGTTTACAACCAGGCTGCAACGCATTGTTTATTCTTCATTAGGTAAGATTGTATTACAAAGTACAGCAGGAACCCCTTAGTCACGGTGTCCAATTGTGAGCAATCACTCTAACCTGCTTCAATATATATGAAAAGTCAATTGTGAGTACAAAAGAAAACTCTTCTTTAGTATATAAAGTAATGTTGGAAACTATTATTCTAAGAATTCAACACATTAAACTTTGAAGGAATTTTAGGCTGAATGTATCATGTTACATTTCTGAAAGTATTACTTCTGGTGGTAGATGAAGTGTTATGTGCTTTTTTGCTACTTAACATCTGATTTTGGTGATTCCCAGTATGGATGAAGAGATATAGATTTTTAATATGTACAGCGATCTAGTAATAAATGCAATAATATAAACTTTGACCCTAATTTTTTTGGAACGTGTAATTTGTTCCATACCGCCTTCATCCCCTTTTTCATGTACTTGTATATCCAAATTCCATTTTAATTACTTGACTAACGACTCCCAGAGGAAATCTGTAACTATTCCTTCAATTAAATATGGACAGTGGACACCAATATGGGAGAGTAGACCCTACGACCATAGGAAGTGGTTGCATGTTAATCCCATTTACAGATCTCTGCGTTGTGCAAACTTTATTTTGATCTTAGAAGGAACCTCAAGAATATTCAATAAATAAATTTTCCACGTTCGAATAATTTAAAAATATGCAGTGCGTTCCTCGAATAACACTAAGTCCCATCTCCTGAAGAAACCAAGGTAGATAGAAACATGAAACCTTTTGTAACCTTCAAGGCGCATAAAAGACAATATTATGCTGATAAGGAGAACCGCCATGATGTGGAAACTACAAAATTTTAAATAGCAACGCCCACCGTGTGGTATCTCGTTTGAAAGGTATTCATGTGTAGAGACCAGTTTTGGAAACTACATGTCGCCAGCATGTCCCTATCCAACATGGCGGCCATCCGTAAAGTACGGTCGAAATACGTTCCACGCATAATACTAAGGCCCGTCTCCTGAAGAAACCAAGGGAGATAGAAGCATGAAACCTTTTGCAACCTTCAATTGCCAAAAAGCATTGTGATGATAAGGAGAATCCCCATGAGGAGGACCTAAGGGGTTACGGGGGTAACTACAAAATTTTAAATAGCAACCCCCATCGTGTTCCACCTCGTTTGAAAAGTAGTCACGTGTAGAGACCAGTTCTGGAAAGTGCATGTCGCTAGCGTGTCCCTAGCCAATATGGCGACCATCCGTAAAGTACGGTCGAAGAAACATTGCAAACCTATAAGCAGAGAGAAACACGGTACCGCTTGGGACATACTACATTGATGCAGGAGATGCTCGAACTGCGCACTGCCCACCTTCTGACAGTAATGTAAACATTAGACGAACTCCTTTCGAACACGGGTAAATGTCATTACCCATATGGAATGTCATGCATCAACTATGCATTGGCGCAACTCCGAAATGCTGTGGGCTGTGTGCGGAACACCATAGTCTTCAAATAGCCACAGAGAAAAAAGTCGAGTGGAGCAAGATCTGGCGAACGTGCTGGCCATTCAGTTGTGCCGTGACAACCAATTTATTCTCGCGGAAACACATCGTCTAAATAGTCACGCACAAGACAGTGAAAATGGGCAGGACAGGCATCCTGCTGAAAACAAATCTTTTCAAATTCTTGTGGATTCTCTTCCATTACCTCCACAATAATTGCCACAATCAAGTCTTGCAGCATTGCCATTTTCTTCTCACCTGTTAATATTCCATCGATGAAGAGGGGCCCCCGATTATGTGATTGCGGATGAGGTCTACCCAGACATTCAGCGACTGTGGGTGTAGCATGTTGCCTTCACAAAATACATGAGGATTTGTTTCACCCTAGTATCGGTAGTTATGCCTGTTGACCTTACCATTTAAATAAACCGTACTGTCATCGCTGAAAAACACTTTTGTCAATGGTCTGTTAGGATAGTAAAATTACTTTGTGTATCTAAAAAGAGCAAACCATTACTTCAAATCAACTAGACTTAATCAATGAATGCCGATAATACTCTTTCCATTGCCAACCTTTATTTGGTTTATACTTCAGCCACAAGCCGATAAACTTCCTGTATTCCCACCTGGGCATTACATTAAACCTAAAACATAAATCATCACTCTAGTCTCATCTACCTAAATATAAATATCTTAAGCCACTTATGGCTCCAATCAAACACATAAACAACTACAGCCACTTATGGCTTTTATTCCACATATAAATAACCTCAGACACTTATGGCTCAATTTGTGACATCAATTCAATTACACATATAAATAATCACCTAGTTACCCTTTTAATTTTCTAACTATTGTTCTAATCTTAATTACGTTCTTCTTTTGTTTATACAGTCTATCCACTAACTTTTAACACTTTCACTTCCAAAATCTTCCTGGGTATTTCCTAAAAATGTACTGCACCAAGTGACTCTCAACATGGTAACACGTGTCCACGTGTCAATGTCTCACACATCTGCTTGCAAAACCCGATACGCATATCGGGATTACGTTCACTTAACTTCTGGACCGTACGTAGTTTGTATGGATGGAAGTTATGTTTTTCTAAGATTTTGTGTGTCATTATGTGTGAACCACCACATGTTTGAGCCAACGTCGTTACGGTCTGTTGAGGATGCTCAGTCAGCTTCGCTAACACTTATATCTGTGTCTCCTCCGTAGCAACACTAGAGTTTCGAGGATTTGAGGCATTGGCCAAATTGCCTGTCCTACAGAATTTGAGTAATAAATGGCGTACAGAAGAAACACTAATCGGGTTGCGCACGTTTTGTTCATTGAATAGCCGTACTGTTGTACTGTAGGAACGATTCGTAGCACCAAAGAGATACACAATTTCAATTCTCTGTTCAAGAGACCACGTTATGTAAGCAACGTGGGAGAGTCAAACGCACCAGCACAGACACGCACGTACGGTTTGCAGACATACTTCTTCGGTTTGTAATGTAGTGATCTGTTAGTCGGAAAACCCCATCTGATAGTAGTGCACAAGTAAACAGAGTGACTTGGCTGAAGTACTTGTGTCTAACACCAAAACACCACCACGTGCAGCTCGTCCTCAGGAACTACATATCCTTGCCCGCAAGAGTAGCAGTTGAACAGTAGCGCAGTGGTAACGTGTGATTTCAGTACAGTGTGGTCCGGCGTTCGAGCCTCGGAGGGTTCATTATATCGTTAATATTGTGGTGCTCTCTTTTCTTTCCCTTTCAGTTCAAGTTGCATATTTTGTATTTGCAATACTATTACTTTGCTAAACGTGTGGTACGTGTATTGAGCGATCGTTCCAAACTAGGCCTATGTTAGACTTTAGGTTGGTTGTGAACACGGTCTGGTCCCTACATGTGATTACCTTTTAAACGAGGTACCACACGATGGAGGTTGCTATTTAAAAATTAGTAGTTACTCCCCGAAACTTCCTTGGATGCCCTCATGGGGATTCTCCTTATCAGCATAATGTTTGTCTTGTTATCTGTCTATCTGTCTATTCGGCTATCTGTCTAGCTTTCTTCAGCAGATGGGCCTTAGTGTTATACGTGGAATGTACTTCGACCGTACTTTACGGATAGCCCCCATGTTGGCGACATGCAACTTTCAGAACTGTCCTCTACACATGATTTCATTTCAAACGAAATATCACACGGTGGGGGTTGTTATTTAAAATTTTGTTGTTACCCCCCCGTAACACCCTTGAGCCCACATCATGGGAGTTCTCCTTATCAGCATAATGTTGTCTTTTATATGCCTTGAAGGTTACAAAATGTTTCATGTTTCTATCTGCCTTGGTTTCTTCAGGAGATGGGCCTTAGTGTTATTCGAGGAACGCACTGTGTCTAAGAGAATGGTGACACTTCATTTCGTAAATTTGTTAGAACAACAAAACGACTACAACTTCTTTTCATTGGCTTCTTATCCATATTTATGTTCATGAATTATGAATATTGTCTTTCGTTTCTTCAATGTATTCATTACCTTCTCCAAATCATACTCAATATAATGTATTTAAAATTCTAAATAATTTAGCATTCTCCTTTAAATCACTACTATTCTATTCTCTCCCCATATTCTTCCAAAATTTACTTGTTAATTTTTTACTTTTGGCACGGACGTAGCTAAGGGGAGCACGGGGAAACACCGGCCTCCCCAAATCTTGGCTTGGCCCCCTCAAATATTTATTTAAAATGGTTCAAATTGTTTTCATCCAACAATAAATGAAAAAGTTATCCACAGTAAACTAAAATTATTCATACTTCCAAAAAAAAATATTTTTTTAAAATCCGTTTACAGGTATTCCTTAAACGTTAAGTGTACAGTATTAAGAGTATAAGATTAGTAACTTTGCGGCCGGGCGTCATCTTCGTTAATATTGCGAGGTTCTTCTAGCCCATAGAGTGACTCCAGAATAATAGTCGCCTTGAGCTACTAAGGGCTAAAAATCTATGCGAATGCACTTTTTGTATCCGACTAAGAAAAAACTATAAGGTCCATTTGACTCATAGGCTACGAGGGTGTCCCCCCTCCCTATTGCTGGGTTCTGCAACATGGTACTTTACGTTTGAATTGTTTTACGAGAAGGTATTGAATATGGTTTAACTTTTATTATTTTTATTATATTCAATAAGGAGTCTGGCAAAATAGAGAATATGTCAACTATTTAGATCTTTATCTGTGCTGGCCACACCGCGGCTGAGCGGTAAAGAGTCCGGAAATTATCGGGAGTACACTATATATATGGGTTATTCCATTTGCAAATATGACCCCCAAACTCAAAACTCTGGCTACGTCACTGACTTCTGGTACCCTTTTTCGTACTTTCCTGCTTACCTATATTTTCTTCTCCTTTACGTAGCGTGTTTATTTCAGTACACTTGTACAGTGTAATATTTCATGTAGACATTACCCTTATAGAAAGTATGATATATATAGATTCGTATGTAAGCTTTTCATATTAGCCAAAATTGTAATAGAAAGTAAAGAAAACATACCTCAAGACATAGTGTGGCGCAGTTTGTATATGTTTCAACCCATCTATTGTTGAGTGACTAAACCAATCCTTAATTGATTCCCACATTGATGAACGTAATTTGGAAATTATGATTTTCAAGTTATACCGGAGGCTGTAAAGATAATTATGACTAATTTTAGAACCAATTATGAACACAACAACAAACTCGAATATCGTATCGTAATTTTCGCAGGTTAAGAAACTATAGTTTCAATTTAGACCAAAAATGTGAAATGAATTTGAATACAGAAAGGATTCTTGATTCATTCGAGCATTATTACGCCATGGAATAAATGAAAAATAGCTTTAGAAATAAACTGAATATAACCAAGTTAGCAGTCACGTAGCTAAAAGGGGGGTCCGGGGGGTCCGGACCATCCCCTTCGAGACGTGAAATGAAAAAAATAAGGAAGGATAAAACAAAATGAAATTAGAAAAAGGATCAGTGTTAAAAATTTAAAAAAACTACAGGAACCTTTTGCTTACTCTTTCTTATGGGAAGATTTGTATTACTTGCATAGTGAATTACTTGCATAAAGCATAGTGCCGTTGTGTAAAATCAGTTCAGTGTTGAAAATAAATTTAAGGCATTATTAGACCGCCAGGCTTTTACTTGGTAACTATTTCTCTTGTTTCTTCCTTTTTAATGTAATTTACCTATCTTTTGTATATTTACGAAAGCTTGACAAATAAAAGTGTGATTAGGTGATATTTGGGTAAATAGAATTTGACGCCCCTTCTCAGTACCTACGCCAAATTTGTTTTCTACACTACAGATTTACCTTGCATTTTCGTTTTTCGAAGTTTAAATGTTTGTCTTAAAATTTTAATCTTGTTCGCAGAACAAATTGACAAATTACAAAATATAACAGCTCTAATTTTCACAATCAGGTTCTTGGTACGGTGGTTATGCGTTTAGATAGTATTTTATATTGATTAACCCACCATTGAAATTGTTATTATTAATTCATTCGTAATGTTCATTCGGCAAATTGTTTGGTTCTCCTTTGTGGCAACTTCAATATCCTTGATATTTACTTTCTTCAACGCATACAATATTGGGTCCATATGACTCTAGCTTAAAAAAAAAATAAGATAAGTCATTATAATGATTATGAGGAAGTACTTAAGAGTTTGATAATAATAACGTGTTTCTTTTATAGTGATGAGTGAAATTATACCCGTTTGCATTGTGGGTTGGCTTGCTTTTATTGTTTATTTTCATAAAGTCTGGACGTATTTAATTTGCTTATAATTTTCATAAAAATGCTCATAATGAAATCAAATAAAGTGCAAACGGTAGCGGAAGGATTAAATTTTTAGTTGGCAACACTGTTACCGTATCAAAGATGGCGTCGGTGAAAGAGAAAGCGCAATGTGTTCTGTGGTACGCAGAGCTAAAATCATCAATTCTGGTGTGTCGAAAGTTCACCAAAGAGTTCAAAAAGCCGGCACCGACTGAGAGTGCAAGTCAGTGGCATGCTAAGTTCTTGGAGACAGGAAGCGTCCTGGACCGTCCTCGAAGTGGGAGGCCGCCAGCATCGCCTGCAACAGTGAGCAGGGTAAGGGAAAGCATCATCAACAGCCCACAGAAGTCGATTCCTAGTGGCGCCCAGTTGGAGGTGTGGCGGTGAATGAACTGAGCTAGTGCAGATTACAGGTAACAATTTAATCCTTCCGCTACCGTTTGCACTTTATTTGATTCCAATATGAGCATTTTTATGTAAATTATAAGCGAATTAAATCCGTCTATACTTTATGAAAACCCTGTATTTTGAGCGAGTAGAAACTAAATTCCAAGTATAGAAAAAATACATATGTTCACCTCGATTAATATTCCGGCATTATCTAGTGTGTTAATTTCTCTTGGTTCAAAGTTTATGAAATGAATTCCACTGATCATTTTAAATTGAAAGTGCTATACAACGCTCCATAAGAGAATATCGACAAACCAATATTAAGAAGAGCATTGTCCAAGCCAAAACTTTGGCTCTATCAAATTGTAATCGAATACCAAATATGTGAAATATATTCGATGCACAAAATGATAATACTTCATTCATTTACACTAACAATGGAAATTCCATTTGGAATACGTAAAGGGGATACAATATGAGGGAAATGTTATGCGTTTCAGTGAAGTGTTAAACAAAGGCACAAATGTGTACATATTTCGAAATTTTGCACTAGTTTAAAGAATCCGAACTCAAGAAGAAGGTAGAAATGGTATTTAAACATCATTTTATTTTGGTTTTGAATTATTGCACATAGAATCTCGAAATTTGACCAATTTGTATATTCTGATGTACAGAATGTAGATATCTCTTTTACATGTCAAATATTAGGAATTCATTCCTGAAGGGCTTGTGGGGAATTCAATACAGTGGACAGAGATGATTTTCTTGCAAACTAATAAAAAAGACAATAGGGGCATTACTTACTATATACTTTCTTCATGGAAAGAATACGAATATTTTACTCACTTGTAAGAATTTACAAAATTCTACTCAAAATTAGTAGAGTAGGTAACAAATATAAATATTATGTTTTTCTTTTTATCAATCTTGTGGCTCCAACAGGTATTAACCAGCTGCTGATGGAAACTTCCTCTGCGAGAGGTAAATACATATTTGTTTCCAGTGTTCTTTCCACACTAGGCAATGTCCATGTAAGCAATGCTTTTATGGGCAAAAATAAAGCGCAGTTCTTGTTTCTCTCTCTCCCTCTCTCTCTCTCTCTTCCAATGATTTTTAAACCTAAAAGGGAAATTCTCGTCTTTTCTTTCCTGTGTGAAGTAATTTTTTTTTTGTTTAAACCTTATGTTAATGGTATAGTGTCCAAAAAACTTATAAGATTTTCTGTCATTAGAGAGATTGTGGAAATGTCTTTACATCCAAAATTTATTTCTATCCCATGGACTCTCCCCGGTTCCATTTTTCTGAATGGGAGCAGCGGAAGCATAGACAGATTGCACCTTGTACACTGAGATTATGCACTTGGCACGAAGTGTGAAGCAGTAAAAGAACTGAATATGTGTCATCTTAAAAATGCAACGAAAAATATGAAAGAAGTTCACAAAAGCTACAAAATTTAAATTCATAAAATTATCATAATTATTATGCTCAATAAATAATATGCATCAAACAAAAGGTAATCAAGATATTCTAATGTAGATATGGATCAGAGTTATATCTATACTGTAATTTTCTCGTGCAAGATATTCGTTTTCACAGTAGTGAAGTTCTTATCGCACCGAAATTTATTAAATTATAAGAAAAAAGTGAAAAATAAAAAGATTTAATCCTATCCACATTATTGTCATTTATTTGCTTGAGTGTTTATATGCATGTAGTAGGCAGGTAAGTTTCTGCTCTGAAACAAACCACCAAAGTATATTGAAGAATATTTAAATAAGGTTGAATACACGTTGAATACACGTATGGGTTGCCTGTGTCAATAGACTGGTGTGCTCATGGACTCGTATTGCGGCACAAGTTTCCCGGATTCTGAGGATCATGGATTTTAAAATCCCGTATGCTATAACTCCCTTTCAGTAACTCCATAAGGGTTCCGAACCTTAACAATTTGACGAAGGGTTGTATCTCAAAATTTCACTTTTTCAGTCATAAAGAAAGAAATGTAATTCCACAGAGGAGAATAAAGTTAAATATGCAATAATTTGTCATATATTACACATAACTATTATCTGGAATAGATGAAGAGTTATATATATTCAACTGCTTTCCTGTCTACGTAGTTATTATTTCTTTCTTCACATCTGAAAAAGAGATTTTGAGATACGGCCCTTCGTAAAATTGTTGACGTTATGTGCTCAGGGCTATTTGGTAGCGTAATCGGGACCATTATCTTTTATTGTGTAGGCCTATATATAAAATGCACAGGAATGGAAAATCAAATTTTGGCTTTCCCTCCAGGGACAATAAGCAAAAGTCACCATAATCTTTGCACAAAAATTTACTACCGTTGGCGTATATATAATTCGAACATCTCTTCAATTTTACAAATCATGCTAATGCACTCCATAAATGTAATGGAAGAGAAAAAAATTAATTTATTATATGTTTAATTTCAACCGTTTTACATAAAGTTATAAAATTTGATTTGTGGATGGAGGTTCCCTCATAAGTATAGAATAACTATGTCTGATTCGCTGATTCATTTACTAAATTGCACTTCAAAGAGATTAGAAAGTGAGTCAAATTCGTTATGGCGAGCATACTGGAAGAACTTTATTGAAAGTTGACTTTTTATGCTGGAATGAGTTCCGCAATTCCAGTAGATTATTATGTTAACTATTGAGGTGACTCTGATTGTATTTTTCCATATTTCAACAGCTTTCCCACTTAATTAAATTCTACAATATTATTCGTATATAAAAAATGCGAAGAAATCCCCAAAGATTTGTCAAATATAGATCTTATCGACGTGAATAAAATGACGTGTTTGAGGATAAATCTTCATGTGTGTGTGCTTTGAACAAATTAACAGAAAAAAGTTATTTCGTAACAGGAAAGTTGGTGCTATACGAAAACTCTCTAGTGTATTAAAATGAAAGTAATAGTAAAATATATGCCAATTTACCTCTTCATTATTACCCTACATAATGTGCGCGATTGTCTCAGCGAAAGGATCCAAGAATAAAATTCCTTAAATTTTATTTTCAAAATTCAAATTGAATTCTATTATTCATGTTAACATATATGATTTACCTTTAAATCACAGCAAATACGTTGATATTGTAATACTTGATCTTTAAAAATTATATATTAAGAAATAATATTTAAACTGCGTTTGTGCCTAGAAAATAAATATTTTGAAACTATTCTCACCTTTGTTTACGTCTTCGATATCTAGGAAGCTCACTTCTGTACTGGAATATCCAGACAGAATATGGTACATAGTGAGGAAGCTGCCTTATTCTTCTTGTTCCATGTGCATTTGTCTGAGATACAGGGCTTACAAATCTTCTTCTGCGTACCTCAAATCTTTCCAATAACATCTGGATCGATTTCAAAAGACATAAGTAGACAAACTCAATTCCAGAGAGTAGACTTCCGCCGAAAAATAAGCATCCAGTCCCACCAAAGGATACTGTAAAACATTTTATTTTTACGGCTATAATAAGTAACAGGGAAAAATATAAAATATATTCCATTATAAAAAAACAAGTTGTATTAGTACAGTATGTTATACATTGAACATTTTTTGCATGCTGTTATACATGTTGTTTGTGGAAATTCTTAAGTGAAAAATGTTGACTTGTTACAACATTAATGCAAGACTACAAGATTTAACACCCATTATTTGCCTAAAATGAAATGGAATTAATCATTTAAAAAACTTAAAATTAACATGTTCTTCAAACGAACCATACGTTCCATAATATAAATAGTTACGTAACTTACTGAATTCTGAAACAAATAGTCTTCGATAGAGTGCTGATCAAGACGCTTAGCGATAGAGTGCTTGTTGAAGACGTACTCCGCAAGAAATTATTTAGATGCCGAAAGCGATAAAAATCAGTGAGCGAAAGATGTAGCATGTACGATGGATGAGATAAAGGATCGCAGTTCAATTAGTGTCATTCGTGGAGCATCGATTGTGCAACGTGAAACTTATAGTTGTCGTGCAAAAAGATGGAATCCTTTCTGTTAAACAATACTGGTCTATGACTTTGTAGGTTTCGATGTTTGTATCAATTTTTTGACAATACCTGTCAGTTGTCACGGTTTTTCTCAGATTGAAGAAGACATAATGGATCCCTCTGCTGCAGATCACCGCATCATTATGATCGTAGTAGAATCTCACCTGTGAAAAGTTCTTAAAAGCGGCAGTGCCTTTTATACTTGTTCAGCTTGACGTCGGTTGTCATATAAGTTCAATTTTTCATCACATGTGGCAATGTGGTCAAGAAATCGTCGTTTTCGTTGCGAAAGAGTAAACCAGAACAAATTTTAAACTACATCAGTTGATTCATGTTGCATACGTTTGTAAAATGTTCAAGTGTATCAATCTCCAAGTTGATTCTTTTGCCGTGCGAAGGTCAAAGGGTCGACGTGGTTTACTTTCGACTTATTTCTCGGGGATTTGTCTCGACGATCGCCTTCAAATTGTCATCAACTGAAAACTGATTCGTGAGCTTGTTTATCTTGCACACTGAAAACCCTACAATGGAATGTTTTAAATCAACTTTGCTCTGTAGATCTGATTGTTCGCATTGCATATTTCCATCATTTTATTAATATTTCAAGCTGTTTGTGGAACTAACTTTAATATCATTGAAGTAGATTTGGTGAAAATGATGGTTTGATATCTTGCTTTCTCCAGCCTAAAAAAAAAGATGTATATAAGGTATATTTACCATGATGTACCTTAAGCAGGAGTATAACATATACTATCCAATTATGTACAGCATGTGTAAAGTAACATACTTTAATTAACTAGTCATGTGTCTAAAGTAAAACAGAACACATTTCGTGCATTAACATCACAATAATCCAATATTAGATGCAAAAAAGAATGGTCTTCTCGCTAAACATGCGCACACCTAAAACAAATATGTGTCCATCTGTACATAAATGTCAAAAACACGTCTTTTACCTAACATTTCAAGGTCACCAAACATAACATCACGCTTGAATCTCATCTTGGGAAATTCAGGCATTTGATATAGCATTCCAGGAGTTGGCCCACTAGAAGTAAAATGCTGATATTATAAGAAAGCACTAAATTTTACCTTATTATGTTTAAATTAAATACAATTAATATTACGTTAAGTTTAATGAAAGCAGATAGCATTATTAAATGCCGAACAGTTACAGAAATACAGAGATTAGAATAGTACTAGGTATGACCCAATATTTATTTATACAGTACACGGTTGGAGAAAAGGTTTGTTACTCTGAAATCTTTTCTATAGGAAACCACTGGTATCTCTCATAAGTTCTTTCAAGTGCTTGCTAGGAGCAAGTCGATACTATTATTGTTTCTCTTTAGTTCAATTTTCCATGTATTAAGGGGGAAAATAGATAGGATTTGTGTAGTGATAGGTCAATCTTATATTAAGGACCAGAACAAAAGGAATGAATTTAAAGTTTCAACAAGTATTTTGGTGTTTTTTTTTCACGAAAACAATATTGTCCAAACATGAGACATATACCAATTGATAGGCCTCATTGAGTTGAACACAATGATACAGGGTTATTACAAATGATTCCTCAGATTTTGAAGTCTTATAACTTCAAATATTTAATGTCCACATATTTATACTAATAACCAATCGAAAGAGCATACTTTAAAGTTTTGTTTATGTCATTGCTGGTTCCGCTGTGACTCACCAGGTGGCAGGATGATAACACTATGCAAAATGGCGAATAATCAACAGAAAGCATTTTGTGTGATGGCATATGTGAAGACAGAATCCGTCACCACCTTGCAGCGTGCGTTCCGAAGACACTACAACATGCAACCACCAACCCACCAAGGTGTTTTGTGATGGTATCGACAGTTTAAGGACACTGTCTTGAGTTTAAGGACACTGCTGCGCTAGCGAACATTGACAGGGACATGTTTGAACGCGTTTGGGCTGAGTTTGACTACCGCATAGATGTGTGTCGTGTAACACGAGGTGTAGGGTCCAGGGAAGACTGAAGTCCCAATTTGTACCCCCTCATAAATCATGGTTGTAAAATGTCATTGCATACTATGTTAAAACAGCAGATGGCTTTTTGAAAAGAGGACGTTTGAGGTACAAGTCTTCTAGGAATACATGGTTGCCAGTGCAAGGGCCGCCTAGAGGAGGTACTTTGTCCAAACATAGAATATTTCTGTACCCCCAATAAAATAAGGAAAAGGCACGAAGCAATAAAACTACCACACGTCTTGACCACAAATTATTTTCGCTGCAGAGAGGAAAACTTGGGACGCGACACATTGAGTGACAGGTAATAAACTAACCGCTCATTGTGGTGAATCGGTCCCTTGAAAATACTGTAAATTAATCAATACGTTTATTTTTGTAAAATATTAATGCTTTCATATGATAAATAAAACTGTCACTGCTCATTTTATCCGCCACAAGCATATTTTTTTAAAATCAATTTATCAATGTTTATCGAATATTATCTTTCTCTATATTAAAATTAAGTTACTTCAAATGAAATTTAGTAATTTAATCAGGTATTTCACTTCTTTGTTCATGGCCCCTAAGCTTGATATGTACTGTAATCAATACTATAATGAAATACTAATGGAGAAAATTCATTAGCAGATAAGATTACTTCAAAGTCCCAACTGAAGCCTGAAATGTTACTCCAGAATATATTTGAAATAAGTTCAATTTCTTTAGTCATTACACATCACCAAGGTTATGAAGGACAGAATCTATCTTAACGTGGGCCTCGAACCCCGACCGGGGCTTAAACCAGCTGTAGTTGGTGGATACAGACAATCATATAAGATCAACCTTCCTAGAATAAGCTCTTCCCAATCACACTACCTCACTTTCAAGAGAGTTGGATTACAGGTTCGCGCAACTGTTCTGGTCAATTCAAATAATCTAAATGAAAAATATATCGAGTACTTAAGTCTTCCAAAATAAATAAATAAATAAATAACTTAACAATTCTTTCTGAGTTTTATGGGTTTCTGTTGAAGGGGCATATATATATCGGATATTTCGCTTAGGGTTGCCAACTCTGGAAAATATAAAACCGGCACCCCCCAAATTTCCCTATGATATAGATCTAAATGTGAAGTATCTTTGTTCGGACCAGGGAAGGCAGGAGGGGGCAATTGCCCTTCCCCTCCGAAGAGTTTGAGAAATACGTATACTTTAATCGATTGTCTGCTAATATACTAGTACAAAACGTGAAAGTCTTATGTCGGTGGTGCACTTGCCCCCTTTCAAGCGAAGTCTGAAATGATGCCCGTGGTTCGGGCCCATCCATGGGAAGGAAATGTACTATCGTGAACAAAAGTGCATTAGCACCTGTACTCGGCATAATCCTTTGTACATTCACTAATAATCTTAATAGATACATTGTGCTATAAATGAGAAATTGAAATCGACATTGATCATTTTAATATATTTATCAGCAACTCCCCCTTCTTTAAAATAATCGAAACAGATGAACAAAAGTATGATAATCTTTATGTGACAATTTTGGACTTGGAAAATTAAATTTATTCTTTAAACTTATACTTCAATGACAGGAAATTTCTTTAAGAAGTCATTTTTCACTCTCAAAAAATGTATAAAATTCCTTACAAGTCAGTTTCAAATTTTCCCTGATACTGTCTCTATAATTTCTTTAAAACTGTGTATACAGATGAAATGAAATGAAATCTTTAAGTTTTACGTCCCACGGTTATACCGGTTAGGCTAAAGGAGACGGTGAAGATGAGAAATGTATGAAACGGTGGAATGAAGAAAGTGGATGGAAACGGGAGAACCCCGAGAAAACCAACGAGCACGGCGTTTGTGTGTATACAGATGAATAAAATATGTTAATATTTGATAGATGGTGAAAGGTGACAGTTTTGGATTTACAGAATGAAAGTTACTTTTTAAATCTATACTTCGAACTAGATACATATTTGAAAAACCGGTCATAAAGGGATTTGTAAGAAGTTTGACCGGTCACCGGCTTTAATCAAAATAACAGCATTATAACCGGCCAGGCCGGTGAAAATTCTGCCAGTTGTCAACCCTAATTTCGCTTATTATTTAAGAACAACGAGACACTATTTTGGCGTTACCTTTTGATTAATCATTCAAGTTATTTATGTGTTGGAAAATGCCTTCAGAACGATTCGTTTCTTGGCCTGTTTGTCATTACTGATATACACAGGTGCGTATTTTGGTTGGGGTAACCGGTTCCCCAACTGACGCAGAAGCTTAAATTAATTTCCGTTTTAGGTCTTAGGACTGCAGCCGTTGAGTACATAGAAGGAGCGGAGATGAGTAATGATACGTATAGTGTCTATATGCAGACATAGCGTCTATATGCAGAGACACTTAAATCACTGATTTCCCTACATCATTGACTGCTGGCGTTGGAGATGTAGAGAGCGAAGAATGAGTAATGACACCGCTGGCATAACTTCTGTGTGGACAGGGTGGATAAAGGCCACGGGCCCCAAGCCCCGTCTAGGTGGTGAGGGGCCCTCAGGTAGGCAGGTACTCCTATTAAAATAAACGACTAGATCGCTTCTAACCTATACCTACCTACTAAGTTTCATTCAACCATGTGTCTTGATAAGCAAAAATGGCCAAGTAGTTACGGCAGCACTTCTCCTCTATCTTCTACATTCTATATGTTATTCTTAGACTTTCTATACTGTGTCAACATTCACAAGTGTCCGAGTTTATCCTATACTGTGGAGAGAATTAGAATACAGCCGGGGAGAGTATATTCATAGAAGGCGGCAAAGTTGTAATTTTTTTATACTGTTTCAATATAATTTTCCTATTAAAGACTGATGACGTACTGAGGTAAGAAATATAATTAAGGGGAACTAGTATGAACTGTTAAAGTAAGTGTACTGTAGCGGAGTATTTGCTTTACATATATTTGGCAAGTAATCCATTCACGAATCAGAAGAGAACTGACTCTCCAAAATTGAGTTTTATTATTGATAGGAGAAAACAACATATTTAAGAGAGAATTCATTTCCTGGAAAGTCAGTTTCCTCGAAACTTGTCCTCTGGGTGGTGGACTGTAAGGCGGTCCAGTGTTCTAGAACCCTGCCCACATATATTGTTCAAGGCACAGGCAGGCGATTAGAACGATTTAAATAGTTCAAACAGATTAGAGTCGAATGTCACACAGGATGCGAAATTGTTCCAGCCTATGCGGGGGAAATATTTCTTCTCAAATGTGAAAAAGAAAAATTTCACTTCTTCGGAGTCTCTAGTAGTGGTTCGAAAATCCGCATAGCCCAGTGATTTCTCACCCTGATGTCACAGTGTAAGGCTAATTGCTAATAACTACAAATTCCGTCATTTCTATGTGTACGACAAGGAAGTTAACTGGATATTGACTTGTTATTGCCACAGTCGTTTTCTGAAAACAGAAACTGCAAATATATATACGAGAGTTCAATAGTTATTTAACAGAAATATTCCATTATTGTAGTGTTTAAAATCTCCAAATCTTTATTTGTTAAATACAACCCTTAAAACTGAGTTCTGATACCACTAAGATTCTTTGTACTTTTCAAGCTGAGGGCCCACCGCCTTCATTGACTACGGGCCTCATCTGTTCTTGTTACGCCACTGAATGACACGTATAAATTTGAGGTAGTGTAGGTAATTAAAGCGGTTTGGGCCAAAGTGTGTATGCTACACTACAAACCCTGTCCGTGATTTGTCCCTCTAATTCTCTATAAACGTTTCATTCCCTTTCTTCTTCCTCTCTTCACTGTTTTCGCGCTCGCTATCATATGTCTCCAAGAGGCCTCGTGCCTCACTAACAGTTTTTTCCGCAAAAAGTAGTATTCCTTTTATGTGTACTGTCTCTGTACCCATTTTGTTTGCAATTCTGCGTGGAGTTATATACTTTTGAAAGATCTTCAATTAAAAGTTTTGATATTTCGTGGTCATAAACTCGGAGTGGCGTACGCCTCACCAAACCATTTGTCAAGAAAAATAAGAATCGTATTTCCTTATTTTACGTCTATTATACCTGTGTGCAATTTCATTTGACTCGGTTTCCATTTTACTGCGCTCTTGGCGCGTATTTTCACATTTTTGGGTTGGGGATTTTACTTCAAGAACCATTTTTTCCCGCAGAAAATAAACACTTGTTCCCTTATTTTATTTGTACTCTTTCTGTACACAGTTTTGTGACAATGCTTTTCTCAACTACCTTCATTAGAAATTTCGATTTTTCCTAGTTATAAGTTTGGGGGGCATGGAGTATTCCCAACCGTTTGCCAAGGAAAGTGCGAAACATGTATTCCCTAATTGTACGTCTACTATCTAACTGTTCATAATTTCATTTGCCTCGGTCTACTTCTTCCTGCATTTTTGAAGCCTACTCTCAATTTTTTGTATGGTGTTTTGCCCCGAGAACCGCTTTTCCATATTTTTTTAAATTTTTTTTATCTACCTACCAAATTTCATTGAAATCACCTTCGATCATTAAGTTGACGGAGCAACAACAGAACATAGAGGATATTTAAGATAAAACATCCAGCGCTTATAAATTATAGACGATTGGAGATAATATAACGAAATACTTTGGATAGATTAATAATTACCTGCACCTTAGGCAGAAAGTGCTCATACACAAGCACTATACCTAATATAATGTTAATTTAATAATAACAAAAGAAGAATGTTTTTAATATATGTAAAAAAATATATTATGGGATAGTGTTAGGTAGTTAGTTGCTATGTAGTTGTTGTTTATGGATACTTAATCATCATGTCTGTGTGCATGACAATTTGAATGATAATACATAAAAGTGTATCAACTAATAAACCATTTGATACCGTTCATCGACTTTATAATTTTGATAGAAAAAGTGAGAATAATAATATGTATAATTATTAAAGATATTTTTACATGCAAACTATTACTACCACTCAAGATTTATATATCATCGATCGAACCAGGTTGACGACTACCCTTGGTGAGTCGTTATAAAAATTTTGGTGCCTTCACACCGGGATTAGCTAAAAATTTTGGTTTACCTCACCCGGGAATTTGCTGTAAATTCATATCCCGAAGCAAAGTAAGGGTGAATTTACTTTTGTAATAAAGTTAATGAATACAAATTTCACAAGACTGAGAAGTGGTAGAATAATTATAAGAAAAATGAACGGTGAGACAATGGAAAATGAATCCAATGATGGTGATAACGGTGAACATAGTGTAGCACCAGGAATGACATTCGAAGAACGAATCTTGCTAACCTTACAGCGGCAAGAACAATGTCGAAAGGACGATTTTGAAGCCATGAAACAAAATTTGGTCGAATTGAAGCAGACGATAGAACAGAAGATAGAACAGAAGTCCGAAGAATCTAACAAGCAATACGAGGAGTTAAAGCAGACGATAGAACAGAAGATAGAACAGAAGTCCGAAGAATCTAACAAGCAATACGAGGAGTTAAAGCAAACGATAGAGCATAAGTCCGAAGAATCTAACAAGCAATATGAGGAATTAAGTAGACGAATGGAACAGAAGTCAGATGAAACGAAACAGTCAATTGTCCAGGCGATGAATGACATCACCTCGCAGTTCGAGGAAAAGTTAAAAAGAATATCCGAGGATTGTCAGGATAAGCACAACCACCAAATCCAAGAAATCAGTGGTGTAAAAAAGGATTTAGAAGTAATAGAATCTTCTGTTCAACAGCAAAAGATTCAGGTCATCAATAATTCTAACAACATACGTGCAAATACGCAATTGATAGCTACTCTACAGGAAGAAATTAGAACGCTACAGGTTAAGGACAACACATACCACAATAATATGGGTAGTGATCGCTTGGAGTTTCCCCACTCACCAGAGATGACTTCGCCTTCACCCGTGTCTGATGAGGATATTATTTTGGAAGAAATTCATCCGAAGAGGACAGATGGGCGGAAAAGGGATGGTGCAACGACACATCACGTCATGGATAGCAATTGTAACCCAATAAGTACATGGAATGATAAAAGGAAGGTAAAGTTAAGTGTTAAGATGAGTGAAATACGGGCTATGAGTAAATTCAGTGGTAAATGTAATGAAAACGCTACTTCTTTCCTGGAAAAATTTCAGGACGAATGCAATATAATGTGTATAGATAGATCACAATATATGAAATTAATCCCTCATGTATTACTCCCACCATGTTCTTTATGGTTTAAAGCAGTACGTGATCACATCAATACATATGAGGAATTCAAAGCGGCACTGATCGCAAATTATGAAAATGACTTTTTGCTTGCAAATAGAGATGCCACCATTAGAAATCAACATTTCAATCCTCGTTTGCACAAATCTGTTGTTGAGTTTGTTGTAAATACATACAACGAATTAAAAGTCGTTAATCCATTGCAATCGGAATCTAGAATAATAGCATCGATTCGAAATTTGCTCCCATTTAAGTTACAACAGATCTTGTTTTCTACACAGTGTATGAGTTTCAATCATTTATTAATGCTTGTCCAATGCTATGAAACTCAATACCATGCTATGAATCAACAAGCAGGAGTAGGTAAAAATAAGAATAATTCAGATCATTTTGTACCTGTTCGGAATCTAAATATCAGAAGTGTGAACGATACGGAACACAACCTAAGCCGAGTAAATTATAGCAATCAAAACGAGCAAAATAGGCAAAGTTATGTAGGGAATCCGCCTAACCTAATTAATCGTAGCAATCCTTATGTTAGACCATATAATCAAAATAGGTTTAAAAATAGACGGAATGTATGGCGAAATTCCAGGAATACAGCAAACTACGTGGATAGACGTAATTGGAGGTCAAGAGATGGCACTTCGCATCAAGATCCAGGTATCGAAGTAATTCCTGTACAGAACAGTAATACGATACATAATCATGATTGTGCTGTACAATGTACTTTATTAGAATCATATGCAAGTACGAATATAAGCTGATTACCGTTAATGAAATTAGGTTAAACCCATATCAGTTATAGATTCTTGTGAACTTTTATTTTCAATTTTATGAGTTAATGTTGATAATGAAAACGACTCTTATGAATACTTGAAGTGCTTAAATATAGTTTTAGATAGACTGGAATGATAATTTTCAAATGATTTTTATTTTTTTCTTGTTAATGTGAAGAATCATAATTCGATTCATAATTGATTAAAAGCAAAGATTATTTATATTAGATTGACTTGTTTTGAAAACTTAATTGCCAAAGATTATGTTAAGTATAAGATTCATTCTATTAAGTTAATTATTCAACGACTATCTTGAATGAAATTCTTCTATATTTTGATGCCTTATTGATCCAATGTTTATTTTAAAATATCACCTAATATAATTATTATATAATGCGCCCTGGATAATGGTAACTCATGTTTTAACTGTAATTGCTTCTTACGATTTTGACTTCGCACCCTTCAAAATTTAAATAAATAGGCGACGACGTTTTAATAATAAAATATAATAATAATGTAATGAATGATAATGAAATAAATATAATTAATGTAATAAAAAATAAGTATTAATGAAATGAAAGATTTGTTATAAATGTATCTATATCTATGATATGTAATGAAGATACATACGAGGGGCGATCAAAATGTGAAAGGCTTAAGTAATGTAAGACCATTATTGTAAACGGACCAGTGGTTCTTGAAGATAAAAGCCAAGCTTGCTTATGACTTTTATATTCAGTCCAATTGTCGGGCGACATTAAACGAACATGACATTATAACGAAATACTTTGGATAGATTAATAATTACCTGCACCTTAGGCAGAAAGTGCTCATACACAAGCACTATACCTAATATAATGTTAATTTAATAATAACAAAAGAAGAATGTTTTTAATATATGTAAAAAAATATATTATGGGATAGTGTTAGGTAGTTAGTTGCTATGTAGTTGTTGTTTATGGATACTTAATCATCATGTCTGTGTGCATGACAATTTGAATGAAAATACATAAAAGTGTATCAACTAATAAACCATTTGATACCGTTCATCGAATTTATAATTTTGATAGAAAAAGTGAGAATAATAATATGTATAATTATTAAAGATATTTTTACATGCAAACTATTACTACCACTCAAGATTTATATATCATCGATCGAACCAGGTTGACGACTACCCTTGGTGAGTCGTTATAATAAAAGAGTGAGACAAGAAGTGAAATAGGAAAACGTTATAGGTCCATCGATTGGAGCCAGCTGCTCATCCCACAGCGTACCATATCATGGGGCCTTGGTACTCGGCCACCCGAAAATTTCAAATAACAAGGTGAGAATCTTTTACATCATTGAAAAGATCATGGAAAAATAAATAACTTTTTAAGGGAAAAATATTTTCGTGTGGGTCACCATTTACGAAATTGTCATCAATTAATGTGTTCTTACACATTCACATGAGAAGTCCAATATTATAAATCATAAAAGGATAAGATGAAAGAAAAGTTAGATAAAATAATGTCAGGAGAAGAATTGAAGCATGACTTCCATAAAGTGTCTTCCCACTTTGCCTAATTACCATTTTGCCTAACACTGTATCAGCTGTAAATCACAGATAAAAATCACATCCTCCATTTTAGGTGAAAAGCCAATTTTCATTTTGCCTTATTCGCATTACGCCTAACGATCTTATCAGGAAGGAAATGCCCTTTATATAGAAAATCTGACACTATTTCCATACTTATACATGTACACATCTATTTCATAGGAAAAATAAATTACATCAATGAAATTATTACAATCAGTAGAAGAAATTACTACGAAATTACTAGAAGAACTTGCTAGTTACGCCGCGGAATGACTATCTACTGGTTCCTGGATACGTATTGTGCTGTATATTAGAGTAGACGTCAGCGTTACTTCTTGAATTGTTCTTTTCCTTTTTTTCTTCTTCTTCTTGGTTTATGCATATAATTATATTACGACATACAATATAATGTAGAAATTATAGTAAATAAATTAAATATCATCTGAATTTTAAATTTTTATCCCATGGAATTTTATCCGCGATTCTTTATAACTGAACTCTGGATTGACCTAAGTTGCAGGGACCACGAAACATATCTTCAATTTTGTTCTCTTCAGCATTACAAGATTTCATTCACATCAGCACTTGTTAATAGTTTGTGTAATTAATTGAACAAGCATATTAAATGCTAAAATAAGTACTTTAAGGGTAAAAAGGAGGCCTTCTTTTGATATGTTAGGCTTTTTGCCACATACAGTACTTTATATTCTAAACCAACTGGGTTATATGTTTGGATTGTAGCCGATGAACAAACCTGAAATCAACACCAGTGAATAAAGAATAAAGAAGAACAATAAAATAATAACTGGAAAAGTCTATGTTGTGTGTATTTTGTTGAAATAAATAAATTCAGAATTGACATACTGTTCTGATGGTAATTGATTCACTGTGCAACAAATTTTCAACTTTTTTCTCCTTCCTAAAAAAGAATTACTGATTCCTATAGAACTTTTTACGCTGATTACAGTTATGTAACTAGAATTTCTGTATCAGCCTCCAATTTTGAGAAATAGCAGTTGAACTTTTAAACATAATATAATTAATATGCTAGGGTAAACATTACAAAACTCGTAAAGATCGTCTACATTGTGAAGGAATCGTGTGAAATTTAGATGACACCTTGCAGATACAAATTCCTACTAATACCTGACTGTGAGGACCTAGAAAGAGACATTTATCCCCTGGATTGTCATTTTTAAAAGAACTGGTTTTATGCAATTATATCTACAGTTTAAACGATTTTGCGACAAAATTACCTACTTTTCAGGGTTTTGTTCAATTGTGAAAGATCCTATGGTCGTCCATGCGCCTGAGAATGTTTTTTTTTTTTGTTTGATGGACAATTGGAGGGAGTAGATTCACCCACACACCTCATAGATACATTACAATGAGTCAAAGATCTAAATGCAAACAACTTAAAATGCACATAAAATTTGTATTGAAACAAAGTTAGTGAAACACAAAATACAGAAGTGAAATAAAATAAGACTACCGTACTGCTGCATAAAATGTTCTCATCAGCGTTGCTTTTTGTGTGTACTATTATGTTCTCTGATATTAAAATAAAATGAGAAAACTGTTTCGCTTAGAAGCTGATTATCGTTCTTATGGGAGTTTTCTTTGTATGCACCTTATGTTCTCTTTGCACGGTCTAACAGTAGTCAACCAGCATAGAAACCCCCTCACATTTCCCCGAGTATATTTCTTCCAGTACACAAGTTGTTTGATGAAATATTTCACTGTGTTTATCTGATACTGCGCCTAAGTTCTCGGAAAAGAAGTCCAAGTGCAGGAAATGAAGTGTCAAAGACATATATTCAAGCCATTTCATTAAAACTCAGTATCAGTTCTTCAACAACTTGGGCATATTGTTAAGATTTTCTGTTTCCCAGAAAAGAATTTACCACATTCTTCAGCGAAACCCACGGTCTTCTCTCGCGGTTTCGCTCAGGGTTTTGTTGAATTGGGGATCTTTCATCACTTTTCTTATTTCTGGTCCAACGAATATCCCTTCCATAAATTTTTCATCTGTGATGCGGGGAAATAGTGCCTTCAGGTAACAGAAGCTAATATTATCTTTATCCAGAGCCTTGACGAAAATCTTCATTAATTCTAACTTTATGTGTAATGGCAGTAAGTACACATTCTGTGGTTCGACAAGAGGTTCCTAACTAACATTTTTTCTGTCAGTAAGTGACAAACTTCCTTGCAGGCCATTGTTTTACGTTGTTGTGTTGATCTTTTGCCCTGCCGTCCCATTCGCACAAAATACATCAATATTTCGTATACTCCGATTGCATCCCAAAAAGCAGGCAAAGAACTTTGAAATCACCACAAATGTGCCATGGATGTTCCGTGTACTCGAGTTTCTCAAGTAAAAGCTTAATGTTTCCATATGCTTCTTTCACGCCTACAGCATAAGCAACCGGAATAGCAGGATGGCTATTTCCGTTCTGTAATAATACGGCTTTTAGACTAAATTGGGAATAATCAATGAATAACCGCCAATTATTCATATCATAATCAACGTTCAATGTAGAAATTAGTCTGCAAATCTCTACACAGAACACCAAACCTTCGCGAGAGTTGAAAAACTTCACTAGACCACATCTAAGAAAGTGGTATGTAATTACATCAACATGCACAGCAGTGCATGGCAGCCAAGTTCCGCGAAGCAAATAAAAACTGGCCTGCACTGCCGTAAGCATATTATACACGAACAAGAGTTTTGGGTAAAATCGCAGATTTCGAGGCTTTGTAAAACCGATTCTATTAATAGTAGAAACATGAAATTTAGAATGTAAGAAGATATCCCGCAGATGTACTCATATGCCAAATCTCAAATTCCTACCTTCAACCATATTCGAGTACTGGACCCCCAAAATATGCAGTTTTCAGGCTCACTGACTCACTGACTCACTCGTCAAATTGATTAGGTTCTTCCCAATTAGATAGAAACGTGAAACTTTGCATAAAGGTACCCTATAACAATTTGAGTATGGAAAAAGTCCAAAATCTCAGGAATGTCCTATGGGAATTTTTTTATGGGCTAAAAACTGTCCTTAGCCAGGAAAAAAATCGTTTCACTCACTCACTCATCAAATTGATTAGGTACTTCCCAATGAGATAGAAACGTGAAAATCTGCATAAAGGTACCCTACAATAACTTGAGTATGGAAAAAGTCTGAAATCTGAGGAATGTGCTATTGAAAATTTTTTATAGGCGAAAAACTGTCCTTAGCCAGGAAAAAAATCGTTTCACTCACTCACTCATCAAATTGATTAGGTACTTCCTAACGAGATAGAAACTTGAAACTTTGCATAAAGGTACTCTACAATAACTTGAGTATGGTAAAAGTCCGAAATCTGAGGAATGTCTTATGGGAGATCTTTTATGGGCCAGAAACTGTCCTTAGCAAGGAAAGAAATCGTTTCACTCACTCACTCATCAAATTGATTAGGTACTAACCAATTAGATAGAAACTTGAAACTTTGCATAAAGGTACTCTACAATAACTTGAGTATGGAAAAAGTCCGAAATCTGAGGAATGTGCTATGGAAATTTTTTATAGGCAAAAAACTGTCCTTAGCAAGGAAAAAAATCGTTTCACTCACTCACTCATCAAATTGATTAGGTACTAACCAATTAGATAGAAACTTGAAACTTTGCATAAAGGTACCATACAATAATTTGAGTATGGAAAATGTCTGAAATCTGAGGAATGTGCTATTGAAAAATTTTTATAGTCAAAAAACTGTCCTTAGCCAGGAAAAAAATCGTTTCACTCACTCACTCATCAAATTGATTAGATACTTACCAATTAGATAGAAACTTGAAACTTTGCATAAAGGTACCCTATAACGACGTGAGTATGGAAAAAGTCCGAAATCTGAGGAAAGTGTTATGGGAAATTTTTATAGGCAAAAAACTGTCCTTAGCGAGGGAAAAAAACCGTTTCACTCACTCACTCATGAAATTGATTAGGTACTTCCCAATGAGATAGGAAATTGAGACTTTGCATAAAGGTACCTACAATAACTTGAGTATGGTAAAAGTCCGAAATCTGAGGAATGTGGTATGGGAAATCTTTTATGGGTATAAAACTGTCCTTAGCCATGAAAAAAAATCGTTTCACTCACTCACTCATTAAATTGATTAGGTACTTTTTAATGAGACAGAGACGTGAAACTCTGCACAAAGATACCTTATAATGACTTGAGTATGAAAAAAGTCCGAAATTTGAGGAATGTTCTACGGGAAAGTTTTTATAGGTAAAAATATTGTCCTTAGCCAAGCAAGAAATCAATTCACTCACTCACTCATCAAAATGATTAGGTACTTTCCAATGGGATAGAGACGTGAAACTTTGCATAAAGATACCCTGTAACGACGTGGGTATGGAAAAAGTCCGAAATGTGAGGAATGTGCTATGGGAAATTTTTATAGGCAAAAAACTGTCCTTAGCCAGGAAAAAAAATCCTTTCACTCACTCACTTATCAAGTTAATTAGGCACTTCTCAATGGGATAGAGACGTGAAACCCTGCATAAAGGTACATTATAATGACTTGAATATGGAAAAAGTCCGAAATGTGAGGAATGCGCTATGGAAGTTATTTATGGGCAAAAACTGTCCTTAGTCAAACACAAATCGGTTCATTCTCTCCCTCATCAAATTGATTAGATACTTCCCAATGAGATAGAAACGTGAAACTTTGCATAGAGTTACGCTATAATGACTTGAGCATAGAAAAATTCCGAAATATGTGGCATGTGTTATAAGAATTTTTTTATTGGCGAAAAACTGTTCTTAGCCAAGTAGAAATCGTTTCAGTCTCTCAATCATCAAATTGATTAGGTAATTCCCAATGAGGTATAGACGTGAAACTTTGCATAGAAGCACCCTATAATGACTAGAGTACAGAAAAAGTTCGTAATGTGATTAATGTGCTATGGGATTTTTTTATGGGCGAGAAACTGTCCTTAGCCAAACATAAATATGTTCGTCTTCTCACTCATCAAACTGATTAGGTACTTTCCAATGAGATAGAGACGTGAAACTCTGCATAAAGGTACTGTACCTTATAATGGCTTCAGTGTGAAAAAATTCCGAAATGTGAGGAATGTGCTATTGGAAATTTTTCATGGGCGAAAAACTGTCCTTAGCAAAGCACGGTTCATTCAGTCACTCATCACGTTGATTTGTTAGTTTCCAATGATAATGACGTGAAGCTGTGCATAAAGGTACCTTATAATGACTTGAGTGTGAAGAAAGTCTTAAATGTGAGGAATGTGCAATGGGAATTTTTTATGGGTGAAAAACTATTTTTAGCCAAGCAGATATCGGTTCATTCATTCACTCGTCACATTGATTAAGTACTTGTTTATGAAATATTGACGTAAAAGTCTGTATATTGGTACCTTATAATGACTTGAGTATGGAAAAGGTTTGAAATTTAAGTAATGTACTGAAGGAAATTTTTATGGGTGAAAACTGTCCGTAGCCAAGCAGAAATCGGTTCACTCAATGATTAACTCATTCATAGCATTAATTAGGTACTTCCCAATGAGATAGAAGGATGAATCTCTGCATAAAGGTACCTTATAATGATTTGAGTATGGAAAATGTCCGAAATTTAAGGAAATGCTATGGAAAAATTTTATGGGAGAAAACTGTCCTTAGTCAAGCAGAAATCGGTTCACTCACTCGCTCATCATATTGATTTTGTATTTCCAATGAGATAAGTCGTGAAACTCTGCATAAAGGTATCTTATAATGACCTGACTATGGAAAAAGTGCGAAATGTGACGAATGTGCTATGGGAAATTTTTTATAGACGAAAAATTGTCCGTAGTCATTAGGTACTTCCCAATGAGATGAAGATGTGAATGTCTACACGAGGGTAGTTTATAATGGCTTGAATATGAAAAACATATCCTAAATTTAAGGAATGTGCTATGGAATTTTCTATGGGAGAAAAATTGTCCTTACTCAAACAGAGATCGGTTCATTTACTCACTCATCATTGATTAGGTGCTTCCAAATGAGATAGAGATTTGAAACTCTGCATAATGGTACCTACCTTATGTAATGACCTGTGTAAATAAAGGTTCCAAATTTAAGGAATGTACTATGAGAATTTTTATGGTCGAAAAACTGTCCATAGCCATTAGGTACTTCTTAATGAGATAAAGATGCGAAACTCTCCATAAAGGTACTCTATAACGGCTTGAAAATGAAATTTGAGGATGCTATGGAAATTTTTTCATTAGTAAAAAAAAAAACTGTCCTTACAATCAGAAATCGGGAACGATTCCGTTATTGAACACATCATGTGCATAGTGATAATGTTGTCAATCGTCTGAGTGGTCGGGTTGGTGCCCCCCTCGCTGGTGTATTGGCTATATTTAACATACGTTATCCATATGTTACATACACACTGCCCTCTTTCCTGCTTAGATGTTACACAACGTCGTTGCAGGATGTCTGATATCTAACAGTGTTCCGTACATTACGTACGTCAGCTATAAGTTACATACGGCCATCTGTATGTGAGATCCTGACCGCCTACATACAGTCTTTTCGTTCGTGTGGAAAGTAAGTTTATTCGGAACACTTTAACGGAAAGTACGTTCAAATATACTTTTTCAGTTATACGTTTAGTGTACGTTAAGTCCAACAACTACAGGATTTACACATGTAACAAACGTTTTTACGTACGCCACATACAATTTTTCTCAGTGTGCGAGTAAAATAAGTGAAAGCTAGTAATAAGTAGTTAAGCAAGTTAATGAGGCACGTTCTGTGAATCAGTTAACTTTTAAAACCGTGGGCTAAGACACATATATACTGCCGTAAATTTCGTGGTTGGAAACCCAGACAAGGAAAGCCAATATTTTGTCTTTTTTCGGTGAATATTTTTCCCTTATTGCAGTCATTGGTATTAAATAGATATTGAAATTAATTTAATTTGTAAGATAATGTAGAGGTGAGAATGTTTAAAATTAATGAAGTTTTTGAGGAAATGAGAAATCCAATTGTTCGAATTTATGTGAGACTAGCAAACAAAATGTAATCGATTTCGTAAATATATTGGTACCAGAGTTATATTATAGTTACCACAGTCGTTATGTAAAAATGTTCTTCATACTTCATGTCTCTATCTGTGAACAGTGTAAGAATCTCTTACGTATCAGCCTTTTCATCAACAGTGAATTTCGTGCCTTTTGCTTTTCATATTTTCTGAATTTGCTCTTCGGGGATTCGCCCCCACACCCTCGCCTTTGTTCGTCCTACTTCCTCACACCTCTTAAGCTTACAATTCCCGAATTTCAAGTTTCTTTTCCTAATTAAATTATATAAAAGATAAGATTTTGTATTCCAGGAAAACGCCTATTTAAATAACATGGTGATTTCTTCATCTTCCTTTAGACTCCTTAAAAATTAAAAATATTCCATTTTAGCAATTTTCCTGTTGGTTAGTCCCGGGAGGCTACAATCGTGCCAAATTTCATCATTCTAACCCTGCCGGAAGTGCTTAAACATTTTGGGGTTTAGAAGACGTCCAATATAAATAACATGGAAAAGGTTTTTCTGTTCCCCATAAAACCACTCTACTTTTGGATATTTTCATTTTTACTGACTTACTTAGGTAATACTAACGAAAATGTTGAAGCATACCGAATTTCACGTTTGTATTCCAATTTCAAATACCTAAAATATGAGATTATTTGTCCAAAAAAAAGAGGCCTATTTAAATAGCATGGGGAATTTCTTCATCTCCCCTTTAGACTCCCTAAAAATTAAAAATATTCACTTTTGGCAATTTTTCTGTCGGTTAGTTCCGAAAAACTACAATCACGTCAAATTTAATCATTGTAGCCCTACAGGAAGTGACGTATAATTTTGGGGTGTAAAAGGTGTCCCATATAAATACGTACCTTGAGAAAGATATTTCAGTTCCTCAGAAAACCACTCTAAAGTTGGAATTGTTTATTTTTACTGATTTACTTAGGTAATACTAATGAAAACGTAAAGCATACCGAATTTGAATTTTTTTATTCCAATTCCAAGTTCCTAAAACATGAGATTATATGTAAAAAAAAAAAAATTAAATAACATGGGAAAATCCATCCCCCTTCATCATTTCAACTTTCCAAGTCAACCGGAAGCACCCCTTTAATTTATGCCAGTTCATGTAGCTTTATATACAGTTAGGATATGTTGGTGGCAAATATTATTAAGTTTACAAGCTATTTGAAAGGTGTATATCATTGGAAGGAAAACCCGAGGCAGTATGAAACTGCGCAACATGCGCGTCATGTAGTGAACTCCGTAATTTCGCAATGTGAAAAGGTAGAGAACAACTAGGTATATCGAAACACCAGCTATCTCTAGTGATGTAGCAGCGAGGATTCAGCATCATGGGTTTTGGGCCCTGTTGATACTCTTCGTATTTAGGCAATGAAAAATGAGATGTTAGTGATCGTGAGTTTGTAGTTCGGGTAAATGAATTGGAATCTCGTTTGGACATAACGCTCTGACAGACATTTGATAGAATAAATCCTCCCCGCTGTTCTAGTGGCTAGCATGTGCACCTTTCTTGTACAGGTCTTGGGTTCGATTCCCGGTGGGAGAGCCCTTGGGAACTAATGTTGTATGTGACACATTATGACTCCTTTAAAAATGTACAATTTTAAATTTAAATCCAGCAATATGCCACAATTGAGAATTCCAATATACGATATTGACATGGTGATCTACAAAAAGAAGTGAAATATGAACAAAAACACCAGAGGTGCAAAAAGTGCAGCCAAGTTCGTCAGCCTTAAAAAGTGTTGAGATGAGGATGGATGAGCCAAGTTCCTTGGCCACTGCATCTGAAAGGGACACTGGAACTTGGTGCGAGGTGTCAAAGAAAATGATGTTAAGGAACCTTAGGTATATTGGTGGTGGTCGTGGTGGGTTTGGGACCACCATCAAGCTCAGAAATATCAACTTTGCTAATGAGCTAAGGCACATATACAGAATACTGCAGTAAGATTGGTGGTTCGAAACCCAGACAAGGAAAACTTATATTCCTCCACGAAGTGTCAAAGTAAATGATGTTAACGAGCCTTAGGGGTGGTGTTTGTGAGCGTGGTGGATTTGGGGGTCACCACTAGCCTTAGGACTGAAATGTCCCGGCCATGAAACTAAGAACAGACATCGTAATGTATTCGAATATGTTAGACACCTCGCGCCAAGTTCTAGTGTTCCTTTCAGATGCAGTGGCCAAGGAACTTGGCTCATTCATCCTCATCTCAACACTTTTTAAGGCTGACGAACTTGGCTGCACTTTTTGCACCTCTGGTGTTTTTGTTCATATTTGTCTTCTTCTCTAAATGGTTCCACTCTTGTAGTATTGAAGTTAGCAGTTCAGCCTGGGACTTAGACAAGTGCAAATTCCTAACAAGATCATTTAATTTACCTTGAGATATTAATTGCGCCTCCGACGATTTTTCAGTATAGATAGGATCTTCTTCTTCTTCAATTTTGGAATCACGATTTACGAAACTACCACATTCATCAGAATCATCCATCGACCATTTTCTTGGTGAAACAGTCACAGGTAACTCTTTGCTGTGAGGAAGAGGTCCAACAGCGGAAGGTAAAGGACCCCGCACTTTTCTTATGGAAAGTGGCTTTCGGCTAATGTTGTTGAAACTTCGCTGGTTGATAGTTCTTAACATGTGGATCAAAAGTCTCAATGGGCACAAAGACTGAAATCCACTCCTTCCCCCCAAAAAACCGCCTCCACGTAGTTGGAGGGGATTGAACTGATTTCAGCATGTAAAACAATTTGTTGTTTTAATCAACTCAACAAGGACCCCAAACAACCACATGTTAGACTATCAAACTACCCCACTTGACACCGCCCTTTGCTCCCCACATATCCCCCCCCCCGCGAATTACCTTACAGATGTTCCATATTACTGTAGTTTATAGTTGTGCGTATGTGTTGAAATACCTACAGTTTTGGTTTCACCGGCGATATAATGGGTTTCACGTATCGCTGATTACGAATCTGAGGTGAGGGTTCTAGAATTCAAGATGGAGGATCAATATGGCGGATCAAAAACACGAAACTCCTGAATGTAGTCACAAACAGCTGTTTACTAGGGTATTTTGGGTCGTTGGTTACGAATCTGAGGTCAAAATTCTTGAATTCAAGATTGCAGATCCAATATGGTAGATAAAAAGATCGAAGCCACAAATCGTAATAGACTAGAGTGTTTTTAGATCGCTGTTTAAGTACGCAACATTCCTTGATACTTCAGCCACCATGTAGAATTATTCTGCACCCTTGCCCTTTACCAAAACCCACCACAGATATTTTAATGCTGAACGGTGTTAAAATAATTCATCAATTATCTGTTCATTATTTTCATCATTTCGGTTTGCAGCATCTAATGTGGTACTTAGCAATGAGTCATCGGGATATCTAATATTCTGTAAATGTCGTGCATGAACTAAATACCGCAAGATACTTGCAACGTGCGCACATGTACCTAATGTACGAGCACCGCTTTGACATGTACACCTTGTCTCAAAAAGGTTGAGCGCATTCTTTATTGGTGTTTTGAGGCAAAAATTTTCTAAGTCCAGCTTCGGGTATCTTCGGGAAAAAGTAAGCCAGGTTCGAACCTCCAAGCCAGCCTTTGCAATCGGGAAAAAGTTTGCAGATGTGTTTTTCTTCTTTTAAATATAATAAGACTTGTTACCAAGTGTTTAAAAAAGCAACATTGATTGAAATACTTAATGATACAATATTTCGAAACCTTTTCTTTCAATCTCAGCACATGCTTGTTTGTCATTTAGCTCTCCATACGTAATGGAACATTTAAATACGTTAACGAATCTTTCCATATGTAAAAGAATGCTCAAAGTTAAGAAATAGAACATAATTATCGCCTGAGTACTAAAATAAAAGTCAAAGTAGAACAGAAACAGCGTTTGTAATGGATATGAATGTCATAATTATCTTGAGATCCGTTATACATCGCTAGAAGGTTGTGTTAGCTCATTGGTAAGCTGTCGGGTTTCAAATCATAAGGTTGAGGGTTCGAATCCCCTCTAGGCTAATCCTTTTTTTAAAATTATATTTTCCGCAATGCATGAAAAGTTATATAAAATAATTACATTAGAATACATAAGTTGTGTATATATAACATAATCATTGCACAACATAGTAATTATTATGTTTAAAATATAACATCTGAGATAATTTTCACAGTAGGTCGGTATTATATATGAGGATGTAAATACAAGTTAGGAAAATCATTTAATAGCAATAAATAAGTTATGTAGTGTATTTATTTGCATCTATTTGTCATACAGATGTATGACAAATATTCTCATGAATGATATCAATATTCTCATTACAGCATGTCATTTACATTCGTGAAATACAATATATTCCTACGGATATAGAAAGTGTATAAACAGAGTATCCAAAGTCGTATCCTGCTTCAAGACACATAACTTTTCCCGATCCCCTTAACGTCACGGGAAGAAACACAAATTCTCTTTAGAACGGAATGTCGTTACTTAGAGTCTCATTCGAATACGTTGAATATGCTTTTGTATATTCATCTCTCTCTCTCTCTCTCTCTCTCTCTCTTTCGCTTTGTTTATGTGTGTGTGTGTGTGTGTGTGTTGCGGAATATCCCAAGTTGAATACAACATTTGCCAAGTATATCAGCATCATATGGGTGATATCAATAAAACGGAGAAGTTACTCATTACGCCCAATTTTAAAGTAGTTACTCGCATTGGTATCAATAAAAAGAGAACTGAGCACTAGTCGCCTCGGCTGACCTCGGAGAAGCCCCGCCCTTTTGAAGTAACCACACCTCTATTCTCGAGCCGAGTAACTACTCCGCGTTTGATATCAATAAAAATCAAAGACTCCTCTGTGATGCTAGTAACTTCTCCAAATTTGTGGAGCAAGCTAAATAGGTGACTCCGTGCGAAATATGGCAGAGTGTATGATTGTTTTACTACGTAGAAAAACTTATAAACTGCATAGAAATGTTGGAAATGGAGATTACAAAAAGCATTATAAGTTTATGAAAGAAAATGTAGTGATTAGCACAACATTGGGTGATATCAATAAAACGGAGAAGTTACTCATTACGCCCAATTTTGAAGTAGTTACTCGCATTGGTATCAATAAAAAGAGAACTGAGCACTAGTCGTCTCGGCTGACCTCGGAGAAGCCCCGCCCTTTTGAAGTAACCACACCTCTATTCTCGAGCCGAATAACTACTCCGCGTTTGATATCAATAAAAATCAAGACTCTTCTGTGATGCTAGTAACTTCTCCAAATTTGTGGAGCAAGCTAAATAGGTGACTCCGTGCAAAATATGGCAGAGTATATGATTGTTTTGCTATGTAGTAAAACTTATAAATTGCATAGAAATGTTGCAAATGGAGATTACAAAAAACATAGGTTCATGAAAGAAAATGTAAAGTAGTTAGCACAACATTTTTTAGGAGAATCAACGGAAATTTGGGGTGGTGCACTACGTAATGACGAAAAGATGCGGGTTTTCTTGCTTTACGTGAGTGATCCGGGATTCCAGGTCTGAATTGAATGTCAGGGGATTCTGTTGTGGCTCAAAGTACTGTGTCTATGACTACTACAAGTGTAATGGATGCGATTATTGCGAAATCTGAAAATTGATTGTTTCCGGAGGTGTGTGTAATATTCAAACAGCAAAGGCAGAGTGGCAAGAACAATATACATTTCCGGGTGCTATCGGAGCACTTGACTATACACAAGTGGCATTAAAGAAACCTAGTATTTTGAAGAGTACCGGTAATACGTTAATAGGAAGAGCTATTTCGTGGCTAAGCGGTTAGCGTACATGCCTTTGGCATAGGAGACCCGCGTTCGATTCCCGGCAGGAGCTCATGTGGTTTGGATTCCACGTTAATCAGTGGGTTCTGTCTCATATAGGCACGCTACTGAAAAGGACGTTAAACTAATAATCAACTCAACTCAACGTTGATAGAAAGGGTGTATAAGGGTGTATACATGAGAATGTATTTAGTTTATGTCAAGGCGAAAGGGGACACGTATGGTGTGGAAAACGCAATCAGATGGATGTGCTTTATGACGTGACTGGCTGGACTATTTAAAAAGGGAAACAAAAGGACCAAGTGTCTGATTTCGTTCTTAAAGCCAAACAATCTACAAAGACCTTGGACAACACGTGATATGCACTTGTCGTGCTAATCTAGATATTGCTGGATTCCAATCAACATCCATCAGTTCCAAGAAGTTCATTCCCGTGGTTTCAGTATTACTTTCTTATTTCCCGTTTTCTTTTTCAAATTAGTTTTTTTTTTTTTTTTTTTTTTCTTAATGCTCGCTCGGATATTAAGATTCTCTTTTGGATTTGTGTCTCATTTGTAGATGTATTTGATATTTCGTTGCATTTCACTGTAATTGCCTTCAAAGCTTCGCCTTTCCTTCGTTTACTTTTTGGTAACTGTGACTTTGAAAGTACCACTGGAACTTTTATAATATCCACAAATGCATTTTAATTGAAACTGTCGTTGCTACTTGTCCCTCCCATGGCGTTTAGGATATTACGCCATAAGTTAAAAACAACGAAATGACCACGCGACGGAAGGGAGAAATGAATAACTACTTCTTTTATTGATGCGACTCAGTGCTACGTGCAGAGGAAGCGCGAGAAAACGTTCATAAATCTGGAGCAGACTAGACCTGAGTAGTGGCTTGTTTTATTGATACAAAATTGAGGGAGGAGATTACTCCAGGTGTAGTTACTCCGATTCTCGAGCAGGACTTCTCAGGAGTAGTTACTTATTTTTATTGATATCACCCATTTTTAAAGGAGAATCAACCGAAATTCGGGGTGATGGACTACGTAATGATGAAAAGATGCGGGTTTTCTTCAAGGGCGCCGATCCTGAGGGGGCCCGGGCTCCCCAAAACTCATGTGGGCTCCCTATTGTATTTATGAATATACAATATTTGACATAATTAGAGTGCAATTTGTCTTAAAATCCTGATATATATACCTTCTGCATCTGAATGCCCTCCCCCCCCAAATTTACAGAGAAATCGGTGCCCTGGGTTTTCTTGCGTTACGTGAGTGATCCGGGATTCCAGGTCGGAATGTCAGGGGATTCTGGTATGGCTCAAAGTACTGTCTATGACTACCTGAAAATGGATTGTTTCCGGAAGTGTGCGTAATATACAAACAGGAAAGGCAGAGTGGCAAGAACAATATACATTTCCGGGTGCTATCGGAGCACTTGACTATACACAAGTGGCATTAAAGAAACCTAGTATTTTGAAGAGTACCGGTAATACGTTAATAGGAAGAGCTATTTCGTGGCTAAGCGGTTAGCGTACATGCCTTTGGCATAGGAGACCCGCGTTCGATTCCCGGCAGGAGCTCATGTGGTTTGGATTCCACGTTAATCAGTGGGTTCTGTCTCATATAGGCACGCTACTGAAAAGGACGTTAAACTAATAATCAACTCAACTCAACGTTGATAGAAAGGGTGTATAAGGGTGTATACATGAGAATGTATTTAGTTTATGTCAAGGCGAAAGGGGACACGTATGGTGTGGAAAACGCAATCAGATGGACGTGATTTATGACGTGGGTGGCTGGACTTTTTAAAAAAGAAAACAAAGGAGCCAAGTGTCTGATTTCGTTCTTAAAGCCAAACAATCTACAAAGACCTTGGATAACACGTGATATGCGCTTGTCGTGTTAATCTTGATATTGCTGGATTCCAATCAACATCCATCAGCTCAAATAGGTTCATTCCCATGGTTTTAGTATTACTTTCTTCTTTCCCGTTTTTTTTTTTAATTGTTTTCTTCTTTTTTATTTTTCTTTTATTCTCGCTCGAATATTAAAGATTCTCTTTTGAATTTGTGTCTCAGTCGTAGATGTATTTGATATTTCGGTGCATTTCACTGTAATTACATTCAAAGCTTCGGCTTTCCTTCGTTTACTTTCTGGTAGCTGTGACTTTGAAAGTACCACTGGAAACTCTTTTACAATATCCACAAATGCACTTTGATTGAAGCTATCGTTGCTACTTGCCCCTTCCATGGCTTTTAAGATACTACGCCATAGATTAAAAACAACGAAATGACTGCGCGATGAATGGGAGAAATGAGTAATCACTTCTTTTATTGATACGACTCAGTGCTACGTGCAGAGGATGCGCGAGTAAACGTTCATAAATCTGGAGCAGACTAGACCTGAGTAGTGGCTTGTTTTATTGATACGAAATTGAGGGAGGAGATTACTCCAGCTGTAGTTACTCCGATTCTCGAGCAGGACTTCTCAGGAGTAGTTACTTATTTTTATTGATATCACCCATTGTCATCGAATACCAGAAATTGAAAATCGTGTTTCTTCAGATTGGGTTTGCGTGTTCATGTTAGCTCACTGGTAGAGTACGGACTTGCCAATAAAGAGGTCTTGAGTTCAAAGCCTACAGCTAATTATCATTCTTTTGTTGGTAGGATTGCACAGAAATCGGATACAAGGAGTGGTTTACTTCTAGAAATATTTTCAGAAGCGTTTAAGTAGCCCTGAAAAGGGCTGTTTTCGGGAGTTAAGGCGGGGACATTAATATTGTGTCCAAGACCCTTCTGAATTTATTACACGCTCCATTCTTCTGGGCATGGAATCTATTACATGGGTGACAAATCTATCTCCTTCCCCTACCTCCAGCCATGCTTCGGAAACAAGATGCCACAGGTCATCCTGAGTTCTTGGTGGATCTGCCTCAGGCCAACTTTCCCTTAGAGTACGCTTCACTTCTGCCCACATATTTTGCATGAGATTGAGGTCTGCTCCACGAGCGGCCAGTCGATTAAATCAATCTCAGGGTGCCCTGCGAACCATTCCTGAATCACACGGAAAGTATGTATTGGCGACTGGTATTGCTGGAACTGAATTACACCATCAGGCTGAAATACTCGTACAGATAGCACCATGATATTACTGATAATGTCTAAGTACTGAGCATTGTCCAGATGTCCTTCAATTCTATGAAGCTGTCCTGCTCCGCGACTAGAAATCCAACCCCAACATAAAATAGATACATGGCCACTGCGATTGCAAGCAGCCACATATCCATGGTCATATCGGGTGCCTCTCGGACGATACACAAAACGGCGTCCCTCCTTTGATGTTGTGAATATGGACTCATCTGAGAAAACTACGTTTTCCCAATTGAGACCCACATTCGCCTGTGCAAACGCGAGACGGTAAATTTTGTGGTCGCCTGAGAGTTTTTCCTACACGGCAGCAACACGGCCACGTAACCCAGCATGAAGAAGCCTTCGCAGAGCTGTATGCTTACTACCAGGAAAGAGAGAAACTTCCCTTAGCTGTCTAGACGTCCTTAGTGGGTCTAACCGGGCTTCGTTTACTAATCTCGCATCTTGGGCTTCGGTTGACACATGCGGACGACCAGGAGATCGTAAATTATCAGTCTGACCTGTAGCACCATATTTCCGAATCCATCGCCTTCCTGTAGAGGCCGGGACACCTACTCGCTTGCTAGCTGCAGTTGCAGAATAACCTTCCAACTCCATAAAGTAATTACTGCTGTACGTCTATCCATAGTTACCAATGTTCTGAGCTGTGAGAAGGAAGCAATAGGTAAAAGCTAGTACCTGACGTGTGATTGGTTACTTGCACGACACGCCTATTGTGGGGAATAGCGTTGCCAGATCTAGCATAATGATGCTAGATCTAGCATAATTTGCATGTCTCTAGCATCTAGCATTTTGCTTTTAGCATCCTGCCCAAATCTAGCACAATTTCAGCAAGTTTATCGAAAAGCCGTAAAACCTGGAGATGAGAAAGAAGTTGGTCGTGGGAAGAAAAAGAACGGCAGAAATGTATCCTCTTCCATTGATTCATACAGTCGGTAAACCATACAGGCAGTCTTATTTTTCGAAGTAAGTTCGAAACGTCTTTGGGCTTTTTTGTGGCTCCACCCAGGGTTTTCTAATCCTTTAACTCCGACGCGTGGGCGGAGCTATGGGGGCCATTCTCCCCCCAACTTTTTGACACCTTCATCTTTATTTCTGACTTCATGATCATATTTATTCCTGAAATGACAGCTCCGAGACCGACCAAAAATCTGCCCCCCCCCCCAGCAGACGATTCCCAACTCCGCTTATGCTGCGAAGTAATTTTCTTTCAAAATCTGTAAACAAAAACTTTGCATTCATTTATACGACATATACGCCATTGAATCTGGCAACGACTGCATTAATTTAGTTGAGTTAAAATTTTGGTGCGTGAAGTATTGAGTTCTATCCATGCATTCTTGCTCTCTGTGTATTTTAAGTTACGTTATCGTATCTCAACTTCGTTTTTTCAAACTCCTGAATTAGTAATTATGAGGATCTAGCATAATTTGACCGAATCTAGCATAAGTTCGATCAGGTTTTGGAATAATTCCGAGCTGTGAGTCTGGCAACGCTGGTGGGGAACGACTTGGTCAACGACTCGCGAAAGAAATCTGAAAATGGTGCGCCGTAATAATAATATTAAAAACAGTTTTTATAAAGAAATATTAATACATACGAAAAGCTGTTTAAAGAATGACTTGTTATACTGACTTTACACGTATAAAAACATATACCATATACCAAACAGATTGAGCAATATGATGATAGCTGTTTTGAGACAAACACTTTCGAAGTCCAACTTCGGGTATCTTCGGAAAACAGTAAACTAAAGCTGCTGGTTCGAACCTCCAAAGCCAACCTTAGTAATCGGGAAACGATGTACAGATATGTTTTTCCTTCTGTTAAATATAATAAAACATGTTGAAATGGTATTAAGTGTAGAAAAAAGTAACATTGAAATACTTAATGATACAATATTTCGAGACTATGTATTCACACTCTCGTTTCGTCATTGTGATTTCCATACGGAAAAGAGCATTTACGTATGAGCTCAGTTATATTTCAGAAGCAGCTTCCGAAAAGCGGTCCTGTTAGCTCAGTGGTACACCACCGAGCGCTAAAATCGTGAGTTCGATACCCGTTCAGGTGAAATTCTTTTATGATATTCTACTTTCCTCAATGCATGAAAATTATGTAAAATAGTTACATTACAATTCATCAGTTGTATATATCAGTTGAATATATATATTCATATCATCAGTTGTATATATCAGTTGAATATATATATTCATATCATTTCACGACATAAGTAATTCTTATCTTTAAAATATAACATCTGAGGTATTGACAGAACGTCGGTGTGTTATGTGTGAATATTGAATACAAATTTAAAAAATCGTGTAATAGCAATAAATAAGTTATGTAATGTATTTATTTGCAGCTACTTTCATCGCAGATAACTTCTCAATATTCGCATTACAGCATTTAGGTAGAGCATATCGAAAATCGGATCGTGGTCCAAGACAAAAAACTAGCTAGCCCCAAACTGTCACGCAAGAAATTCGCGAATCGCAAAAGTAAAGCGGCAATTCCTTAATCGCTCTCTCTCATATCTCTCTTATCTGCATTTATACACATAAAAGTGTATGTATGTATGTTCCAACATAACTCATGTATGCCTAGAGCAGGGTATCTCAACCTGGGAGTCGCGGCCCCTAGGGAATCGCGAAGATAGGCGGAAGAGATAAATGTAGTTAGAATCTAATACCAGAAATTATTTTTAAATATTATTTTTAAATATTATTTTTAATTTTGTTCTGATAAGCATACTTTTATTTTTTATACACACTGTAAAGAACAATAAAAAATAAGTCTACTGAACATTTTCAAAGGGTGTAGAATTCGTGTTACTATTCGGTTCAAAGTCTCTTGTCGTCGCGAATTCTGTCGAGAAATTTGAAGCTTAAAATATACAAAACGATAATCATGCCTGTTGTTCTGTATGGTTGCGAAACATGGTCGCTTACTCTGAGGGAAGAACATAGACTGAAAGTATTTGAGAACAAGATCCTTAGACGAATATTCGGACCCAAGAGGAACGGGAATGGGGAATGGCGGAAACTTCATAACGAGGAACTACATAATTTATACGGTTTACCCAACATTGTCAAGTCTAGAAGGCTTAGGTGGGCAGGTCATGTAGCTAGAATGGAAGAAAGTAGAAACGCTTTCAAAATCTTGACTGGAAGACCAATCGGAAAACGACCATTAGGAAGACCTAGGCGCAGATGGGAGGACAATATTAAGATGGATCTCGCTGAGATAAGAATACAAAGTAGAAACTGGATCCAATTGGCTAAGGATAGAAGTCAGTGCAGAGCTTTTGTGAACGCGGCATTGAACCTCCGGGTTCCATAGGCCATAGAGTTAGTTAGTTAGTAGAGTTGTTTAAAAATGAATTTAAATCAAAGAGGTATGATATAAAACTAATGAGAACTGTATATAGAAATACTAGAAAAATACACATGCAACAAAACCTGCACATTGAAATACAATTAAAATTAAAACCTAATGAGATACCTAAGCATGGTGTAATTTCACTAGTGCAGCAATGTCCGGTTCAATCTTCATGACGAACATTATCAAACCATTTTCAACTGATAAGCGATTTCTTATCTTTGTTTTAATGTTTACCATAAAAAAAAAACACTTTCACACAAGTGCGATATAGCAAATGGAATTATTACTTTTAAAGCAGCAATCCCCAGACCAGGATATTCTTCTCTCCTCATCAGGCAGAACTTGTCCAAGTCTTCGTTACAAAAAAGTCCAAGTCCTCGTTACAGTTGCAAAGACTTGTCGCATGATCATTCTATTATTTGGTCAAGAAGTTGTGGGCTTAGATCGGATACGTTAATGGCCTCTTCAATGAAGGAGTTTAACATCCATCTTGAACCAGCACCTTCGACATTGGGAATATAGATATTACAGTTACTGTATCCACTGTCAGTGCCGGGCGCCGAAAAAAGGGGCCACACATTTCGGAGGAAGTGTGTTACTCATGTTAGGAAAGTACATGTGCACATGTGTAAAATAGAAGGAAAAACGTAATAAAATGTGCTCAAAATTAAGGAAAGGTAGGGTTTATTTTGAAAATGTTATTGAGCTTCGTGCCAACCATGGTGGCGCTTCGTAGCTAGTCTGTCGACGTCACTCATATATACGGTGACATCGTACTATACTCTCGCCCCGGGCACTGATTTTCCATGGCACTGTTCACTATAAACAAAAAAATGGATTCTACCATTATAGAAATAGGTAAAACAAATTATAAAAGGGTCGCTGGCAAGAGCGTGTGATAAAAGGGGATCGTGATAGGAATTAGATTGAGAACCACTGGTCTAGAGTAATTTTAACCACATTTCTTATAGTTTCAAAAAGATTGCTGTCGGGTTACCTATGGTGAATGGGAGGGGGATACATATAAAAGATTGCTAGAAAATGATCGATATTAGATTCATAGTTTTCGGGGTCGCTTAGATAAATAGTGAGACTTTCAATTTCGCTTAACTCCGATTAAGCTCTCATTAGTAGGGATGGGCACGAACGACTTTCCTTTGAAACTCGACTCGACTCGAAACAGACATCTTTGAGGTCTACTCTTGGACTCGGCGCGAAAAATATCTTCCAACTCGACTCGGATTAGAGTCAAGTCGAACCAAAACGAGCCAAATCCTGTGTGTAGTCCTACCTAGACAATACATAGACAATAATTATTCTATCATCAATTATACTACTATTACTACAAATAATAATAATAATAATAATAATAATAATAATAATAATAATAATAATAATAATAATAATAATAATAATAATAATAATAATAATAATAATAATAATTATTATTATTATTATTATTATTATTATTATGACAACACCGTGTACAAACATGAACAATAGATGGTTAGTAAAGGAATACTAAAAGCTAGTTGACTGCCGACGTCGGTAGTCATGAACTCTACAAGGCAAAGACATCGTTCATTACTCTAAGCTGTAAGCGTCGGTGGGCTACAGATGGTCAACTATTGACCTCTCGCCAGAAATTGGTGGCCCCGCAGCGACGATCCGTGGTGGCCCAAGTTCCATTTTGAAAACTTTACCACCAGCAGCAGAGACGCGATGAAACGCCAACGAACCACAAAATTACTCTCCCGAAATATGTCAAAATGCCTATATGTGTGTTTTGTTTATATTTAGCTGAATCAAAAAAACACAAAACAAATACCCGGGGTGGACGCAAACTATCAATATTACGATTACTAGGCACGTGTTCTCCTGACTTCCCCACGGAAACGATCATAAAAAGCTTGGTTGTTGAAGGATAAATCATTGACGTCTTAATTTAGCCAATCAGACAAACCCCTACATCTCGAGTTCTAGAAGGTGATACCGTGAACCGTTTCAGATTTATTGCTTCCTGGTGGAGTACTATCCATGAGCAAAATTTGAGCATAATAGCCGACATACATCTTCGGTCCCTCTTATCTTTAGTACAATTTTAACCAGAGATGGTGTGGGTCAATGAAAATTTGATCCACGACCCACCATGACCCACTATCACCCACCACCCAAATGCCCCATTGGCCCACTCTGACCCATCAACCATCGTGATCCACTCTGACCCACCACCAACTATGAACCACTCTGAACCATTGCGACCAACTCCGAACCACCAAAACCCATCGACATCAACTCTGACCGATGGCCCACGTCCTCTTCTCCATTGACTAAAGAGGTTACACTTGTAATAAAACAAGACTGTGAAATTATCACTTATCGGAGTTTGAATTTCTACCGTCAATGGCTCAAGCACCTCTCTGTTACAATACTGGTGGGTCTGACCTTTACGATATATAATGGCAAAGTGTTTCTCATCTTCCAAATTAAAATGAATTTAAATTTATCATATATATATATTTCTTTGTTGCCTTACAGACACATTTCAGTAGAAAATAGGGTGAAATTTGAAAGTTTCAAATCAAGGAAAAGTAGACCAACGTAAAAAAAAAAAAAAAAAAAGAGAGAGAGAGAGAGAGAGAAACTAATTTTCTATATAATTAAGCATGCCGTACTAATTGAAAATGCCAATGTAATTAAGTTTAGAATACAAATTTTATGGCCATTTTTCTCTAACTTTATGGCACCAGCTTCAGCAATTATAAATAGAAAGCAGTGGGTATAAAATTCAAAAAGAACTTTAGTTTGCATTACTCAATTTGTTTCTCAACTAATATCAATCGTTTTCGATTATTTTTACAAATCAACCCACTACCAATTTCCAATATATAGAAAATGCACCCCCGTCCCCCCGCTCATAAAAGATAATTTTAAAAAATGCCAGGACATATTTTCTTTATTTTTAATAAAGAGTTATATGTTGAATTTCAGCTCTCAGTTGAACGGCTTGTAAGATACTAAATTTTTCGCAAAAATTCGGACTTCTACTCCCCCTAAGGATATGTATTATAATGAAAGTGACACGCGTATGGTAACTTCCCAGTTGGGAATGGAGCCTGATTATATACCAAACGTCAATTCATTTGACTTTGCAATTTGACCGTGATGATTACGCAGACATAGTTACTTTCAATTTTTTATGATACATATCCTTATTTCATATGTTACAGATGATTCAAAAATATTTTTTCAAGCAGTTAGCTCCTCTAGAATCTCACAGGCTGCATCCCAAAATCCAACTCCTACTATCCTATGACAATCCAAAAGTGACTGAACTTTTTTTTATTAGAAACAAATGACAAAAGAAAAATGGAGATCTTGAAAGTAAAATGTAGAAAAGCTCGGTGCCCCCAATAACTACATATTTCTCCACCCCTTCATCCCGAACTTAAAAATAAAACTTAATTCGAATATGGTTAATTAGTGAATTTATTACAGTTAAATTCCACTCACTACATGCTACAGCTACAACTATGTAACAAAAAATAACAACTGTGAAACATGTTCTGAATTACTATTAGATTTCTTATGCTATTATTAAACATATTAAAATAGTAAAAGAGGATTGTTCGTGAAATAGTATATTTGCTCTTGATTTATAACTTTTTCATACGGAAAAATTAAAATATTATTCAAGTTTTAAACTTTGCACTCTGCAAATATGTTGCCCTCTAGGCAATGGGACTAATGTGAAATGTGGACTAATGTGGACTAATGGGAAATGCTGCACTGTTAGCGGCGCTGAAAACTTACGATTCGATTCTAATATCGAATGATTTCGATATCTTTATGTCGCTACGTAACCACCCTGGGTGCTAATGGAAGCTTAATTGGACTTGAATTGAAAGTAGAACTATTCACCTAAGCGACCACGAAACTATAGATTCGATACTAATATCGACCCGTTTCTAGCATTTTTGATATGTATCCCGACAGTACTCTTTTTCCAGACTGTAAGAAATATAGTTAAAATTGCTCTAGATATATCAGAATTATGTTGAAATACACACATAAATCCACTTTTATATTCTGTATAAATAGAGAGTGAGCGAGCGAGCGAGCGAGAGAGGGCGACTCAAGGCATAACCACCTCCACATTGCAAAAGCATATATCAGGAATTGAATTGAAAATCTATGTAAAGACTTTCTGCTGTGGCATGCTTCATAAGGACAATTCCAGTCTGCTCACGTGACCTTTGGGGTTCATGAATTTTTTTGCGAGCGTTCCGACTTTGGATTCTTTGTTTATACCTTCTCTTTATGCATCCAATAACTTTTCAAAAACATAAATGACATTCTGTATTATGAATGTTGAGAATTACCCTCTATATGACAAATAGCTGCAAATAAATACACTACATGATTTATTTATTGCTATTGAACGAGTTTCTTAACTTGTATTTACATCCTCATATATAATACCGACCTACTGTGAAAATTATCTCAGATGTTATATTTTAAACATAATAATTACTATGTTGTGCAATGATTATGTTATATATACACAACTTATGTATTCTAATGTAATTATTTTATATAATTTTTCATGCATTGCGGAAAATATAATTTTAAAAAAAGGATTAGCCTAGAGGGGATTCGAACCCTCAACCTTATGATTTGAAACCCGACAGCTTACCAATGAGCTAACACAACCTTCTAGCGATGTATAACGGATCTCAAGATAATTATGACATTCATATCCATTACAAACGCCGTTTCTGTTCTACTTTGACTTTTATTTTAGTACTCAGGCGATAATTATGTTCTATTTCTTAACTTTGAGCATTCTTTTGCATATGGAAAGATTCGTTAAC